>NC_141617.1:47929296-48235546 GCF_047967505.1 Dipteris shenzhenensis
TTTTTTATGGTTTTGCATGACATTGAGGCACAAACGGTGTTTAATGCATGATATACCATGCAAAGCATATCTGATGGGCACAATACTTTTCATGCACCTCAACCTAGATGTTACTGAGTTGCATGTAAAGTGGCGTGTCCATGCAATAAGTACTTGATCAGATAACACACCTAGGAGCATGTTTTTTTATGGATGTGCTTGACACTAAGGCAAAAACGGTATTTAATGCTCAATCGATAATGCAATGCATATCCGATGGGAACAATACTTTACCTACATCTCAACCTAGGTGTTATTAACCATTTTACAAAGAGGAATACCCATCCAATAAGTATTTGGTTGGATAACACACCCAAGAGCGTGTTTTTTTATGGATGTGCATAATACTAGGGGAAAATGGTGTATAATGCATGATCGGCCATGCAAAGCACATCCAATGGACACAATACTTTGCACACACCTCAACCTCCTTGAACTTGACTTGCATGCAAAGTGGATCCCCCATCCGATAAGTACTTGTTTGAATAACATACCTAGGATCGTGTTTTTTTATGGTTGTGCATCACACTAAGGCAAAAACGGTGTTTTATGCTTGATCGACAATGCAAAGCATATCTGATGGGAACAATACTTTGCACACACCTTACAATAGGTGGAATTGACTTACATTCAAAGTGGCACACCCATCCCATAAGTACTTGTTCAAGTAAAACATCTAGGACCGTGTTTTTTTACGGTTATACATGACACTAAGGCAAAAAACGTGTATAATGCATGATTGCCTATGCAAAGCATATCCGATAGGAACAATACTTTACATATGCCTCAACCTATTTGGTGTTGAGTTTCATGCAAAGTGACGCACCCACACCATAAGTACTTGTTCGAATAACACAACTAGGAGCGCATTTTTTGATTGTAGTGCATATCACAAGGATGAAAATGGTGTATAATGTGTAATTGACAATGAAAATCATATCCTATGGACACAAAACTTTGCACGCACCTCAACCTAGGTAGTATTGACTTGTGTGCAAAGAGGTGCCTCCATTCGATAAACACTTGTTTGAATAATACACCTAGGACCGTGTTTTTTTACGATTGTGCATGACACTAAGGCAAAAACGGTATTTAATGCTTCCTCAAGCATGCAAAGCATATCCGATGGGCAAAATAATTTTTATATGCCTAAAAAGCACATCAATGTAGTACACCCATCGATAAGCACTTGGTCGGATAACACACCTAAAAGGGTGTATTTTTATGGTTGTGCATGACAGTGAGGCACAAACGGTGTTTAATGCTTGCTATACCATGGAAAGCATATCCGATGGGCAAAAAAACTTGCACACGCCTCAACCTAGGTGTTATTGAGTTGCATACAAAGTGGTGTGTCCATCCGATAAGTACTTGATTGGATGACACACCTAGGACCGTGTTTTTTTACGAATGTGCTTGACACTAAGGCAAAAACGGTATTTAATGCTCAATCAACCATGCAATGCATATCTGATGGGCACAACACTTTCTCTGTGCCTAAACCTAGGTGGTATTAACTTTTTTGCAAAGAGGCATACCCATCCGAGAAGTACTTGGTCGGATAACAGACTTACGAGCGTGTTTTTTTACGGATGTGCATATTACTAGGGGGAAAAATGGTGTATAATGCATGATCAACCATGCAAAGCATATCCGATGGTCACAATATTTTGCAGACAACTTAACCTAGTTATACTTGACTTGCGTGCAAAGTGGAGCCCCCATCCAATTGTTAGATATACTCAATGCCCCACCCTCCTGGTAACTAGCAGTGGTCCAAGGTGCTCAAGTTGTAAGGCCCCCATATGAGGAGAAGCCATGTGTGAACTCAGACACTGGATGGTGGATCCTAACTTGCATGTCTGATGAGGTTTATCAATGAGACCATTGATGGTAGAAAGGTGATTGTGTGGGAGCCCCTTATTCTTGCTGGGGCCTGGGGCCAGCAGCCCCCTGGTGGGGTTTGGGGGCGAGAGCCCCCGAGGCGATGGTATATGGAATATTCTTTGAATATTCCATGGACGACTAGTTGGTTCCATCAACTAGGTTGACTAGTCGGCTTCACCGACTAGGTTGACTAGTCGGCTCCATCGACTACGTTGATCCGACTACCACCCTCATTAGCTATAAAGAGGCGACCTCCCCAGCCCATTGTACCAGATCAGATCTTCCAGCAGAGATCTTCCAGCTAGTATCTCTTTACCTAGTATCTGTCTAAATTGCCATCTAAGCTCCACTATGGGAGTGCATGGGTGAATAGAGCCATCATTTGTACTACATCAGTATTGAAGAAAAATTTTATTCATCTCCAGTTTGCTGTGTACTATGACGCCAAAAATTGATATTTTTTATTTGGCATTGGTATTGTTTTCTTCTATGTTTAATAAGATGAGTGGAATGAATCATTGTAAATACCATAGGTATGAATTATAAATACCTTGGTATAGGGTGAGAGTTATTTGTGTATGGGATATTATGGGGTTTTTAGAAAATAGGAAGAGTGAGTCATATAAAGAGGTGGGCTCATGTCCATGTGTTCTAATAATATAAGAGAGGCCACATGCCAAGCATGTGGAAGGCATGTGGAGGAGTGTGGAGTCAAGAGGAATCCTTCTAGAATTCCCATGTGGAATAAGGAGGATGTGGACATATGGAAAAGAGAGGGTCCCTATGGGCTCCATGTGGGAAGACTCTTGACTTTCTCAATATTTTAAGAGTCTTGAGCATCTTTTGATGGGACACATGGCAAGAGTAGCCAAAAAACATGGATGGTGACATACGGGCTTATGTGATTGATGGGGAAAGGAATCTATAGGCAGCAATTGTAAATGGGTGATAGAGGGTGATAAAATCTCTATAAAAGGAGCCCTCCTCTCCCTTGTTCATCATCTCTTCTGTTCTTGTAGCTCTAGTCTCCTCAAGACTCTTCCATGAGCCTTCTCTTCCTCTTGTAGATATTCTCTTATGTAGACTCTTAAGTCCATCTCTCTCTAGTTCATTCTCTCTCTATGAGTAGTCTTGGAGCTTTTGCTCCCTCTTGTACGTATGAAACCTCTTCCTCTCCCTTGTATTTGTAGTATTTTGAGTTGCATTGGAGTGAAGTCTCACTCTATTGGTAATGAAGGTCACTTCAGATTCTCTCTCTTGAGTGTCTCTTTCCTTTTTCCATTGCTTTCTCTTCCAAAGTGCTCAAAAGTGTTGTCTATTCGGCTGCTCATTGTGCATACATGGTTTATCTATTTCCCAAGCCATAAAGGGGGCTCTTCCTTTCCTCCTAGCGACCTCTATGGGACTTGGATCGTTGATGAAGTCTAAGCATGGAGGTAGTATTCTCCCAAGTCAGCACCAGTAGAAGGAGTAGGTGTTTTTCATGACAGTTTGACCCCCTATCAGTATTTTGCTCATAACTTTTCGCTCGATGGTCTGATTTGGACGAAACTTATATCAACACAAAGCTCTCTTCAAGGAGCATCATCTTTGTCTTCGATTATTGCTACTTTTCGCTCTTCTCTTTGGCACAAACCGGCTTGCTGAGATTATGGCCTCCGCTGATCCTTTCCTTCTCCTTGTGCTTGAGTACAACATCACTTGGGATGTTACCATCTTCATTCTCATCTAAGGGAGGATAGTATAGTGTGATCTTTTGGTATAAAGCTTCTTTGTAATGTCCCTTTCCCAATGATGAATATCTCTATCACTCAGTTCGAAAGCAGTAGGAAGTGAAGAGGTGCGTGAAGTTTATTACCCCCAACTTCATGTCACATCTTTTGGTAGAGACACCGGGTACGTTTGGTATTGGATTCATCCCACCTTACTAAACCATCTCAGGTGTACTTGATTGCATGTTATGCCTAGTATAGGCATGTGTTTTCTGATGTGATAAAGAAGATGCATGGAAGAACGTTAGAAGAGATTGTAGCCCGTTTAAGAGAACTAGAAGATTGTGAAGGTGATGCTCAAGCTATTCGCATGGTCATCATGATCATATTCTTTATGTTTGCACTCTTGAATATGTTGGTGAATCGATAATGCCATAAGTAGGCACAATGATAGATTGGGGATTGTTCATGCACTGGCAGCTTGTGTGAAGAAGAGTTAAGTCTTTGGGTAGTTTTTGACTATAACAATGGAGTGGTGATTCTCAATGCTTTCAACTTCTTTTGCTATGCAAATGATGAAGAGTACAATATCTTGAAGCTGTTATGTGCACTTCCAATTGTGACAAGGGTGATTCTTGAATGCATGTATACACAATGTTTTCATGGTGCTGGTTGATCACTTATTTTTGAAGATTTTGTTGAGGATCACATTGTGGAGGGTTTTCAACAAGTGGTTATGCATAATAAGTTGGTCTTGCTATACTAAGGCTCTGTGGGATCTTGTTTGGATCTTGTTTGGGATTTTATTTGGACCTTGGTATTTCCTTTTTGCGTTTCATCATGATGAAGATTCCAATGTTTCGAGGGACCTAAGGGGAAGACCCGGAGTCTTATCTTTGGGATTTTGTTCGAGGATGCCGGCTTTTTGGATGGTCCATGAAGGATCGGGTGGAGATTTCACCCAATTTTCTTGAAGGTGTAGCCTTGAGTTGGCATGAGGCCTTGTGGGACTCTACCAAGGAGGATTGGGACCAAGTGGTGGCTACAATGAAGCAGAGATTTGGGGCAGTGGAGTCGCCAAATGCTTTGATGTTGTAGTTGGACCGGGTCTATCAAGGAGAGGGTGAGATGGTCTCTGCATTGGCAATCTGATATGAAACTTTATGGACAAAGTATGAAAGGGCATCTTTGCGAGCTATGGCATCGACATCATCGGCCCCTCAAAGTCTCTCAGGGATGAAGCACTTAAAGATGAGCAAATTTGTTATGGCTTTGGAGCCTCGTCTTCCCTCAAAAGTAATGAGTAAACATCCAACAACATACGTGGAGGCACTTCACATTGCGACCAAGAAAGAAGCTTCTCTAAAGATCGAATCCTCTTTTGTGTCTTCAACAGCATCAACTTCTAAGGTGGAGGTAATGGGCACTCCTCAAGTACCAAAGATTTTGGGAGTTGTAAAGAATCTAAAAGTGGATGTATGTGGAATTTCTATGCCGACTACTTTTTAGGTGATCCCTACCAAGCCAGATGCACATGCCTATCCATTGATTTTGGGAAGGCCTTGGCTACGCAACGTGAAGGCTGTTCAAAAGTGGGATACTAGAGAATTGATTTTGCAAGGAAATTATAAGAAAGTGCGCTATAGCAGCATCAGAAGCCGCAAAAAGGAAGTTGTCAAGGAGGAGTCCTTAACATTAGAGAGTTCAACTTAACCGATGAAGAAGAAGAGACAGGGTGTAGCTCTGAGGTGTCCAACTCAGAGAGTGAGGTGGAAGGAGTGGCCTTTGGTCTTTGTCTTGGTGCTGATCAGGATGAGTCAGGAGGGAACAAGATGGTGGTACAAAAAGATCCTGTAGAGACACTTCATGTGGAGGATGTGGAGCACAGTAAATGATGCCAATGCAATGAGGAGCTTCTTGGTGATTCTCAATCAGGTACTGAGAAGCTCTAAGAGTTGAAGCCAGAAAGCAAGCCAGTTGTGCAATGCTTAAGGCAATTGGGGGTGATCCAAGCTAAGGCACTAAAGAAAGAGGTAACACAACTACTTGAGGTGGGATTCATCTTTCCTGTTGATGATTCAGAATGGATATCTCCTATAGTTGTCACACCAAAGAAAGGAAATAAGTGGTGGATTTGTGTGGACTTTCATCCTTTGAATGCATGCACTAAGAGGGATCATTTTCCTTTGCCATTCCAAGATGAAATACTAGACCAAGTAGCAGGGCATGAGATGTATTCTGTATGTGATGGGTATTCTGGGTACTTTCAAATTCATATTCAAGAGGAAGATCAAAAGAAAACATCATTTGTCACACCTTGGGGAGTTTTTGCTTACAGAGTGATGCCTTTTGGGTTGACCAATGCACTAGCTACATTTCAAAGGTTCATGAGTCAAGTGCTCAAGCCTTACTTGGGAAAGTTCATAAGGGTGTTTTTGGATGATTTTTGCATTTATTCTTGGTGCATGGATCACATGGAGAAGTTAAAGATGGCCTTAGCTAGGATTGATGAAGCAAAAGGATGTCTAAATCCTAGCAAGTGTCATTTGGCTCAAACAAAAATAGTCTTGTTGGGGCATATTATGTCTGAAGAAGGCCTGCAAGTGGATCCTGACAAGGTTCAAACAATCATGGCATTGCCAAGTCTTGAGAGTGTCACTAGTGTTCACAGAATTCTAGGAAAGAGCAAGTATTATCAACGCTTTTGTGATGATTTCATAGAGATAGTACATCCCATGAACTTGTTGACAAGAAAAGGAATTTCTTTCCAATGGGGTGTGGAGCAACAAGAGTCTTTTTAGCAACTTAAGGAGGCCACGAGTAAGGGCCCAATATTAAAGCCCCCTGATTGGTCTCAAGACTTTTATGTAAATCTAAGTGTATCTTTGCATTCAATTGGTGCTGTATTGCTACAAAAAGGAGAGGCAAGTAGAATGCAACCCATCTATTATGCTAGCCGATAGCTTACAGAGGTGGAAACAAGGTATGAAGAAATGGAGTAGCAAGCCCTCTCTTTGGTGTTTTCAGTCAGAAAGTTTCGCTCCTATTTATTACCTCGGCCATTTTTCTTCCTTACCTCTTAGTCTACATTAGCATATCTAGTTTGCAAGCCTAATCCTGGGGGGAGATTTGCAGTTTGGTTGTCAGAGCTTCAAGAGTTCTCTTTCTCTTTTGTCACAAAAAATACCACTAGGTCCACTATGGCAGATTTGTTTGCTCACAGGAGGGCAGGATCTAAGAGAAGAAAATAAATATAAGGAGGACATTAATGATGAAAGGGAGACACCACCAATAGCTTTTGTCTTGTATTTTGATGGGGCTTTTAGTCCTTCAGGCCAACAAGGAGCCGGGGGGATAGTCTTGATGAATTCTGAAGGTCAAGAGGTGTGGGCAAGAGGACAAGAGCTTCCAAGTATCAGAACTAATGATGCGGCTGAGTATAATGCTTTGATTCTTGGTTTGGAGGGCTGTCTTCAAAGTCAAGTTAAAGAATTGGAAGTAAGAGGAGATTCTCAGCTTATTATAAAGCAAATGCAAGGGCATTACAAGACAAAAAGTCCTCATTTGTAGGAGCTTAATCAAAAGGCTATGGCACTATGTAGTCATTTTGATTTTTGCAAGTCTGTTCATATAAACATAAAGAAAATCAAAGGGCAGATGAGTTAGCTACTCAAGCCATTGTAGTACAAGACCAAGGGGTGGTTTCTTTGGTAGACACTGGATGGCCAGAACTACAAGATATTTAGCAAAAAGTGGAAGAAGGCATGTTTCCTCGAGGGTTAACTCCACAACAGAAGTAGATATTGGTAAGGAAGGCTTGTCCCTATACTATTGTTGATGACATTCTTTATAAATTAGGAAAAGACAAGGTGCTCCATTGGGTGGTCCATCCCATGGAGACTAGGAGAATCCTATAAATGTGTCATGAATGCTCTAGTCATTTTGCTTCAGCAAGCACAGCTAAGAGAATTCTTAAGATGCACTACTCCATGCAATGATCTTTGTCCTTCCTACCTAAAAACCATTCTTTCTTGAGGAGTTTCTGTGTTGCCATTGTTGCATAGCTATCTGGCAAATATTTTACGGGCCTCCACATTCTTGTTGTCACCTCTTTTTTCTCAACCTTTGACTTTTGTGATAGTAACAAAGGACCTTCATAAGTCACCTCACCCTTCTCGTATGCATGGCAAATTGTCACAACTTGCTCAAACACCTCATTAGGTCAAAAAATTATGCTTGTGTAGTCTGCATATCTATCTCTCGCTACCTTGAAGCTTGTGAGAGATTCTTCCCATTCTTGACTTCCCCTTGGTACAACTGCACTTAAACATGTATAAAAATTAACTTATGTGTCTACATCTGCATTTGCGGCAGTTCTTTTCAAATCTGTTGCTAGAGAACCAAGTGTCATCCATAGACTGAGAGTGCTCACAATGGAAGCAAGAACGGAAGAGGGAGAGAGAGAGACAGAGAGCCACAAAAGTTTTGGTGGGTGTAGAACCACCCTAATCTTCTTTTTTCATTCATTTATATATGTGTTTGAGTATTGTACATAATTGGGGTGAAGGCACAGTGACCTTTAACACCCACAACCTCCCACTTAAAGGACAATGTGCCTTTAAGGGAGAACAACCACTGAGTATACTATCCAATGCCCATCAATACACGACAATACTCAAACCGCTGACTAGGTAGACTCTTCGTCAGCATATCTGCAGGGTTATCATCTGTATGAACCTTGACAAGCTCTATGCGCTTGTCCTCAAGTACCTCCCTGATGAAATGGTACCTGACCTCAATGTGTTTGGTCTTTGCATGAAAGACCGGATTCCGTGCTAGCTGAATAGCACTCATGGAATCACTATGCAATGTCGGTACACCTGTATGAATCCCCAAATCTCCCACTAGCCGATCAAGCCATACAGCCTCCTTGCAACCCTCTGTGGCTGCAACATACTCGGCCTCTGTGGTAGACAATGCAACGCACTTTTCTGCGTGAGACATCCACGACACTGCACCACCTGCAAAGGTGAACACATAACCAGAAGTGGATCTCCTACTATCCACATGCCCTACATAGTCTGAATCTGTGTACCCAAGTACACGCATGTCTCCTCTACCAAAGCAGATGCACATCTCCTTGGTACCCTTCATGTACCTCATGATGCACTTAACTGCCTCCCAATGCCTCATTCCTGGATTAGCCATATACCAGCTAACAACTCCCACTGCAAATGCAATGTCTGGTCTAGTAGCTATCATAGCATACATAAGACTCCCAACTGCTGATGCATAAGGAACCTTGGCCATCATGGCCCTTTCCTCATTTGATTTGGGACTATCTGTATGACTCAGTTTCACATATGGAGGCAATGGAGTACTCACTGCCTTCCCCCCCTCCATATTGAAACGCTGCAATACTTTTGTAACATACTCTTTTTGTGAAAGCCAAAGGAGTTTCCTACTCCGATCACACGTGATGCGCATACCAAGAATATGACCTACAAGTCCCAAATCCTTCATATCAAAGGCCTCATGCAGCTTGGCCTTTAATGCATCTAGCTCATAAGTATTCTTGCTAGCCAATAGCATATCATCCACATATAGTGCCAGGATTATCAGGCTATTATCTTTAGCCCTTTTAGTGTAGAGGCAATGATTAATTTCACTCCTTCTAAAACCCTGGGACCGAATGAAAGCATCAAACTTCTGATACCATTCTCTAGGTGCTTGCTTAAGACCATAGAGACTCTTCTTTAACTTGCAAACTAAATGCTCTTTGCCCTTTTCTTCAAAGCCTTCTGGTTGCACCTTGTGAATTTCCTCATGCAAATCCCCATGCAAGAAAGCTGTCTTGACATCCATTTGCATAAGCTCCATATCCTCTACTGCCACTAGTCCAAGCATGCATCTAAGTGTGGTCATCTTCACAACTGGAGAGAATATCTCATCAAAGTCCACACCCTTATCTTGCTTGAACCCTCATAGCATACTCCCACTTGCGTTGATCCTTGCGCATCATAGCCTCTCTGTAGCAAGAAGTCTCCCCGCAATCAGTAAGCATCACATAGTCTACCCCTAGAACAAACCTATCAGGCGGCCTAGACACTCTAGATGATCTTCTCAAGGGAATTTCAGCTTGCTGTCCCACCTGCATATCAGCCACATTTGGCTCATCATTTCCACCAATACATGATCCATCATCTACCCTTGATTGTATACCTGTGGGAGTATTTGGTGGTACCATTTCTTGCACATTTGGTGCATGGACAGCTTGCTGTCTATCAACATATGCAGGTGGATTCACATCCTGGAAAGTGATTCTCCTCATTTCCACATCCCTCATGGGTGCCTTATGCATCTTCTTCTCATTGAAGACTACATCATGGCTGTGTATGATCTTCTTTTCTTCTGGATCCCAGAGATGATAGCCCATCTCTCCATTTTCACCATAACCCAGAAAGATGCATTTCCTAGACTTAGGGTCTAGCTTCTTTCGAAGCTCTTTTGGCACATGTGCATATGCCTCACACCCAAATATACGCAAATGAGAGTAAGAGGGCTTCTTGCCACTCCATGCCTCTTCAGGAATACCACCATCCAAACTCTTACTAGGTGATCTATTAATCACATGCACTGTAGTCTTCATTGCCTTAGCCCAAAAACCACCAGAAAGAATTGCATTGGAAAGCATGCATTGCAACATTTCTTGAATGGTACGGTTCATCTTTTCTACAACTAGATTTTGCTCTGGAGTCCAAGGGGATGTGAGCTCCCTCTTAATCCCACGTGTATCACAAAAATGCTAAAAGTCATGAGAGAGATACTCTCCACCATTGTCAGTCCATAGGCATTTAAGCGTTCTACCTAACTGATTCTCAACCAAGGCCAGCCATTTCTAAAATACCTGGAACACATCACTCTTCCGAGCTATAGCATAAGCCCACACTTTCCTAGTTGCTTCATCAATAAATGTCACATAGTATTCAGCCCCGCCTAATGACTGTGTAGGCATGGGACCACATACGTCTGAATGCACCAAAGCAAGCTTTTCAAACTCTTTCTTTCCCCTTCTTTTATGGGCTAATTTAGTCTGCTTCCCATAGAGACAGTGCTCACAAAATTCAAAATTAGAGAAACTCAAATGCGGTACATAACCCAAACGGCATTAGAGTTTTATTCCATTCTGGCTCATGTGCCCCAACCTGCAATGCCACAAAGAAGTGCTTGGCTGCTCGGTTATTGCAACAACATGATCAAATACCCCTGATACATGTAAGGGATACAAAGTCCCACACTTGGCACCCCTGGCCAAAAGCATAGAGCCCTTCTGAATTTTCCAACTTTGAAAGCCAAAAGTGGTGTGAAAACCAGCATCATCTAACTGACCCACTGAAATAAGACTCTTGGTCAACTTAGGCACATGTCTCACATGTTTCAAAATAAATGCAGACCCATTTGCAAAAGAAAACTTTATGTCACCTGCTCTGACTATGTCACATGCATAGTCATTTCCAAGATGCACACCACCTGTCTTTCCACTATCATAAGTGGAGAACCATTCCCTATGGGGAGTAACATGGAATGAAGCACTAGAATCCAAAATCCAATCTTGGGAATATGCATCATCTGAAGTGGTAAGCAACTCTGCAGATAAACTAGACATGAAGAGAACATCATTGTCACTATCATGTGTGACTGCATTGATCTCCTCGATCTTCACTTTTCCTTTTTCCTCCCTTGGACTCTCTTCCTTCTAATTTGCACCCCAATTTGCATTCTTTTTCTTATCCTTTTGCTCTCTTTTCAGCTTGTGGTAACACTCAATGTTTCATGCCCTGGATTTGCTACGAGACTTCCCCCTGAACTGTGATCTGCCCCTTTGCACATTTGAGGCTGCATCCTGCTTGTTGCCGTCCATAGACTTCCATCTAATCTCCTGGGCCAACAAGCTACCCACAACATCATCAAATTTTAGTACTCCACCAGGTGCAAAGTTACTGACAGCTGTACGGAAGGTATCCCATGAGGATGGCAATGAACATAAGAGAAATATTGCCTTAGTCTCTGCATCAAAATTCATCTTCTGAGCCTGAAGCTGGCTAATATTGAATTCATTCAAGTGAGAAGCAATGGAGACCCCTTCCTTCATCTGCAGCTCAAACAACCTCTTCATGAGGTAAACTTTATTAGAGGCAGTTTCCTTTTCATAAGTGGCACACAGTTTCTTCCACAAATCTTCCGTAGTCTGCTCATTTACTATTGTGAAATAAACTGACTCTGCAAGATGAAGTCTAATAGTAGACTTTGCTAATGCATCCAACTCATTCCAATCATCCTCAGACATATTTACAGGCTTAGCTTCAATCCCTGCCAAGGGTTTAATCTGCTTCTTTTGAATAAGCACATCCCTTATCTGTTCTTTCCACAAAGAAAAGTTTGTCCCATCAAACTTTTTAATGTTGAAAAACTCCTTTTTAGACATGGAAGAGGATGCCATGATGCAAATAAAGCAAAATCCCAAATGCTAGTGCCTATAAGAGAGAATCACACCAAATACTAGGTACACCCAAATGTGTATGCCACAATAGAGTGAAATGTCACCAAAACTCAAAGCTCAAAGCATCAAAAGATGCATCTGACTCATGTGCATATACTATGCGTCCATATGAGCAAATTTGGCCCAAAAGAAAATGCCAACTGCAATGGCAATCCACAATAAGTGCCAAATGACTCAAGCATAAACACTGTCCACTGGCATATGCATTAATAATATCTCATCCAAGAGAGCATATCACTATCAGTGCATGACCTGCAATGTGTCAAAGCTGTCCCTCAGCATAAAATAGAATCCATGTGCAAAGCGTCCATAAAAAATAGCATCCCACAAGGCAATTTGGGCCTATCAGCGCATCTAATAAGGACCGCAATGCATCCAAACGGCCTATAAATCATCCACTGCAACCCAATGCACACCACAAATGAGCGCACACTGCTCAAACTGCAACCAGAGTGATCTGCATAAGGTATGCTCAAGAAATCATAGTCCCACGATAATGACCGCTACTAAAAATAGAACCTGATATGCCTCAAAACATGGGTGCCATTGCATAATCGGACTCAGCAAGAAAATTTGCAAATATCTCTCTTCTGTCAGAACTCCAAAATCCCAACCGATGAGTGAGAAATGGGAGTCAACACTTATCCACTGCCTTGTTGGCATAAATCTAAGGTTTCAAAACCTTAGAATGAAAAATGCATAACAGAGAGACGAAATCGAATACACAGAGATGTATAACTCTGAAAATCCTCCACCAAATTGTGCAAGAACTAACAGGTAGGGGTTTTTGGGCGTTCGAAATGCAATGGGATAGACGGTTTTGGAAACTGTGGTCTCAATCACTGGGTCCAACACACGGACTGAAAAACGTTTTTGGAAATAGAGCTGTTTGTAAACTCCACCGGAGTGCAAATGATGAGTAACATAGAAGTTTTAGGACCTCCTGAGTCCACCGAAATTGACAGATCTGCAAATGGTTGCTCCAAACTTGAGTTCCAACACCCGGGCAGAAAAACGCAAAAACTGACACAGTGAGTCAGAAATCCAATGAAATGATCCCAGATTCAAGAATGAAGGTGTTTCCAAGCTCCTGAAGTGAAGTGGACACCAAAAAGCAAGCAATAGTTGCCTCTACAAGTCAATATGGAGTCTCTGTCATCGAACGGAACAGGGAAAAGCTCAAAAACCGACTTTTTCTTTGAAAACACTTAACAGGCTCTCAAAACCACTTTGCAAAACCAAAGTGACTTTTCCAAAGGTTCCTTCAAGGTCTCTGCACACTCGGATGCAAGTAAAGTCACCCACAAAGCTTTCCATAGAGCTTCTCCTTCCTCCCACAAAGCTGTTGAGCTTCATACACACTCAGCTAGATCACCCGGGCTCTGATACCAGTTGAGAGTGCTCACAACGGAAGCAAGAACGGAAGAGGGAGAGAGAGAGACAAAGAGCCACACAAGTTTTGGTGGGTGGAGAACCACCCTAATCTTCTTTTTCATTCATTTATATATGTGTTTGAGTATTGTACATAACTAGGGTAAAGGCACAGTGACCTTTAACCCCCACATAGACACCTCGCTTTCATTAAGATTTTCGATGTCGAGGTTATCTTATGTTTTGCAAAAATATCATGATTCAGCCTTTCGAACTCAATCAAATATCTTGTTGGATGCTTAATTTGGGCAACTTTTGGATACCATGCAACATTCGAGCTGTATGTAGGAGCGCAAAGGCAATTGTTTGATCCACTCTCAAGCAAACGCCACCCAAGGAGAGCAAAACCAGTAGTTCTAATCAATCCAACAATCAACAGGAAGAACCCCAGAGTCCGCTCTGCTAAATTTAGTGGCAAGACAAAACAAGACCTTGATAGTCACATTGGGCAATTTGAGACCCGATGGGTAGCAAGTGGTTTCGAAGGTCAGCTTGGCAATGCGGTCAAGAAGGAACAATTGGCAGCAACCTTAGTAGGCAAGGCCATGAGTTGGTTCATTCAATATGGTATGAATCACTTTCCGGATTATGATGCTTTGAAGCAAGCTTTTCTGTCAAGATCCACAAGAGAAAACACTATAAGCAATACTCAAGAAACTCTGACAATTAAAACAGAAGGATCTGTTGGTAGAAGACTACCACTCAGAGACCGACTTAGGAGCAATTGGGGGATTACTTCTACAAGGGGTTAAATAAGGAATTGAGAAGTGCTGTTGCGAGAAGGGATACATTGGTAGGAGCCAACGACTTTGACAAGATGGTCGCAACTGCACAACGTATGGAACAGAGATTTGGCATGACCAAAAGCAAGTCAAAAGAGGGGAAAAAGAAGGATGCAGAGGATTCAAATTCAGACATAGATTCGAACGAAGACTTTGACACCGATAGTGAGGATGATGATGTAGAATTCGAGTCCAAGGAAGATGATTTGAATGATGAGGACATGAAGTCCAAGAGAAAAAGGAAAAAGGAATCCAAGAAGGGAAAGTCCAAGGGGAGTTCCAAGTCAAAGAAAAAGGCAAAATCTTCCTTAGGGGATGAGAAGTTAGAGAAAAAGATCAAAAAGCATTTGAAAAGTATGGGGCTATCAGAAGCCAGGACATCTGAGAAAGCTCAATGTGAGTCCTATCTCAAACAAAATCATGATAGTGCCAATTGTTGGTACAATATGAATTATAGGGGTGGTTGCCTCCTCACATGCAGGCTATTGTAGCAACAATGACACAACCACCTGCAGCCAATCAAGTAGGGGTGAATGAGAATGCTAACCATATGAGAAGACCAACTTATCAAAATTGGGGAAATAATCCTCGACAAGCCAATACAAGTAATGATGCACAGAATTGCATATATTGTGGAAAAGCTGGACACCGACAAGTCTAGGATGTGAACTTTGGTGTAAACACCGTGAGGAGAGGGGCATCCCTGTTGTTTAGTACCAGACTTGATCACAAATGTAAAATCTATCTCGTCCACCAGCTAATGTTGTGATAATATAGCTCGAGCAGAATGGGGTATAGGAAGGACCAACGGCGAGAAAATTAGAGGAGTTTGTGGTCTGCACAACATATGGGGTAGTACATGCATCATAGGGATTCATGACGATTGTGAGAATGCTGCAACTATGAAGACATGGGAGTGAGTTCAAGTTTTCCCTCTACGTTCAGATGGAGTGACAAACAATGGAGAGACAAACGACTCACCATAGAGAGTTTCGATGACCTCACTATCTGTCTAGAAGAGGGGGATAACTTTGTAGTTGTCGCTGCATCTAGGGAGAACAAGGAAGATGACTAATACTTTCTGTTGCAGTGTACAAAACCTAAGCATAAGGTTGAGGAAGCATTTAAGGATAATTGGGGAACAACCTATGAGAAGTGGGATGTAGTAGTTGGAGCATTTTGGTACCAAAAAACATCCAAGAGAGGCGGTTTTGAAGAACTGCTACATAAGAGTCCACAAACATTTGTGTACTCTCATCTAGTAAGAGCTATTAAGTTCGAGATACACCCTATGATACAAAGAAAGAAGAGCAAGAGTGTCTTCAAATTGTATTTAGACATGCATGATCACATCTTGGAGTGTCTTGGAGCGATGGATGAGGATGATTGAGATAGTACTAAGAAAATGTAGTTTCATAGTTGCAAGGAAACGATATTCCACTTATCCTAGAAAATAGAAAATGTATTTTCAGAGAATATGCTTCTCTTAGTAAATCCCAAACTAACCACCGCACTTGTATTTGTAAATTCCAAATGATAAATCCCATGCTTTTTAGTATATCCAAAACAATCACCAGGCTAGTTTTATTAAATTGTTTGTGTAAATCCCAAACGGTAAATCCCATTCTTGTTTTTAGTATATCCCAACAACCACCACATTGGCCATCACTTAGCCTACACTACTGCCATGCTATCCTAATATTCGTTGCATAGTCCCCTTTAGACTGTTTCTACTCAACTGTCAAATTTCAACCCACCGGGCTACTTAAAACATTTAAGTACTAACTTGGAAGTAGGTCAACACAAAATCAAGTATTACGAGCACCATATGATGGCAGGCCGAGAAAGCTCACAAGTCCAAGAAATGTCTATAAGATTTTTACTTTTTCAAAATACGACAACATTTTGCGGCTCAAGGAAATTCCAAACTCCCAACTATCTTATCAACCTCTCTATAGCAACCATCTCCTAGCTCTTTAGGCTAGTCTGAGCACTATGGTAGACCTCTTCATATGTCACTCGGATCACACATTGCTTGCTTGTTTTTTATGACTTGTACACCCATAGTAACTTCTCCTTTTGTTAAGCATCCTCTTCATCCTCGTATTTGTGCTCTATACAACTTCGCACCTCCATCATGTCCTACCAAAAGAAACCTACATCATGAGCTTGACAAGTACCTTAAAGGAGCATGAAAAACAATAGCCAAGGAAATTAATATTCACCATCCTTGCCGACTCCAAGTAATACACCTACCACCGAAGCATGTTCTCCTTGTAGCTATTTTCCTCCTTCTCTGGGTCTGTTTCTATGAGGAGGTCATCCAACATCATTTTCAGATAGAACAAAATCATTCCAAAGTCTTTTGGGTATGCCATAGATTCACAGTAGGTAGATCAGTGTACATAGTTTTGGGGCTAGATTTCATAATGGGCTCTTAGTTGTGTTTGCACTACACTTAAATAGGGAGAGAGTTCATTGAGCCCGACCTTCTCATTCTTCAGTCTCACATTAATTGTCTAATTCAAATCTCTCGTCTCACATGAGTTGTCTAATCGAAATCTTTCATCTCACATTAGTTGACTAATCAAAATCTTTCAGTCTCACATTAGCTGTCTAATCAAAATCTTTTGTCTCACATTAGTTGTCTAATCAAAATCTTTCATGTCACATTATGGTCCTTGGCATGTCAAAGGACACTATCTAGTCACATAGCTGAGAAAACATTGCCCAAATAAACTCTAGAGAAGATTAACAATTCAATAGATTACACACAGATTACATAGATTACATCTTAAAGACTCCTTTCCGTTAGATTACATCTCAAGGACTCCTTTCCTTCAGGGGGCTGGTGCCACATTGCTTTGAGCACGTTGCCTTTTTTACCTCACTGATTGCAAGCTCGGCCCTCCTTATTGCTCCTTTCAAGAATGGGGTTGGTTCCTTTCTTCAGGGGCCCAGCCCCTCCCTTCATGTTGCTTCCTCTTTCCTTGATTTGAGCTTCTTAGTTGTAGGATCGGTCCTTATTGCTCCTTTCCTAAAGGGGGTTGGTTCTTCAGGCTCCTTTTCCTCGCACTCAAGCTTGGTCTTGACTTTCTACAATTTGATCTCCTTGTCTTTTACATTTTGAGCCCAAATGGTAAGTTGAGCTACAGCATCTACTTTCTCACCGTAGATAGCTATAGTAGGCAAGCACATTTGATATGTCCATGACCTGAGCAATGGCAAATGGCATTCTCTACATAGCAATCTTACATGCACAAACACCCCAAAGCAAAAAACATGGATAGGGTGGTAGCACGCAAGCCATCGGATCATGCAGTTGTCTATGATGGGGGTATGGCAGACCATGCATTTTGGACCCTGTTGCATAGTAGGATAGTCATCCAATCTAACTATTGCGGCCGTCAATACCACAGTCTTGCTCTGTATGTGACAAAGTTGCTTCTTGATTCCTTCCTCCCTCATCCCAAGGCTGCAGATGTTCTCCTTCATCTCCTCCACTCTTTGCTCACTTTGTGCAACAACTTCATCTGAATCCCTGATCATCTGTTGAAGCTGCTTAAATTGCTCAAAAACATCAACATGGGCCATTTCCAAGACTTCCACTCTAGTTTGGAAATGTCTCAGGATGATGGATTGCTTTTCAAAACTATCAAAAGCCATGGCAAGCTCGTGCATAGCCCTATCATAATCTTGTTGCAGGGTCTTGTAGCTTACTCTTTGGACTTCCAACAGTGTTTCGAAAAAATAACCCTCACCGTGGCTACTGCAACTTGCTCCACTATGGCTGCTCTCTACATCCTTCCTAGCCTGAAGAGCTGCTTTGTTGTCTTCTCCACCCCGGCTGCTCTTTGCCCCATCCTTCTTGGCCTTGAAGCTCTCTCTCAGTTCTTGCATCATCTTTCTAGTTTCTACATTCTCCCTTTTCAGCTCCTCCATCATTTGGTCTTTTTCAATGTTGAATGCATTCTGCATGTTGCAAAGCCATTTGTAAAGACCCTCCTTTTTGGCTCTTTGATCTTCAAGTTTCATTCGCAGCATTACTATCTCCTTGTTCGCAATGTCCCCATAGCTTCTCACTTCTTTGAGCCTATCTCGCAGATCCTTCATGTGCTTCTATGCTTCTTCTCTTCTATGCCTTTCCATGTTGACCATTTTTGTAGTGGCCTCAGCTTGCTCTTGTGCCTCCTCTACCTTGGCTTCTACACCTTCTCGCCAAGTATGGAATCCTTGGCCATTGAACTTATCAATTTTATAAGTAGCCATGAGAGGAGCATGAGAGGGTCTTACCTTTGTCAAGCAGTGTCTACTCTCTTACAAAATGACTAATCTTGTGGAAAAAAGAAATCTCCCTCACCATACAAATGTAGATTGCTAGAGATAAATTCAGAGAATCCTAATTGTTTAGCATACTCGTATCCTATTTGCTTCTCCCAAAGTTTCTTGGCTAGGGTCTTCTTCACTTTGAATTTTGTCCTTCTTGTAGTCTTCTTCAAGTGACTAGCATTTGAAGATCCCTCAGAGTTTGGCATTTTGACGAAAGATCAGTCCTAACTGAATTTCAAACTGAAAATGCATTCTTTGAACTATACTTTAGCATTACTTTAATCTTCAAGCATCACTCTAGCATTTACTCTAGCATCAAATGTCCAAAACTGTCAAAAATGCATTGTAGTAGACTAGCTCAACTTGGAGGGCACAATTCACACAACTGAAGAAGAGTTTGAGAGCACTTTCTATGCAAAACTCAAGCTTGAATACCCAAGTAAGTTCACCACAGAGCATTGCTAAAATAGTGCGCCTTTTTGTCTAGGAGATTTGCGCCTTCTTTGACTATCTTTTCTCTGATTTCTCCTTGCTCCATCCAACATTCATCTTTAAAATTCATTAGCAGTAGCAGGCTCTAGGCATGGACCAACTTGTGCTAGAAGGGCTCAGGCAATGGTTGAGCATAAAGGCAAAATTGCATGTTTTGATGTTTCAACTTGCTTGGATCAGTGCGGGTGGATTACACATCTCTGGGAGAATGCTCTAGGCCAGGCGAGCACCCCATAGTGTAGAAACTCCAGCTGGAAGGGCTTGGCAAAAGTTGCAAGGAATGGGGAGAATAGAGCTAAGCAAATTCTGAAAAGGAGAGGAAAAGGAAAAAGGAAGAAAGCTCAAAAAGAGGTGTTGGAGAAGATGATGAGGTGGCACTACCAAAATGAGTTCTACAAAGCCTACCAGCTCTGATACCAAATGTAGAGGAGTGTGGGATAGAAGAGATGCATCATGGCACAAAGAGTGAGAGCACGAGTGAGGAAAAATCCATGTATTAGAATGAAGGAATGGCCTCCATTTTATAGAAAGAGAGGATGGTGTAGGCACCTCTCCTAAATCAATGGCAATCAGCCCCTACATCAGTGGGACTAGCCTAAATCAAGGAACCTCCCATGTGGGGGCCTTTGGCTTACATCATCACTTAGGTCACACACTAGACAACTAGATGTGCCTCTACAACACACACATACACACATGTGTGACTCCCCTAGATGCACACATGTAGCATAGAGCAAGCCCTTGATCACACTTATGCCAACATGTTTGAGGAGCACATCATACACATGCTGGATACAACGCAGGTCAGTGGTGACTTAAGGCTCCAAGGGGTCAAAAAGGTCCAAAATGAAAAAATGGTTGAAGGCCAAATTAAAGGCATCTAGGGCCAAGCGTAGAGGCTTATGAAAGCTGGAGACTACGGGATGCTGAGAGGTATCTGGGAATCTATGAGAATTAATTACTACTTATGATTCTTGCCATTAATACATGGAAGCACTATCTCTTAGGTGCAGATTTTATTCTTAAGACTAATGACCAAAGTCTGAGATACTTCCTGACACAGACTAAGCTCTCAAAGAAGTACATGAAATGTGCAAATATTTTATCAATGTATCATTTTTAGATTATTCATACACCAGGAGATCAAAATAGAGTGACTGATGCCTTGTCTTCAAGACCCCAGGGTGACCATTGCTTATCATAGGGATCTTGAAGGGATGAGAGAAAAGTATTCCAGTGACCCAGACTTTGGAGAGATAATCCAGCAAATGCAAGAGGGGCAGTCGACAAGTCAGTATTCCATGAAAGATGTCTATTTAATGAAAGATGGCTGCCTATGCATCACCCAACATATGAGGCAAAAGATTTTGGAGGAATGCCATGCGCCTCCACATGCTGGGCATAGCAGAATTGCAACTACTACTCAAGCTTTGGAGAGGTATTTAAGTTGGCTAGCTATGCATAAGGATATACACCAGTTTGTTACACAATGCCTCACTTGCCAAAAAAAGTAATACATTGCATTATCATTGTGAGAGAAATGCCAAATTGGGGAAAAACACTAAGGAGAATCCCTTAGACACCTACCAATCAATTAGCCATCCATTTGAGCAACCGGATCTATGTATGTTGTCTATGGGACCAACTCCACTGGATGATTGAGGAGAGATAAGGGGAGATCGTTTGACAATGGATTGGGGTCAGGTGAGCATTGCCGTTTTGAGGAAAAAGTCAGAGATGGATTGTTGCTAGCACTCGGCCTATCCAGGTCCCCATCCCTCCTCTGTAGTCTCCATGATGTGGCCCGCTATCTGGCAAAGTGCTTTTGTCACTCTAGTGGTCTGTCTCACCATACGTGTACCCTTGTCTCCTTGCAATGCATGGTCCATCGAGAACCCCTCCCTACGATGTGCCACCTAGCATCATAAATATGTGACTAAATTATTGGCATGATTGCGAGGGCTAAGGCTTTGTAACGTCTGTGCCATATCCATAGTGGTCATGTGGCATAGAGGCCACATAGTGGATAATGCCAATAATGCTGAGCCTTTTTCCAAGGTATAGTTAATGCCTTGAAGACTTCAAGGCCAATGGCTTCAAGGGCTGTGTAATAAGTCCTAAATTCCTAGATTTGACGATGCCCCTCGTCACCATGTACATGCAGACATGTGTGTGTATTAAACTCCACGCCACCGCCCCTCCCCAATACTCAAGACCTGCAGTTGAGCATCCTACGAGACCATCATGAGGGAGAATAAGATGACAAGGCATGCTTGAAGATTGAGAACTAGGATGAGGGCCAAAGTTCAAGAAAATGACGTGCTAAGCAATGGTTTCTAGTAAGCTCTGTAGCCTGCTTGTTGCAATACCAAGAAATTGTATGTTGCTCTTCATAATAGTAGATAGGTTGGCTCAGACATTGAGTCTGAACCATGGCCCACAACCGATGTGTAAATTTTTTGTAGCAACAAGGGTGCTAAATGAAAGTGAGGACTTAATAAATCCTTTCAATCCAAGGTCCAAAGGAAAACATGTTAAGAATGAAGAAATACTCACAAATAGTTGGACTTTGTGGATGATACATTCCATGATAGCCCAATTAAGAAGAGGAAAAAAGTAGGGCAATCATCCATGGAAGATGGTTTTCTTAGACAACAAGTTCATGAAGAGCACTTGCGATGGAATGAAGCATTTTTGAAGAATTGCATTAAGCAAAATTCTTACAATTTAGTTCAAAACATTGAGCCTTGTCGATGCCCCCCACCCAACGTGTCAAATTTTTGTATTTCATATTAATCTTGGTTTATTAAGGATTGATGACAATGGTAATGCAAGCATTAAGGCAGATGAAAATGAGGAGTAAATAGATCTTCTTAGTGCAAGATGCAACTGAACACATGCTAAGAATAAAGAAATACTCACAAATCATTAGAGTTTGTAGATGATACATGCCATGAGAGCCTGATTAAGAATAGAAACTAAGCAGGGCCATCATCCATAGAAGATGGTTTTCCTAGACAAGAAGATCATGAAGGCTCATGCACTAGACCAAGTTTTATCTTACCAGATTATAATAAAATGCCCCCCACCCGATGTGTCAACTTTTGGAATTTCATACAAAAAACAACAAGATTGTTAAATCCTAGGGCCAATGGCAGTGGTAATGCAAGCACTGAGGTAGATGAAAATGACGAGTCAATAGTCCACCCAATGCATTAAAAATTACCAGTCATCGGGCTCGCATGCTCAGTAGAGTACTAGAGTGCTTGGTAATGAGTGATTAGAGGTTAGGCTTCATGATTTACTTTTGTGGGAATTACTCCTCGATGGTGGAGGCTCTCATCAGCCACGTCTATCATGGCTATGATTCCACCGGGCTAGTAGTTAATTACTAGCCACCATAGTGGCTTGCTCACCCACCACAGGGCTTAAGCATGCATGATCACTATGAGTGCCGTAAACATTACTAGCCCATCGGGCTTGCATGCTCAGTAGAGTACTAATGAGTGATTAGAGGTGATTAGGCTTCATGATTTACTTTTGTGGGAATTACTGCCCGGTGGTGGTGGCTCTGATCATAGCCATGTCTATTGTGGCTAAGATTCCACTGGGATGGCAATTAATTACCATCCACCAGAGTGGCCTACTCACCCACCACATGGCATCTACTTCATGATTACCAACCCATCTAGGGTGGCACCTAAGATTCCACCGCGATGGCCTACAACTAATATGGAGGGAACCTTAGGCTCCAGCCACCACGGTGGCTTGAACTTTATAATATATAAGATCCATGTCATTTGGCATTTTACTATGTCTACCCCTGCTGTGCTACTTTGCTCCATACCCCTCCTCCAACTCTTTTCCGCCTCTGCTCTACTTTGCTCCACGCTCCTTCCTCTAACTCTCGACACTCATCTGCCCTCTTGCTCATCTACTGCTCACCCACTCATCTTCACCATGCCTACTACCACCACCCCCTCGATGCATTGTGATCCCAATGTTATCTGCCTTCTCATATAAGGTGATTCCATTGCACTCACCTCGAGTAGAAATGCTAGCACTAGTGGAGACATTTCCTTCCCACAGTCGATTCCCCCCATATCTAAATGTCACCACCTTAGATGACATGCTCACCTCTAGCCTCTTTATGGTTGTGCTATATGGGTTCCCCCTAGACGTCGACGAAGGCCTCATTATTTTCATGGCAGAGTACTCTCGATTTTTTGGGGGGGCCATAATCTGAGTCCTGGCAATGTGCATGGTCTTCTCCCTCTCCATCGTCTCCTCCTTTGGCTCCCTAAAAGATTTTAATGCAACAAGCTAGACTGGCAGAAATACTAAGTTGTACAAATTTCCTCTTACTCAGACAAGGCTCATAACCACTCAGCAATGGCTGGATGTAATCTTTTGGCCTCTAAGGCTCTCAACGATCTTTTGGCTCACTGGATGTAATGTTTTGGTCTCTAAGGCTCTTAGCAATTGTTGAGTTTTTATTACATTTATGTAATCTCTTTTTATTCAATTTGATGCTCTCAGTATGCACTGTTGTTAACTTGTATATTTGAATGGTTATGGTCGCTAGCTGTAATCTTTTGGCCTTTAAGGCTCTCAGCAATTGCTAAGTTTTTATAAATGTAAGATCTTCTCTTCAATTTTTGCTCGGTATAAGTTGTTAATTTTATTTAACCTATTAATGGATGTAGATGTACATTGTAATCTCTTTTTCTCAACTTTCACTCGATGAATCGCACTTTTTTCCTCATTTATATTTACTGCAACAAGGACTAAAATACCAATAAAGCAAAACTACAATTTTCTTTGTTTATGACCAAAATAGTGCTAAAATAGGTCCAATAACCCATCGTTGTGGTTGCATGGAGATACATCTAAAAAAATACAATTAAACTTTCAGAAAATGCAATTGATGATACGGCCCTTGAGGGGTCCTCTCTAGTGGTAAGGGCCATATCGACATTGGTTTATGACCAATATAGCGCTAAAATAGCTCCAATGACTCACCATTGTGGTTGCATGGAGATACATCTAGAAAAATACAATTAAACTTTCAGAAAATGCAATTGACATATGGCCCTCCCCTTTAGGGATAAGGGCTATATCGACATGCATTATACAATATCAAGGATGCCACTAGACATATATGACATGTTGATATGGCCCTTGCTCCTAAAGGGGACCCCTTAAGGGCCATATCGTCAATTGCATTTTGCTTGGTTGCACAAGGAAATACATTTTCCTTGGTACATAAATATATAACTCCAAGAACCAGCGTGGTGGCAGTCATAGATCTCCTTCTGTTTGCCAATGTGCTGGACCTATAATACATAAAAATAGGTAACGGAGTTATAACTCCAAGAACTAGTGTAATGGTCTCTCCAAGACAACCTTGAATTCTGGGCAATGACGGGTCGTCAGGCCAAAGACTGCGCTGAGGCGATGCTCAGAATGATAGATTGCATCTCATTATTACGCCAAAAACCAACACGGTGGTCTCTCCAAGCCAACCTATGATTTGCATGGACAAAGCTCCTGCAAAAGGCTACGCAATGACAAGTGGTCAGACCAAAGACTGCGTTGCGGCATTGTTGAGGTGCGGGATTTGGTAATTGGATCTTCTAGTCCCTAGCAAGTACATTGATGTATATATTGTGTGGAAAGTAGATATCTCTTCTTATGGTAGCTACATGGATGTACACATTTACCAACACTGAGCGCAATCAAAGTCACGAACATTAGAGGGCATTCCCACGTATGCAAAACATACGTTCCACAATTTTCGATGATCCATACTTGGAGAAATCGAAGCAATCGCCAATTTTTCAAGATGTCCCGTTAACATCGCAAAAATGGGTGATAATAACTGTGATTTTCGTTCTTCTTGGACTCTCATGACATTCCAACCAAACATCGTCTCCAATTAAGCCAAAAATCAAGCGAGTATTGTAGGAGTTGAAAATTTTATATGTTCTAATGTTACTCCCGACCGGCTAAATTTCAGCTCCTCATCGCGAGCGCTCTAAGTGATGGGAAGAATGTTTGTGAGAATTGAGGGACGATGAGGACCTTGGAATCAAAAGCTATGCGCATGGAGTGCGGCGAAATGACGCCATGATCAAATATTAGGCTACGTGCATGTACTTATACGCGTACGACGTATCTTAGCGTATCCGACGTAGGGGCCATACGTTACGATATCCTTATTCACTAATCCGTTAGAGCTTCGTTACCTTATTAGAATATCTTGGCTCCCCAACCGACGATTTTCTATTTAATTTTAGTGATCGTATCGTATCGGGGACCCGCCCTTCTGTTTTCGCTCGACCGCATGCAGTCGACTGGCAAAAGAGAAAATCCACATTCGATTAGCATTTCGTGGGAATGGGTTCTGGCGATTTTAGTTGAGAGGTTTGAAATAGCTTTTTGCAAAGATGGCTGCAAGGTCGAAATTCGCCCGTCTCCTAGAACTAGTTTAACCCTTTTTTTGGGTACATACTCCGTTATTCCAATGCTAGCTCCACTAAAGGTTTGCGAAGGCAGATGATAATTCTCTCTCGAGAACTGTAAAATACACAGATGATCGGAATTCTACGTTCTGTCGATGAAGGGTAGATGATCGGCTGTGCGCTGTGACAACATCTAAAATAAGATGAGCTGATCTGTCCAAGGAACGGGTCGGGTAGAATTTTATCATGAGAGGAATAAAGGCCTTATCGAGGGTGATGTTTTTTACATTGACGTTTGTTCGCGTTTTGCGAGGAAGGAACTTCACGGAAACGGAATCACGTGAATAATATGGTTTTCTACTGCAGCAGCTGGAAAACAGTTGAGCATCCCAATTGGTCTGCGCAAAGATAGGAACATCTCATCTGCATGTTCGTCCGACTCCCCCCTCTTGGTCAGCACGATGATACCTGCTATCACGACTTATTAGGATACACCTGCCTGGCCATGCCGCCAATTTCCTCTTTGGCAACATCCTTGCCATCGATACCCACACGCTCGCCTATTCCTGCCCACAACGAACCAACCGAAGCCCACCTCATTTCTATGAGTCCCTGCACATAAACCCCCCCCCCCCCCGTAGAGTATGTAGAGTCCCTCGTTGCTGCACTGTCTAGAGGCTTCATTCGAACAGACTGCCACCTTGGCAACTCAGGAAAATTACTATTAGCTTCTCCCGATTGTTGTCCATGGGGCGTCGCTTGAGATGCATCGGCAAAGCTCTCCGCAGAGCTCTGCTTGTCCCTCCCATATTTCTTTCTGTTGTGCTCTGCCTATGGACCGTCTCCGCTGTCGTCCCCTTCTCAATGTCGCGCTCCTGTAAGGGGGGACGGCGCCCTGATGCGCAATGCCTCACCCAGGAAGACCATCAACTGCACGTCTCAAAGCGGACGTCGGAGATGTTGATGCATCCGCTACCCTTGAAGCTGGAGAAGCCAGAGGGCCGATATACCCCTGCTACGCCTCTTCGAGATGTAAGAAGCATTGGGCAGCCTGAGGAAAAGTTAGCGGATGTCAAAGACCAGGTTGTTCGCCAAGAAGCTGCAAACTTCAAAGATCAAGAACCGACTAACCCAACGCATGTAGGGATCAGCCCGAGTTCTGGAAATTTTCAGGGACCGATATTCAAAGCTACAGAAGAATTTGCCGTCGAGGAGGTCCTCAAGCTTATGGGCGACCTCAGAAAGGCTGCATCTCCACCCAATGACTCCAGCTTAGTTGCCTCTGGCGTTGGCAGAGGAAGGTGGAGCCAATCCTGTGAAGGAAGGAAAGTATACTTGTACGATCTTCCATCGAAGTTCAACGCAGATCTTGTGGCACAATGCGATCGAATGATTCCTTGGCAAAATATGTGCGACTACTTCTCGAATTCAGGCATGGGAAAGATGATCGAGAAATTAGAAGGCGTGGAGGAAGAGTTGTTGCTTCCTGCTGGTGATTGGTATGAGACCCATCAATATACGCTAGAGATCTACTTTCATGCAAGATTGAAAGAGTATCCATGCCTAGCGGCGACCCCTGAGGATGCAAACCTCTTCTTCGTACCTTACTATGGAGGACTGGACGTCTTGCGGTGGCATTTCGTGAGCAATGTGAGCAACTCTAAGAGGGATCAGCTCGGTATGGACCTAATAGGGTGGCTGAAGGAGCGGCTTTCGTGGAGGAAGAACAATGGGATCGATCATTTTGTGGTTCTGGGGAAGATTTGTTGGGACTTCCGTCGGCTTCGTGAGACCGATGGGTGGGGAAACAACTTACTGCTGCAGCCAGAGATGCAGCAGATGACGAAGTTGCTGATAGAGAGGCAACCATGGCACGCCAACGATGTAGGAGTTCCTCATCCTACCTTCTTCCATCCTCGGACAGACAGAGATATCCGAGCCTGGCAGGGACGCGTAGATGGAGCTCGCAGGACAAACCTCGTGAGCTTCGCCGGCCTATCACGGCCAGAGCAATCGGAAAGCATTCGCTCTTTTCTCATCCAGCAATGCCTCGCTCGACCGGGTTCTTGCTCCTTCTTGCAGTGCACGCGGAAAGCATGCTTGCATCCCAACACCACCATGCACCTCTTCATGCACTCGGATTTCTGCTTGCAACCCCCAGGTGACAGCCCAACACGACGCTCCATCTTCGATTCGCTTATAGCCGGCTGCATCCCGGTCCTCTTCGACCCTTTCAGTGCTTACTATCAGTACCCGTGGCATCTCCCTGCGGATCCGACTTTGTATTCAATCTATATCCCCGCGAATGACGTGAGGGAAGGCAAGGTGAATGCGGTGGAGGTTCTGGAGAAGATACCCAAGAAGACGAGGGAGGAGATGAGGATAAGAATAATCTACGAGATCATGCCTGGGTTAGTGTATGCAAAGCCCGGTGCAAGGCTCAAGGACTTGGAAGATGGCTTTCAAATCGCGCTTCGCAGCCTCTTTTCGAGGGTCGAAAGCAGACTTGCAAAGCGGGACAACGTCGTAGTAACTTGATGGTCGCCATGAAAGCTGCTTGAATTGAATTCTTGTTCGATTTACTCTCGTGGATTCTTTCAACTTAATTTGTGTATATATCTAAACAGTAACGAAATTCAACGACCCAACAAGTCTGCAGGCCTGCTGATGCTTCATACTTTTTCCATTTGATAGCAACACGAGCAATTGATACGCTTCTACAAAATTGTAAGCTAAAGTCTGCTCTCGAAAAGTACGCGCAACACGGTTACAACCCAGTCTCTTGAGGACTCCTCATGATAGTTCACATTCTACTAGCACTTCCCTTCATTTGCAATTTCCCGCCGGGGTCCTCCGTCTTTACATAGTCTTCGCGAATAAGAGTCAGCACGTCTCTTCATCACGTAGGCTTGACACTCGTTAAATTGAACGAGTCTTCGCGAATAAGAGTCAGGACGTCTGTTCATCACATAGGCTTGACACTCATTAAATTGAACGAGTAGCATCACCCGTCTACAACGGGTTAGGGATCCCCTCCATGAAGTTAAACCACGAATTTGAGAATGTTGAGCCATAGGTGGCAACTTTGCAATTTAAGAGAAACTCTCTCAAGGATGTGTCTCCATTGGTGAGGTAGGAGAGTTGCTTGAGAGGTCTTCCAAATGAGGATTGAACAAGTGCAAAAACCTACTCATTTGTGATGTGCCATTGGTATTCTAAACGTTTTCTATATATATTTTCCTCGAGGGTATAAGTATCTACTTGTAGTCAATCATCTCTAACTTACTCGGAAACATTCTAGTCTAGGTGATGGAGAATTTGAAAGAATCCATCCCCAGATAAGGAGCAATTCGATATCTTCTTGTAGCACTTGGATATCTTTTAGTAAGGACCAAGCAACTCATTTGATCAATCATCACTTACAGCGGAGGCATAGCATTCATCAAAAGTGCTGGACAAAAGGTTGGGGCGCTTGTCCTTTTAGTCTTCGAAAAAGAGAAGCTCAAGAACAAAGTATAGATGGGAAGTGCGAGCTGTTAAATTGTTCCAAGGAGTGCGAGAACAGAGGCATAAGTGATTCAAAGGCAAATTTGGTTCTTAGACTAAGACGTTTTAGACCAATATTGCATTATTGTATGTCTTTTCTTCGTTCCAGGTCCACACTACTATTCTTCCATTATCTAATTCTTTCAGCTCCTTATCCAGGAGACATCTTCCAAAGTGCCCTTGCTTCTTTGCACACAGACATGAGTCGAGCATGCCCAAAACTCTGACTTCAATAATATTCTCCCAACTCCCACAATACGCAAAGGTCTTTAAGCACGGTTAGGTGACATGCTTTTTGTGCTTTATGAAAGCACATAGCACATTACTTACACAACAAGACAAACCACCTACAGATGCACACACAGACGCATATACTCAACTTAAAAAAAAACTTACGGGCGCGTCTATTTGCACGTCTATTTACGCATCTATAGACCCGCATCTAAAAGCGCATCTATATAGCAAACAGATGCACCTATAGATGTGCATATAGATGCATAAATAAACGCTCTGCTAAAAATTTTAAAAAACAGACAGACATATTTATAGACGCGTTTATAGACGTGCTTATAGACGCTTCTCGAACAGATAGACGTGTATATAGACACGTTTATAGATGCCCTAATAGATGCGTTACATAATATTTTTAAATTTTGTGTGCTTGAACAGAATGCTGTGTATGTTGTGTATGCTATGTAGTTACAGAAATCCCATTTCCACATTGTGTAATTCAATTCTTATAGCCAATCGCATTTTAATTAGCGCTCTTGTAAGCACATCTATAGCCAACAATTACAATTTCAAATAAAGCATTACAACTCCAAAACGTTTAGTTCACAAGGCATTAATTGATAGAACGTTACACAAGAAAATTGAAAGCCAAAAAAATAAAGAGAGTGTATATTAATTCATAGTTCAAAAAGTGCTTGTATGTACATATAGCACGAAGCTAAGCCACGTCCTGTGGCTTCAAGTACCAAAAATAAGAGGAGTGTATATACAAGAGGCACGAAGCCAAGCCAATGGCTTTAAGTACAAAAAAGAGTAGCTAGCACTACTTTTACGACTAATCTAAGTTCTCCACGTCCTCGCTCCCTTCTGTGCTCCCTTCTCCACCTCCTTCTTTCTCGTCTTCTTCCTCATCTTCTTGTGCAGGGTCCTATAAACAAGGGACAACATATATCAATGTATGAAAAATCAAATCTTTACTTATAATATTGACATTATTTAATTACTTTCAAATACCTCAGGGGGCGCTCTAGTAGCCTAGATATACTGCTCCTCAGTAATCAACCCGTCATTATAGAAGTGCCTCCATGTATCTCCTCTGCGATGGTGGCAGTGGTAGGCTATCTCGACAGAAGTAGGGTATCTACCCACGATATCAAGCTGCAAGATGACATAATTTGCGGAGGGGTTAGTACAAAGAAACAACCTCCTAATAAACTACATAAACAATATAATTTGAGATTGATACTTATAAATTGGGCCTCCCATGATTCAACACCCCCTGCTCCAAAATGCATGCTTCCATATTGCTCCATTTGGATCCTTCGTGCCTCCACGTGCTGCAGACTGGGTTCCTCCTTCGCTGACTTCATTGCTTTCTTCCACTCACGCTTTTGAGCAGTGTGGGGCGGGCCCCTTGGTGGTTGACCTCCCTCGAGCCTGGCAAGCTCCGCTAGTGCCTACCTCCCCTTTTCCCATTCATGCTACTTAGTAGCAATCCAAAAGTTCCCAATTGTTACATAGTTAGCTACTCTAATTATTTTCTCATGCTCGCCAATAAGGTCCTTGTTAATTTGCAACATAAAGAATCTTTGTCAATTAAGTCTACTCTTATATAGGGGTACACTGAGTCTTATTCAGTCAAATGTACTGCAATGATTTAAAATTAATCCTTGAATATGACCCTCTTCATGTTTGAAATGATGTCTTTTATCATTATAACTTGCAACTCACAAAAATTTCTCTCTCTCTTATCAATTGCTACTTACCACTTATGATTGTTTTCTACTCCTAGACTTGCTACTTCAGTGGGCTGCATTGACATACTTGATGCTTCCCTCTCAGCAGTGGACATTGCTTTGTTATGGGTAAATGAGCTTCATCTATAATAGAGGAAAGCTTAGCATTGTTCATGCATGTTGAGAATCGAGGGAAAGTGCAACCAAAAATGTTAAGAACAAGGGAAAAAGTGCAATTAAAATTAATACTAATCAAAGTTTGCAAGAAGGAAGAGAAGATGGAAATAAAACCTAATGAAAGCAACTGTAAGTCCTTTTGAACAAGTGCACACCCACATAAAACCATGTCGAGAGTTCACGCTCAACATCATGTGATCATGTGTGCATAGCACCATCACGTGATCATATGTGCATAGCATTAACCTTATAGAGTGCTATAAAGGAAAGGGTTAGATCCCTTAACCCTAACCCTAAATGGGTTTGTATATATTCTATTTTTTCAACTAAATCTAGTGTACAGTTAGTCATTTGTGGTGCACTTTCTAGCTGTGCCCTCTCTCCTCATCTTCCACTCTTCTCCTCTCCCCTCTTCATATTTTGTCATGGTATCAGAGCTTCCTTGCCTTCTACTGAGGCATTGTGATCCTTGAGAGTATGTGAGAGAGATTGTGAGATTGAGAGATCGAGAGTTCTTTCACTTCTGATGAGTGATAGAAAATTTTTGATTATTGCTTTGAGAATTCCGTCGATTCATTCAAAGAAAAAATTTCCATCTATTATTATTTTTTATCTCATTCAAGAGTTTGTGAGAATTCTTTATGAGAGAGAGTGACCTTGTTTGAGAGCTTCTTGTATGTGAGAGAGATCTATTCTTCTTTCACCTATTGAAGAAGAGAGATATCTTTAGAGCCTATGACAACAAAGGCTCACAATGGCTGCTACCAGTGACTCCATCTGCTGGGCGACTCTACACTAACGACCCACAGAGGCCTTGGGGGGATCTTCCTATTTTTTATTGATTGTCGACGACTATAGTAGGAAGATGTGGGTATACTTTCTTCGCGAAAATACTCAAGCTTTTGGTAAATTTAAAGAATGGCTACAGCTTGTTGAAAATGAAACAGGGAGAAAAGTGAAGAAAATCAGATCAGATGGTGGTGGTGAGTTTGTTTCTACAGAGTTTGGAGATTTTTGCAAGAGCAAAGGGATCAAGCGACAAACAAGGACACCACATACGCCTCAGCAAAATTGGGTTGTTGAATGCCGAATGCGGACCACGGTGGAGATGGGGAGGTGTATGTTGAAAGGTGCTGGACTGCCAAACCACTTGTGGGCTAAGGCTGTCAATACTGCGGTCTACATCCTTAATTGCAGCTATACAAAGGCACTCAAAGGTAAAACAACACATGAGGCTTATAGCGGTAAGAAGCCATCTGTTTCCCACTTTAGAATGTTTGGGTGAATGATATGTACCAGACAAAGAGAGAAACAAGTTGCAACCAAAAAGCACCAAATGTATCTTCTTAGGCTATTGTGATGAGAAGAAAGCCTATAAGTTGTATGACCAAGAGGTAAAGAAGATCATAGCGAGCCGCGATGTGGTGTTCAGGGAGTAGCCACATGCAGTGGAGGTAGAGAAGAGCTCTTTATCATCAAGTGAACAGGTAATTCACTATGGACCTATTTCAAGAGCTATAAAGGAGGAGGAAATATCAGATGATGAAGGTATAAGTTACCAACCTGTTGTTACACCACCGAAAAAGCCATTTTCGCGAAGGGTAAGGCAGCTCTACAACCATGATAACCAGATGCCTATGTCTCTTGAGCAGCATCCAGATGGACCAAGGCAGTCTCAGAGAATCGAGGAGCAAAGGAGGGCTTATGCTCACATAGCCAATATGGCCTTGATGGTTGAGATTATTGCAGAAGTAAAGGAGCCTGTGAGTTTGGAGGAAGCACTTGCAGACCGAGATTGGAAAAATGCTATGCAAGTAGAATATGACAACATCATGAAGAATGAAACTTGGGAGCTGGTAGATCGACCACCTAATAGAAAGGTTATTGGCACCAAGTGCCTACGAGTTTGGAGGAAGCACTTGCAGGCTGAGATTGGAAAAATGTTATGCAAGTAGAATATGACAGCATCATGAAGAATGAAACTTGGGAGCTGGTAGATTGACCACCTAACAGAAAGGTTATTGGCACCAAGTGGGTTTGGAAGGTAAAGTACAAGGCTGATGGGACTTTGGAAAAGTACAAAGCCAAATTTGGTTGCATAAGGATTTTTGCAAGTTGAAGGGTTTGATGTTATATCTCAACTTCCTAGTGCAGTGCAGAATCATGTCTACATGCTTGATTCTCTCCTTTCTTCTATTCTTAGCTCTCCTTAAAAGAGTATAGAAGATGTTTGTACCTGGTTAAGCCCTTTGAATTTAGATGGGGTGCGAGTCATCTTTATGCCTTATCATGAGGAGTAAGTATTATTAACTCCAACCCTATTTTTACTATTTCTTTGGCAAGTTTGTGTTAAACAATAACCATTTTTAATTTGGTCGTGTAGCTCACATTGGAGTCTAATCGCTTGGGACCTTGAAGTCAACCATTTGTGGTTTGCGAATTCAATGGAAGGCTATCATGCCAATTCCCCAAGGTAACTGTTCTCTTAATATTTTTGTTACTTTCTTATTTTGTATCTTATGATCATAATATATTAATAGATTTCATATGTCATGATAGAATCTTTTGCTCCGATTGCCAGAATGACCACTATTCACACAGTACTATCAATGGCTGCTCATAAAAAGTGGCCACTTTATCAAATGGATGTTAAATCAGCATTCTTGAATGGTGACCTCAAGGAGGAGGTGTACGTGGCTCAGCCACCTAGGTTTGAGGTCCCCCATTCTGAGAACAAGGTATGTAAAGTTGAAGAAGGCTCTATACGGGCTAAAATAGGCCCCAAGAGCATGGTACCAACAAATAGACAAATTCTTTCATATATTAAACTTCAAAAGATGTGCCTCAGACGCTAACTTGTATGTGTACAAGAAAGGTGGAAAAACTGCTATTGTTGTTCTATATGTGGATGATCTCCTTATTACAGGTGACTATGAAGACATGATCCAGTAGACTAGAAAAGCATTGAGCATAGAGTTTGAGATGACAGACTTAGGCTTGATGCACTATTGTTTGGGGATTGAAGTCTGGCAAGAGCCAGGCAAGATCTTCATCTCTCAACAAAAATATGCAAGGGAGATCTTGAAGGCATTTGGTATGTCCAAGTGCAAGGAGATAGCTACACCTATGGAGGTAAATGCAAGGTTGTCTATGGAGGATGCCTCACCACCAGCAAACATTGGGAGGTACAAGAAGTTGGTCGGCAATCTCATCTATCTGTGCAACACTAGACCAGACATCAGTTTTGCTATTGGCGTTTTGAGCAGGTTCTCCAATAAGCCCAGGGAGAATCATTGGAATGCAGGGATGTGGGTGCTCAGGTATGTGAAGGGCACTCTTGGTTATGGCATCACCTATGGTACGGGCACTTCCTTGGCTGGTTATTGTGACTCAGATTGGGCTGGAGATGTTGATCCCAAGAAATCAATTTCTGGATATTGTTTCTCTTTAGGTTTAGGTATCTTCTCTTGGATCAATAAGAAACAACCAACAGTGGCATTGTCTTCTACTAAGGCTGAGTGAAAGGCAACATGTTTTGCTGCATGTGAAGCAGTGTGGCTGAGGAGGATCTTATGGCACATGGGAGTGCAAGAGGATGAGGCAAATGTGCTGAGGTGCAACAATCAAAGTTGCATGGCCATTGCTAAAAATCCAATGTTTCATGCACGCACAAAACATATAGAGATTCAGTATCACTATGTGCGTGATTTGATCGAGGACGGCGGGATAGTGGAATCGGTCTACTATCCAACAGAGCAAAATGGACTAGATATCTTCACCAAGACACTCAGGAAGGATCAGCTTCAGGGTCATCTTCAAAGACTCGGCATTGGGCCGAGAAGGTAGTTCACCTATGGGTGGACATTGAGGGGGGGTGTTAGGTATGCTCAATGCCCCACCCTCCTAGTAACCACCAGTGGTCCAAGGTGCTCAAGTTGTAAGGCCCTTATATGAGGAGAAGCCATGTGTGAGCCCGAGACACTGGATGGATCTTGGCTTGCATGTCAGATGAGGTCTATCAATGAGACTGTTGATGGTAGAAAGGTGATTGTGTGGGAGCCCCTTACTCTTGCTTGAATATTCCATGGATGACTAGTCGGTTCCACCAACTAGGTTGACTAGTTGGCTCCACTGACTAGGTTGACTGGTCAACTCCACTGACTACATTGATCCGACTACCGCCCTCATACCTATAAAGAGGCGACCTCCCCAGTCCATTATATCATATCAGATCAGATCTTCCAGCTAGTAGCTCTTCACCTAGTATTTGTCTAGATCGCCATCTAAGCTCCACTGTGGGAGTGCACGGGTGGATAGAACCATCATCTGTACTACATCAGTATTGAAGGAAAAGTTTGTTCCTCTTCAGTTTGCTATGTACTCTCTATTCTTTGTTCAGTTTATGTTCCACTACGCTGTGTAATTTAACAGGGTTATCGGAGGATATTCAAGAAATAATTTTTTCAGATCATCTCATGGCTATAGTAGTCACGTCTCAAAAGAGTTCTACACATACATACACTAACCCTTTCTTCCCATCAAGGGTCTTTGAAGCTGAGTTGTTGGCATATGATAACAAAGTATGGGAACTACATGACATGAATTTATTAGCACCATTTGCACCAAACTTTGTGGATATTTTTAGTAGATCTAGTGGATTCTTCAAAAGCACTAAAGACAGAAGCTAAAAGACAAGCACACTTCAATATTAGCATCACACACAATCGTCCTCTATCCAATTTCTATTCGATGTCATCTTTTGCCACGGGCAGATGCCCTGCCCCTGTGGGTGTATTCGAGAGGTGCAAGAGTTGAATATCAAAAACTAAAACAAGGACACCTAAATACTTGAATGACATCTTTAATGTCGGCCACCCATATAGTAAGTGCAAATGCTTGGAAGAAAAGAGAGAATGCAAATCACAACCATTATGGTTTGATCATGGAATTTGGTACATCTTACATAATCTACCAGCATTTTTTTCGAATAGGACACTAAAAGCTGCTTTTAACTCTTTTCTTTTATTTATGAAGGCCAGTCCTATTTTTTCAACAATAGCATCTTATGATTTTTTGATATATGAAGGCTAGTGATATAAAGGAGGTATTGCTGATACTGACATCTTATGATTTTTTGATATATGAAGGCTAGTGATATGGTTATATTCTGCAAGGCGTCTCTCACTTTTCACTACATCAAGAAACTGGTTTTATTATCTGTTAAGAATTTGGAAAAGGATCCACTTGCTTTGTTACTACCTCAGCCGTCACCAGGAGTGATGCCCTACAATGAGCTCATGCTACGATCCCTTGAGACATTAGGATGTAAGCATGATTGGTTGGTATGCTTTTACTTCTTTGCTAGTAGTAAAAAAGCACCCCTAATATTGCTTGATGTAAGCATGATTGGTTGGTATGCTTTTACTTCTTTGCTAGTAGTAAAAAAGCACCCCTAATATTGCTTTTAGAAATTCCATTGGCAAAAAGAATAGTGCTTCTAGTTCTTTCTAAGTATAAGAAGGATTAAAAGCACAATATATTTGTCTACCTATGCTTTGGGCACCTTAAATGAGTCCCTCATATAGCAATGTCCATGGACACTGCGTTTTGGTCCACTCAATCATGCTTATACCCATTACCTACTAGGGCTTATGGATCTAGAGTGAGAGGGAGATCGATAGGATGCATCGAATACACAAGGGGACATGGACGCACATCATACTATTCACAGAGGGGCCCTAGTCCTAGCAAGATGATTGACCTTCTGAAAGTTCAATACATTTGGATAGTCTAGAATCACAGGTACAACCATCCAAGATCTTAAGAGGTGGTAAGACCATGTCCTACACTGATACAAAGAATAATCGCACCCTATTTGACAACTGCTTTTTATGATGACAAGGATTGATTTGTAACAGGTATGTGAAACTCAGATGATAAGTTTCAAGTGTCATTTTGCTACCACATAGCTGACGTATAAGAGGGAGAGAGTAGGAGTTTGGGAGTGAGGAGAGGAGACACACCCACAGTAGTAGACACCAATAGGTGGGGATAAACAATGAGTGGTACCTCCCCAAGTACACACAGTAGTATATATATCTTTGGATAAGGCTAGGACCACTAGGCACTAAGTACAATGCATACTTAGTGTACTTAGCAGTACTAGACTAAAAACTGTTACATAGGGTGGCCAGTGCCTTTACCCCAACAACCTCCCACTTAAAGGCAATGTGCCCTCAAGAGAAAGAAAAGAAAGAACAGCATATACATCATAATGTACAAGACCAGTAGACTGGCCTTAACCTATACCCATTAGCCGTCTGCAATGTGCAAACCGCTCAGCAGCCAATCCTTTGGTCAACAGATCTGCTGGATTGTCATCAGTGTGAACTTTCACAAGCTGAAGTTGCTTGTTCTCAAGCACCTCCCTGATAAAATGATACTTCACGTCGATGTGCTTCGTCTTTGCATGAAAAACAGGATTTCGTGCCAACTGTATGGCACTCTGACTGTCACAATGCAACAATGGAGTATCACTAGAGTAGCCCAAATCTGCCACTAGCCGAGATAGCCATATAGCTTCCTTGCATGCCTCAGTGGCTGCAATATATTCAGCTTCTATAGTAGATAGAGCAATGCACTGTTGCATTCTAGATACCCACGACACTGCACCTCCAGTGAAAGTGAAAACATATCCGGTAGTAGACTTCTGGGTATCAGGGTGACCGGCATAATCAGAGTCTGTATAACCCTGCACTTTTGCATCTTGACTGCCGAAACATATACACAAATCTTGTGTACCCTTCAGGTATCTCATGACACCTTTCACTGCATCCCAATGCTTCCTACCAGGTTTAGCCATGTATCTACTAACCACTCCCACTGCAAACGCAATATCGGGCCTGGTTGCAACCGTAGCATACATGAGACTGCCACACGCTGATGCATACGGAATCTTTGACATCTCAGCCCTCTCGGCATCTATCTGAGGGCTGTCCAAAGAATTGATTTTCACATAAGGAGGCAATGGAGTACCAATACTCTTCCCCCCCTCCATGTGAAATCTCTGCAAGACCTTGCCAATGTATTCCTTCTGAGACAAGTATAGCAACCGCTTTTCCCTATCCCGAAGTATCTGCATGCCCAGTATATGGTTGGCATCACCAAGATCCTTCATATCAAAGGTCTGATGCAATCTCTTTTTTAAGGCATTCATCTCTTTATGAGATTTTCCAGCAATTAACATGTCATCCACATACAAAATGAGGATCAGTAAACTGCCATCTGAAGCTTTCTTGGTATACAAGCAGTGATCAATGTCACTTCTCCTATAACCTTGGATTCGCATGAATGTATCAAACTTATGATACCATTCTCTGGGTGCCTGCTTAAGACCATAAAGACTTTTCTTCAGTCTGCACACAAGCTTCTCCTTTCCCTTCACTGTAAAACCTTCTGGCTGCTGCATAAAAATCTCTTCATGTAAATCACCATGAAGAAATGCCGTCTTGACATCCATTTGGACCAAGTCCATATCTGCATGTGCAACCAATGCTAATACAGTTCTGAGAGTTGTCATCTTAATGACAGGAGAGAATATCTCATCAAAGTCAACACCATATTCCTGCTTGAACCCCTTGGCAACCAGTCTGGCTTTATGCCTTGGCTTTTGACTAGGTGTGACTTTAAGTCGATAAACCCATTTGCATGGCAGTACTTTCTTACCAGTAGGCAAGGGTACCAATTCCCAAGTGCCATTTTTGTGAAGACTGTCCATTTCAGACTTCATAGCAAGATCCCATTGAACCTTGTCTATTCTCTGCCTAGCCTCTCTGTAGCATGAAGGCTCTCCACAATCAGTGAGCATTAGATAATCAAAGCCAGGAATAAATCTGTCTGGCTGCCGTGTCGGTCTGGTTGACCTTCTAACCTGATGACCATCATCATGAGGTGGCTGTCCAGCCTGTTCATCACCCAGTTCTGGCTGCATTTGCATGGGGGACGAGCATTTTCTGAGCGAAATCTTCCGAGCATCCGAGCGAAGAAAAAAAAGCTTCCAACTATGCATAAATATGGCAAAAATCGATCAGAAGAAAACATAGTTTCACTTAGAAATATGCAAAGTATTATAGCAATGCCTATTTTATACAAAAATCTTTAGGTGAATCTGTAGGGATGGTGAGAGCATAATGGGATGGCTTTTGAAGAAACCCACATGTAGAGTAGACTTCTCTATGAAAATTCCCTTATGATCCTTCTTACAACTTTTACTTAATAGGGGGTGACATTGAAAACCCTCTCTCAACCTATCTTCATGAAAGAGTTTCTTCAAAGAAAACTCATTGAAGCAAGCCATCCAGGTAGTTTTGCCAGCGAAACCCCTTTGAAGCAAGTCTGGCGAAACTACCTTGGACAACACTTTTAAAAGTGACATAACTTTTATATCCAATGTCCAAATATAGTCATTCAACCACTCAAATTGATCGGAACACCCCATTTGAGCACATCTATAGAGTTATATTTTGGAAAATCTTTCATATATAGTATTAAATATTACATGTATTTTATGAGAGTGATATATAAGCCCAAGTTAATACTTATTTATAGTAATTTAAACTTCTTTAGAAACATGTCCATAAATATGCTATAAAAACACTAAAAAGATATTGCCATATGATATAAATGTGTTAATAAGTAATTATATATGCATAGTATTATTACATTGAGAGTGATTATGAGGAATGTTTCTTAAAGGAATCAACACTTTTTTAAGGTAATAACAGGGGTACAAAGGGATGTCTCTAAATAAGAAAATTATGTTGTGTAAAAATGAATGAGTGACTAGTCTGTGTATTTTTATGATAAAGGGATCTAGTTCTAGTGAAAATAAAAGTGTAAAAACCATGTTTCCTAAAGAAAAACATTTTTAAAAATCTCTTGAAAAACACGCTCGGATAAACCTGCTCATAGAATTTTGCTTGTAAAATTGACGCATCCCATTTGCATGTCAGGAAGATCATCTAACTGTGGTACATCCATTGGGATATCATCTACCATATCTGGCTGTCCATTTGGACCTGCTGTAGCATCATTTAATGGCTGATTATGCTGCTGTTGTAGCTGATTTACAGCCCGTCTGTGTTGCCCATGATGCCTATCATCATCAATAGTTACTTTTAAAGGTCCCTGTTGTACAACAGGTTCCTTGAACATGATGGTTTCATCAAACACGACATCATTGCTGCATATAAGTTTTCTGTTTGTGGGATCCCATAGTCTGTAGCCCATCTCACCTTTGTCACCATACCCTAGGAAAATGCATTTCAGAGACTTTGGATCTAATTTAGTCCTGTCCTCCTTGCGTACATGCACATACGCGACACAACCAAAGACCCGTAGGTGTTTGTAAGACGGAGGCTTACCCGTCCATGCCTCTTCAGGCACACCACCACATAATCTCTTATTCGGTGACCTATTTATAAGGTGCACAGCTGTCTTTATAGCTTCAACCCAAAAAGTGTGGGGCAACGTAGCATGTGACAACATAGATCTGACCTTTTCTTGAATGGTCCTGAACATTTTCTCAGCGGTACCATTCTGTGGTGGATCATACGGTGCAGATAACACCCTTTGAATGCCCTTTGCCTCACAGAATTCCTGGAACTCTTTGGACAAATACTCTCCACCATTGTCAGACCTCAAAGCTTTCAGTTTCTTGCCTGTCTCATTTTCGACCAGTGCAACAAACTTAGTGAAAGCAGTAAAGGTATCACTCTTTCTTTTAAGAGTGTAAACCCACACTTTGCGGGTGGCATCATCTATAAATGACAAAATGTACTTTGCTCCTCCTAAAGATACAGTAGGCATCTCACATACATCGGTATGGACAAGCTCCAAGAGCTGTAATTTCTGATTTGATGCCCTCTTATGAGGAATCTGTACTTGACGACCGTAGAGACAAAATTCACATTTCTTTAAATCTGAAAATTTTAGACTCGGCAAGTAACCAAAATGAGCCAGTTGCTCCATTCCCTTAACACTCATATGGCCAAGCCGGCTATGCCACAATGAAATCTTTGGCAGCTCGGCAGCATTTACATCGGAATGCGGACAATGTCTTGCATGAAGTGAATACAAAGTATCAAGTTTAGGACCTCTGGCTATAGCCATTGCCCCTTTGCTGATTTTCCACTTCTGATTACCAAAGGTGGTATGATAACCATCGTCATCCAACAACCCTGTGGAAATCAAGTTCTTCTTTACCTCAGGAACATGCCTGACCCCTTTGAGCATTAACTGCTGGCCATTCTCAAGAACAAGCCTGACATCACCTATGCCAATGATGGAACATGCATGGTTATCACCAAGAAAAACAACTCCCTTTTGCCCACCTGCATATCTGACAAACAGATCTCTGTAGGGTGTCACATGAAAGGAAGCACCTGAATCTATAATCCAGGAAAGCATATATGATCCATTTCCAACATGAAGTGTATGAGCCTTCAGTGATGAAGTGAAGCATACCTCACGTCCACTGTCACTGTCACTAACATAAGTAACATGCAGCTCCTCTTTTTCTTTGCCCTTTGACTTGCCTTGAGCCTTGCCTTCTTTGGCTCTTTCGTCGTTCTTTTTCTGAAAACATTTTTTCTCTACATGTCCCTTCTTGCCACAATAATTGCAGACAAGATCTTTCTTCGAGCGGGACTTGCTCCTTTCTCTTTCTTTGTCTTTTCCACGTGTTTTGGACCTGCTGCGTGCATTCAAAGCATTTGACTTCCCAACAGCATTGTTCTTTCTGTTCATCTCTTCCTGTAGAAGAGCACTCTCCACATCAGCAAATAACAGAATGGCATTCGAGTTGCTAGTAGAAGTCCTGAATGTATCCCATGACTCAGGTAGAGAACATAGGATGAGTGTAGCTTTCAGCTCATCATCGAGCTTCAACCCTTGGTTGATCACCTGGCTGAATATGCTGTTGAACTCAATAATATGAGTGGACATAGGTGTCCCCTCCTTCATCTGAAGCCCAACAAGCTTCTTCAACCAGTAAGCTTTGCCCGTGGCACTTTTCTTGGCATATGTATCCTCAAGATGCTGCCACATTCTCCACGCAGTAGGTTCATCTCTGATGCCTACAACCAGTGAATCAACAACTGTAAGCATTATGGTTGACATGGCCAAGTTGTCCATCTTCTCCCACTGCTCATCAGTTTTGTTGGAGGGCTTAACACCCTTCTCCTTTATAGGTTTGTACTGGTCCTTCTGCATCAACACATTGTAGCACTGTGTCCTCCATATGTCGTAGTTTTTAGCTCCTTCGAGCTTCTTTATCTGAAACAAGGACGACACGTCGCTGCTGGAACTCATGGTAAAGAAAGAAGAGTTTGTTCCTCAATGGAACTGCCTGACTCCCTGAATGTATGTGCAGTGAAGCACAAATAAAAGATCTCTCCCACAAGCAGAAGCTTCAATGAAAAGAACTCTATTTTTGTGGCATAAACCACTCTTCCCCCGTGCTGCAGAAACAGTACAGCAGCCTGTTTTTGTCGTCCAGAGCGTACAAAAAATAGTATAGCTGTAATAAAACAGCCTTCGAACAGTCCAGCAACTTTATGGATTATTTTGGAGGCAAATGACACTGTTATAACAGTGATTACAGAACTGATTTGACTGTCATAACAGTCCCAAAACTGTCATTTAATATTCAGACCTGCATTATGGCACGGTTGCCCAAAAAAAAACTGCTGTAAAGTGACCCGTATTGACTTGGAACAGTCCTTCTACTGCAATTATACAGTATAGGATTGGAAGCCAACAAAAGCCCCTTGTTTGAACAGGGATTTTGAGGGATTTTTTCACAATTTTAGAAATGCACGGGTTCCAATGTAGAATGAGAAGAGCATTAGCTTCCCCCCAAACAGTAATACACTGGAGCAGGTGCAAAGCCCCAAATTTTAGAGTGCTGCTGTGCTCTTGAATGGCATTTTTTACAACATTTTGTAGACTGCCTGCATTTACTGCATGTGTGGGTAACACCCCTGACTAATGCATCTGTCTCTGTCAATGAATAAGCATACACACTGCAAGTGACAATGCATACACCGCATCAAGATGGCATAGACTTCTGCTCAGGTAAACGTGCATGCAAATCGTGCAAGTACAGCACCACAACTTCAACATTGAGTGCCCATAGGCACCTATTCCTGTGTTTTCCAACGGGCACACTGTTGTGCTTCTACAACAACAATTTCCTGTTTATTTCAGCACTTGGCACGCTTTCTTGTGCAGAAAATTCTGCGACGCAGCAAGGTACGCAGGTACAACTGTATTTGCTGTACTTTTCCTGTTTTACACAGGTTTTGTCAAGCTGAAAATTGCAAGTTATCTTCACTACTGTTGAAAAGAGGGATGCACTACTGTGCAAGCCCTATTTTGTAACTGCCAGGTACTTTGCTTTCTTATGCACTGTATCCTGTGATTTTCTGTCATTTCAATACGCATCTTGTACTGCAAAGGCATGTATAGGTGTTCTACAATGGCAGGGCATCACTCAACTCTGAGGCTTAGCTTATGCCGCAAACAGAGTTGAGACAGGTTATTCACTTGGCCAGTGAAGGGTTACACATCGTATGCATTGACAGATTTGCAGTGTGTATGCCTGCGTGTGTATGCCTGCGCCTGTACCTGCGTAATGTGCCTGTTGCACGTTTTCCAAGGAAAAGTACAGCTGAAGCTGCTGTAGCTGCTCCAAAAGTATGTGGAAACGGGTACGGTTGTACTTTCGTGATGTTCTGCTGCTGCACGTTGGCTGGCTGAGAACAAGCGTGACCCGTGAGGATGGAGAGGATGGAGGGGATCGGGAGAGGAGTAGTAGAGCAGTGGCTCTGATACCAGTTGACGTATAAGAGGGAGAGAGTAGGAGTTTGGGAGTGAGGAGAGGAGACACACCCACAGTAGACACCAATAGGTGGGGATAAACAATGAGTGGTACCTCCCCAAGTACACACAGTAGTATATATATCTTTGGATAAGGCTAGGACCACTAGGCGCACTAAGTACAATGCATACTTAGCGTACTTAGCAGTACTAGACTAAAAACTGTTACATAGGGTGGCCAGTGCCTTTACCCCAACAATAGCAAGAATACTTTATTGACAATGAGGAAGACTTCTAACGTCTTCATCCATGGTATATTTGATAACCCTTTACTTGAAATGTTTTTTATTTAAAAACTAATTATCGAATTCCTATACCAGTATGGATTGTATGAGCTGATTGATATTTTAAGAGAAAGAAACATTGCTTGGAAATTTTTAGAAAACTTAGCATCAATACTTTGTAAACCCGGATTGATATTTAGAGATGGCGGCTCAAAGATTACATGCCATTGCCAAAAAAATTCTTTCAAAAGGTTTATTAATAAAGAATGGGGGCATGTATGCACCATTGACAATGATATAGTCATTGAAAAAAATCTTAAAATAATATATCAAGAAAGGTTTGGGACTCATTCCTAGGAAACACCCTAGTATTGAGGGGACATTGGATGCTGAACAAATTAATAACCTTGAGTCGGTTATCATATAATATAATAAATTCAATTGAGGATGAATTTATGACATTTTACAGAGACTACTTGCAAAAATTGACTATAAAATAGAAATTACAGATTGAAGAAAAAGAGAACCCCATGGGAACCCTGAATATAGAGAGAGAAATTACTAGATTAACAACATCTCTTCTCATTACATCAACAAATAAGTCAGCTTCGACCCAAGCTTATATTTATAAATAATTTATATTGGATCAAGCCAAGCAGAGGTTGTCGAGCGGAGACTTCACAAGAGTGGATAACCTAGATATCCTAGATTGAATGGTCAAGGATATCACACACTTTAACTTGAATATTTTTTTGGATTCTCACTCATTACTTTATCTCATGGCTACTTTTAAAGCCCACAAGAACACTTTTAGATGGATTACTAATGCCCACTTTTGTGTCTTCTCAGAATTGGATTCCTTAATCACTGTGTCTCTACAAACATGCCTTGATCCCATCATGGAAATATCGAGGGATCTTCAAGAAGAAATACGGTTGGAGATCGATATCTAGGTGAGTGCATTCTGGCTAGTCAATTCTATTTATGAATTGAAATTAAATTTACCAGAGACAATATACTCCGTCTTCACATCAGATATTGGCAAATGCTTTGAGAATATCCCCTTAGAAGGGAATTTTGGACGAAAAGGATTTTATCGGAAGTCATCAGCATGGCTTATCTAAGGAGAAAAAATGATACTTAAATAACAATTGGAATAAGAGAAAAGCTTCATGGAGCAATAGGAAATGTAAGACCCTGACCTCCATATCAAACAAGACTTTATTATGCTTAATCATACATGGCTCCTTGAGAATATGCACTGGATATTCAAACAAATCTCTGGGATACCCATGGGTACCTTCCGTGACTCTGCCCTCCTCGTTTGCTTCCCCGATAGCATGGCATTCCTCTTACGCTCACCCTTCACCTCTACTTCTCTTCTGCCTCAAAGCTTCTACGTTCTTCTTATAGCCTCTGCACTCTCAAAAGCTTTCAAACCGCATGTCTCTTCTCCCTGTGATGCCCCCTATCGGTTCATAAATCTTCACTGGCTCTTCTTGATTGAGTAATTGCATGCATTTTCACTTCTTCTCTCCCTTAGCTGTGGCCTTCTTGCAAGAGTTTCATGTTTAGACATTGCGACTGTATTCTTTCCTGCCCTTCTTGCTTTAGTGTTACTTTCTCCTACAAGTCCTTGGGTGCGTGCTATCTATTTTATGCTACCTTAGCTACCCTTGCCCCCTTAATGTTTCTGTTTTAGTATCAAAATAACCCTCCATCAACGACTAGCTGTGGATGTAGTACTGAATTTTAAGGCACACAACACTCGAGCCGAAATGGAGATTTGTTGCCAAAGATTTGCACTAGTAGTGAGACTGGGAAGGAGCTGCCAAGAATTGATTAGGAGCCATACTAAGGTGTTGTGCCACAGAGAACGTCTCCCATACTACCTAATGGAGGATCATCCAATGCATATAACCCTTGCAAACTAAGAGAACACTAACTACACAATAGCAGAAGGGATATGGATAGCATTAGCAGGACTTCCCACAGGCTGTGTAATACTAAGGGAACCTAAAGAGTTTGACCCAGACACCACAGTGTGTGGACACTATTCAAACTGCAAGCATGAGAAGTAATGCAATCTCCATAGATAAGTGCACCATTCGCTGAGCTTATAGTTTAATGAGGGAGTTCACTGCAAAGCATTTCTCTAGCCACCATCGTTGTTGACACCTCCCCTTCCAAGATTTTGCATATGCTTCATATATAGCTTATTGGAAATGTTCGGTCATATAGAAAAACGTTTGCTCCTCCCTTCCGACCCAAAATACTTCTAGAGGACATGGGATGGAGATCGACCTACTGAGAGACTGATGTCTACCCTTCTTCTCAGTCATACTTGAGATTCTTCTTGCGCATATCCACCTTGCACAACATAACTCTACATTCGATTCTCCTTCATCATCTCGTGAAGCCCTATATATGTGCATTTGACGTGAGTTATATGCAACATGGCGAATAAAATAGCCTCCTTTCACGATTGTTACATCCATAACCATGATGAGTTAGTCATATAATCATCCGTGCATTCTCCACATATATTCTCTTCCCCCTCTCGTTTCTAGCGGCTATAGTTGAAAGGTGATTATATACATTGCAGTGCCCTGTGGGCCTTTACAGTAGCAAGGTTTAGCCATATTGAAGATATATTACGTTATACTCAGAATCATGACAAGCATCTCCCCCTCACTAGAGAGGAACCACACCTACAAAAAGAGAGGTGGTCTGGTATATGGAGGGTATATGCTGAGGATGCCATTAGCACCCCACGATAGCCTCACGAACTTGATATCATGAAGGAAGTATATAGAACGGATTAGGGTGATCCTTGAGATAAAAAATGTTATCGAGATGTGCCTTAGCTTTCCATGCAATCTCTCTGTCGCATATCTTTATTGCTCTTACTTGAAGCCATGTGTTAGCATTATCAAGCGCAAGTAATAGATAGCTCTTGGTAGTATGATAATATATGACTCAAGCAGAATCTTACCAAGACATTAATGAGTTGGACATTCCTGAATCAGTTGAGAAGTTCTTCTTGTTTAGCTAGTCCATACACTAGCACGGTATATATTGTGGAGTACATAAACGACATAGTCCATACACTAGCATGGATGCTTTTTTACTGTTACTAAGAGACACCCTTCAGATTAACCACTGAGACTCGGATATAGAATTGGCATAAAAGCCTACTGTCCTCGTTTTTGGTCAACCGAGATCACAATACGTGCATGAGCACAATGATAGATGCGGTCATTTATAGTCTTCGCAAGCTCTAGTTACCGTTTTGATTGAAACATCGTCTACTTTTTTAGTATCAGAGCTTTCACCTGCATTATGAAATCCCTTGTATCTCGACGAATTTGTATTTTTTAACATACACTCTCTTGTTTGAGAAAAACAGCTTGTCCATTAGCCCACGAGCTTACTTCTTCGGGGTAATAAAGGTCTGACATTCATCAGCAGTTTATTATATGAACATACTAGTTGGTTTTGGACGGGAATGTCAAAATTACCTTATGGGATATGCATTTTACATGCTTACTGTGATAATGCATTAATGGATATATGTATGGTTATGCTATGTAATTCGATGACTGTCGAAAAGTAGCATCTTTTTCATATACTAACACTTGTGGTGACTATCCCAAAGGCATAACTCGAGCTCTCATGATGGAGTGGAGACAAGAGATGATTATAGAGGTTCTTCTTGTAATCATGGACTTGAACTATTGTTGTGAAAAGACCTTAGAAAAGACCCATAAAGTTATGAGAATATATCAAAGATTTTTAGATGACATACTATATTTTAGAAGAAGAAATGTCTTTAGTTAACATTACAAGATACAAGAATAAATATAGGAATAATCATATAATGGATTGTATAGTTTCTTGACAAAAATAGGAGAAAGTTCTTGCTAACATATAGTCATCATGACAGTTTTGATTTTCACATTTCTAAACTACTTTATGATTGTATTGAATGTACAGTTTACTAATGAAGTAGAGAAGGGCTTTTCCATACAATAATTTTATTAAATCAAGTTCTCACACTAATATTGATTCCAAGGAATAGAATTGTATATTGAAAAGATTGTCGGATGTTGAGGTGGTATTATCTGATTGAATTAGTATAATTTCTTGAAGGAATTTTGTAATATTCCTTAAACTTTAAAGTTACCTTGAAGATTCCCCAAAGTAAGGGGAATTACTAGCTTGTTAATGATAACTTTCATGAAGGGATTGAAAACCTTATATTTGGGAATTATTCCCTTGGTATTTAATGTATGTAATGACATTCTATTATTTTTTTAATTACTACTTATTGAATCTTTTTGAGAACTTAAATGCCAAAGATGTTAGAGATTGCAAATCAAGATGAGTGACATGGATGACAACTGTGTGCTAGTATGGAGGCTTGGAGTCCCACATTAAATGGTCCTGGTTCTAACTTTCCCTTTATGTGGATGGATGCAAATGAGTTGGCATGCTTCTCAACTACATTTGCACATGGATAAGTGTGAATGTTATGCTGGACTACCAACTTGCTTTGGCATGACAAATGAACTCCTTTTTTACCCTATAATATCGACTACTCTTCTATATACAACTTTTTGATATCACCAAATTTTTTGATAAGGGATCCAAGGTTGTATGGAACTACTATATATATGGATGGATTTTGGAGAAATATCGACATCCATAACTATGTGCAACAAGCTGCAATTTTTGGGGAGAGATACATGTCTTTTTGTTACATTTTGTCTCCCATTTGACACTATGGTGGATTTGAATGGGTTGATTTGATTAAGATGAGTGCTCTGTTAGAGGTCTGGAACAACATATATATCCTTTTAATAATGGATGAAGTTTGCTTATACCAAAAAAAAAATGGACAGATAAATGACAGCAATATTATACCTAGTTTCAAAACATTTGGAATTTCCTTTTAAGATGGAATTGTAGAAATTTATAATATTATTGAATTTGAAAAGTTATGAAAAATTGGGTGTGGTTACTTGTGTTGAATTAGCATTTGTTTACTTAAGGGTTCCTTCCATTTTTAACTCCATTCACTAGCCTTCAAATATGGTGGTGGTGGATCAAACTAACCTCCACGCACGAGATGGTCCAGTAGAAGGTATCAAGCATGACCTTCATAAACATTTTTCCTCATATGTTTGGAGTATCGTGCATGCGGTTTCAAACCCGGTCCACAAATACGACAAGCATGGTACCCACTTGTAACAAGTCCTACACGCATGCATGAATGTGTTAGTATAACACATGCGTGCAAAAGAGAGTCATAAAAGCATAATCCTATATTATACATGTAAAGACACAACCACGTACCTGTGCACTCTCCATATCCTAGGTAGTCATGCATGGTCCACATTAAGATTCCCCTGACCAAAATGTCATTGTTATATGTAGGAGCTCTAGAAATATCAAAGACCTGCACTCCTCTCCATAAGATCTGTAACTCCTCTATTAAAGGTGCCATGTACATGTCCATATTTTTTGCCTTGTACTTCCCTGACACAAGCAGTGAAAGCATGAGGTGTCCCTTTTTTATTTGTTAACCATTCCTCAAAAGATGCTGGATACTAAATGGACTTGCAAGAAGATTATTAGAAACGAGACTCCCCATCCAGAAATGAGCTCTTGGATGGAATCCGTGACGGTGAAAGAGAATACAATCATTACAGTAAATGGACTTGCGAGAAGATTATTAGAAACGAGACTCCCCATCCGAAAATGAGCTCTTGGATGGAATCCATGACGTCGAAAGAGAATACAATCATTACAATGGTGGGTATCATAATCCATACCCACCATTGTTAGCATCTTCTTTGCTTCATCTCTTGACACGGGCATGGTATTTAGTGCAGGCAACATCTTCTAGAGCAACCTATCGCAATTCAAACATACATAGGATTCGAATAATGATGATTCTCAAACATACATGATGATTCCCAAAACAAACAATATCCAAATAATGAGACAAATTAATGCGTGAGCTAACCTCATTAAGGTCGAGGCACTTGTATCTAACCACCCATACTTTGCTTGCAAATTCAAGATTGAGAGACAAGCCCGTATTTTAGACATCTTAGCAGCCTCGTACAATTGTGTTGATTGCAAATCTCGCATATTGACCTCAGACTCGAACATCATCTGTACATGTGATGTAGTGCCTCTAAAAATAGAATCCATCATGTCCACCATACCCTCGTCATCATCTGGCACATCCAAGAGACTATAGTCCTGCTCAAAGTGTGAAGATATATGCACACCCTTGCCACCCTCCTCATCCTCTCTCAAGGTCTTGTGTAAATATAAGATCTTATCTCAAGGTTTTATGTCATGTACGCATGCAATATTAATCATGAACTCAAATAGCATTGACTTACCAATGATCCATCACCACGTGCACCACCAATGGTGGGTACTAGTTTGGGCTCCTCCTTATACATCCGTAAGTGGCACATGACAATATAGCGTTGATGTCGTACTTTTCTCTTATAATGAGTGCAATGACAATACAACCTCTCCGTAAGCCACTCTATGCTCTCAGGCGTTACTGCATCATCTGACGAGCTTCCACTCATCCCTTCCATCTGCACACCTCCAAAATCACAACATGAGCTTTAAGGAAATCCATTAAGATCCAAAAAATAGCCACCCATGAGCTCCTTTCCTCTTTCCTTAGAATAAGTGTCCTGAACCATCGCTATATAGCGATGCTTTGCCCTATTCTGTCACTATATTGTGATGGTTTTAGGATATTAAGTGTCACTATATAGCGACTGACCAGTGTCACTATATAGCGACGCCTAGGGCTAAAACCCAAAACCCCGCACGACGTCGTCTTTCACAACTCTATTGCAAAAAAAGTAAAAATCTCTCCTCCCATCTTATATTCAATGATCTCGCTTTCCTCCTCTCTATTCCCCATACTCCTCACCCCTACCCAGCCCCTCTCCCAATACTTGTGCTCCCTTTGTACCCTTCTCTCTCTTTGCTTGTGTGAAAGGAAGTTTTTCAAGAAGGTGTGTCTCTTTAAGCAATGTAGGTTTATTTTTTGTGAAATTTTATTTTGTGAGTGTTGAAGCATGTTTTTCCTTGCATTGCTAAGCCTATGTGCTAATTTTCATGCTTGATTTTCAGAGGTTAAGGACAAAAAACGAGATTTGGTGAAAGAAAGAAGACTCACCTCTTCCTTTTTGGTATTTCTCTTCCTCCTCTTTCTCCTTATTTGTAGGCTTATGCTTTCTCCTTGTTTGTAGGCTTATGCTTGTCTTCTCAATCCAATCCCTTTGAAAAGTTGCTTCTCCAAACTCCTCTTTCCTCTAACTAGTTATGTGAAAAATGGTATGTTTCCTCTCTTTTGTAGGGCCAATCCACACGAAACACCGAGCGGGACTTTTTTAGGTAAGAAAGTGCTTCCTCTTTTTTCCTTTTGTTATTTCTGTTATTTGCATTGGCCTACAGCTAGCGTCTTAAGCACTAGCTGCTGCAGTGATGGACGTAGGAGTCCTCTCTTCCCCTCTCTTCTCTTATTCCCTCTTCTTCTCCTCTTTTTCTCTTTTCCTCCCTCTTTCTCCCCTCTTTCCCTCATATGCTCAGGCATAGCATAAGCATATGCTTTCTCTCTTTTTCTCTTATGCATAGGCTTTTCCTTCTCTTATCCTTATGCTCTTTTCCCCTCTTCCTTCTCTTATTTCCCCCTCTTCTTTTCCTCCCTCTTTTTTCCTCTCTTCTTTTCCTCCCTCTTTTCCTCCCTCTTTTTTCCTCTCTTCTTTTCCTCCCTCTTTTTTCCTTCTCTTCTTTTCCTCCCTCTTTTTTCCTCTCTTTTTCCTGCTCTTCTTTTCCTCCCTCTTTTTTCCTCTCTTTTCCTTTTCTTTTCCTCCCTCTTTTTTCCTCTACTTTTTCTTCTCTTCTTTTCCTCCCTCTTTTTTCCTCTCTTTTTCTATTCTTTTCATAAGCATATGCATTTGCCTATGCTTACGCTTATGCATGAGCATATGCTCATATGCTCATGCATAAGCATAAGCATATGCTTTCTCTCTTTTTCTCTTATGCATATGCTTTTCCTTCTCTTATGCTTATAAATATGGATTCCACTTGTCTTTCATAAATATTTATCATTTCAAAACTGACTTTTGATCATTGTCTTAAGTAAATCATTATCTTTTCATATTTATCCTTTATGCGTTGATGTCGTTTCATAATTTTCACAAGTGATTAATTGCCTTTTCATAATTTCTTGAGTTTGAATTTCATAATTGTCTTAAGTAATTAATTGTCTTTCCACTTCTTACCTACTCTTATTTTATGTTTTGTATTTTTTGTCTTCGTGTTTATTTCTCATGAGACCTAGTACCAGTAAGGTCCCTTGCCCTCTCCCACTTCCTCTACTACTCCTCGCTCCATAAGCGCTCGTAGTAATAGTCCTCGCTCTAGCTCTACCACTCCCATGACTCCTCCTTTACCACCCGAGGACCTAAGATAATGAAATCACAGTGGTTGGAGAGATAATAGAAAATAAAAAGGGCTCAGCATTGATGGCCACCATGAGGCGCTTGATGAGCCACCACTTCAAGAGCGACATAGCTATTGACTAGCGGTACCAGGATGACCAAAAAAAGCAAGCAGCCATCGATGAATTGAAAAGACAATACCCTATCCCCCCAAATTGGGAGTTCAATGAGAATTACATGCGAGAGCACATGGGTGGGATCTTGAAGCATCGTAGGTCAACCTTGTGTACTTCCATCACAAAGGGGAAGGCTAGACCTAGTTGGGCAGACAAAGCAGACTAGAAGTTTTTCAAGAAGGAATTCAGGGACCATCTCAAAAAGTTTGGGGTCAGAGGAGGGCTGCGAGGAGACGACTGGACTCCGTAGGTACTTCACACTTTGGTGCAGGCAGACGGTTAGTGTTTGAGGCAATCGTGGTAAGTCTACTTCTTCTCATTTAATTTATTATTCTATTTGTTTTATTACATATTCCATGCACTTTATCTAACTCTCGTAAATTGGGCCCATAGCAAGCTACAATGGGTCGCCTTCCCACAAACAAAGAGATGAGACTTGCATTCCGCTTAGAAACAAAGCCATGGTTTATTGAAATGGAGGCCATGGGAGCGATGTTCAATTGGGCTAAGGTGGCTACTTGCACGGTATAAGTCTACTCCTACTTGTAATCTCACTTTTTAAATTGTTTTATTCTTTAAGTTCCAATCTAATTTCCAATTAATATGGTTTCACTCTTAGAGTGCAAGCTCGAGTGTCCCATCAGTGGAGGTGAGTGGTAATGATGAGAGATTAGGCTTACACGGCTTCGACGAGGGCCAAGAATCAGGTGTAGCTCACGAGAGCCAAGGATCAGGCATAGCTCATGAGGGCCAGGGATGAGACCAACACAACCACGATGAGGACGAGGACCATAATTTGGATGAGCAATAGTAGTAGTAGTAGTATTAGTAGCAGTTTGTATATACTTTGGCATGTATATGCTTCTATATGTCGACTCATTTGAGCAATTTTGTATCACCCTTTTCGAAAGGTTAATTTTGTAACAAACAATGTTGTATATCTTCGGCATGTATATGCTTATGTCGCTCGCCTTGTTTGAGCAATTTTATATCATTCCTTTCACAAGGAAAATTTTGTAGCAAACAACATTCTTTTGTAATTACTTTTTAAAAAAACATTAGTGGGGCAAAACAGGGCTTGTTGTGGCCCTATTTAGCCCCACTAATATTTATTTAAGCTTCTGTTAATCATCGCTATATAGCGACGTTTACCAGTGTCACTATATAGTAACACTTATATAGCAATCGTTCTTTTTTTATGCTAAAAACGATGTAAATACCGACCTTTGCATCCATTTTTAAAAAAAAGGGATAAAAGTATTTCTATTGAAAAATGGCATGTGCCTTATAGTGGCTCAAATAAACTATTAACGAGGTGTTGAATTGTAAGAAACCTAGCTCGTTGAAGCTATAAACCCATGGCTGCATCAACACAGTGCTTTGATCTATACAACGAAATGCAAGAGACCTCGGCGTGGCTCCATTGACTGACATCTCTCAAAGTATGTGGCCATTTTTCATTCCAAGATCAAGACAACAAATGCAGAGTACATAGTGTCAATGAAACAAGATTTTCTTCACACTACGAGCATGACTGGTAGCCTACACAGGGTTCAATAATATGACAATGAGCATGAGCCGTAGTCTATGCATGGTGATTACAAGCTGAAGTAGCATGATCGGCCATAGATGGGAAGCTTCCCATCTTCCCAAGCGAGTGTCTATACCATCTTCCCAACCGATTGTCTATACCAAGTAGTATGATCGGCCATAGATGGGAAGCCTCTCATCTTCCCAACCAAGTATCTATACCAAGTCAGAAATCTTCACCAAGCCTTGAGCATGGCTACATCAGCATAGTGCATATACAATCGTAGGGAGGAAGGGAGGCCACGACGTAACGCAACGTGAAGTATTTGTGAAGAATAGCAAGATCCTAGGAGTTTTCGTTCCACTCACCTTGTACTGATCGACCTTGGCAGAATGTCTTGCTAGGAGAGGCTCACGTCGAGTACAAGCATTGCCAAAGCTGTGGATCCAAGCTTGCTCACATCATTTGCAAGTGGCTCTAACCAAGAGACCAAGAAAGGGGTAGCCAAGGAGTTTGGGCAGCATGGGGGGAATCGAGAGCTCAAAGTCCTAGATATTCTCATCAAAGTGCATCTTTATTCATTGGGTGCTGTGTATATCTGCTCTCAAGGCTCGTAAGTGGTCCATGCCTCCACTCAAGTTTACTGCCCTATACTTCTGAGTGATACTTCTTTTATGAGAGAAAGTGACCCCTCTCTTTACGTGCCTATAACCATCTACATCTTCATCAATGAATTTTCCTTTATCACTTACTATTACCAATGCGTGATGGTCAAGAAGATCAAGAGACTCTTAGTGTTATCTCCATCTCCCCATCTAACTTAATCTAAAATATCCTCGCTCTTGCAAGTGGCATATCTCTATTCATAATCAAGTTCACTTACCCAAAGATATAATAAACCTATGGGGTCTAGCCATTTACATTCAACCCATTTTGGTTCCCATGCAAAATCCATCTCCATCAATGCATAACCCATGGGCTCCAAAATAGAAGTAATTCCAAGGAACCTCAAGTCCTCTAGTAACACATAAGTAATCATGGTCATGTTATAAAGAAAGAGACTTCTGTCAAGTCCAAGAGACTCCTCTCCCATACAAATGTGGGGAGCCATAGCATAGAAGTCATGTGGACCCAAATCGCACACCCTGGGGTCATAGGGGTCCCCAAGGGGAGGTGTGGGGGGGGGGGGGGGGAGTTCCATGGAATCATATTCCACTCCATCTCTTCACATATCCATGGTGGTCCAATATCAATATGCATCCCTTTGCATAACATCTCCCCATGATATTATGTGAACCTATTGGTCCATGTATAGTCCCTCGACTTCTGGTAACCCATTGGTGGTCCTTGTTAAGATAGTGGGAAAGAAGGAAGGAGTCTCACTTGCAGCTTTCTCACATACACAATGGGGGAATACACACAAAGGTGGAGGCTGAAAACAGTTTTCCTCTTCTTAGTTGTGAAAGCCAAAAGAACTCTAGTATAAAGAAATAGAAGAACCCTATATGTGGGTCTCAAACCAAACTCAACTAACTAAGGTTGCATACTAACTGAGCCATGAACTAGAGTACATAAGGATAGCTGTCATCCAGCTATTATTCATGGGTGGTGTACCAACCGCATCTGCAGCTAACAAGTCGGTGACATAAATGCACAATGGTCACCCTGACATATCACGAGTGGAGCTCGATATCTCAACACTCCCCCTCGATCTCAATCCCAATTCTTGCACACCAAGCAGGTCTTTGAACTTGCGCAGCTTCTCTGTGCCCAATGCCTTCGTGAATATGTCAGCTACCTGATCCTTTGTGTCAACATAAACTAGATCAATAAGACCTAGTAAAACCTTCTCCTGCACATAGTGATAATGCACCTCAATGTGCTTTGTTCTAGCATGATAGACTGGGTTATTTTCCAAGTGTATATTGCTCATCTTATCACAATAAATGACAACTGGCCCATCTGTAGACTGATGCATATCATAAAATAGCTTATGCAACCAAGCTACCTCACATGCAGCCATTGCTGCACCCTTGTACTCAGCCTCTGTGCTCGACAAGGCAAGTGTAGGCTGTTTCTTGCTGCTCCAATTGACTGCAGCACTCCCAAAAGAGAACACATATCCACTGATAGATCGTCTATCAGAAATACTACCAGCCCAATCAGCATCAGTGTATCCATGCAACTGTATCTGAACCCCAGTCTCATAAAATAGTCCATACTGCAATGTGGACTTCACATACCTGAGTATGCGTCTAGCCACATCCAAATGCGGTTTCCTTGGAGCCTGCATAAACTGACTTACCAATCCAACAGCATAGCTCAAATCTGGCCTAGTAATAGTCATATAAATCAAACTTCCTACTATGTGTCTGTACATAGTAGGGTCTTTCAGAAGCTCACTTGCATCTGCACTCAGCTTCACATTCTGCTCCAAAGGAACTAAAATAGGCTTACAGCCTGTCATCCCATATTTGGATAGCATGTCCAATCCATACTGCGTCTGTAAGAGCCGTATCCCACTTGGTTATCTAATCACCTCAATGCCCAAGAAATAACGCAGCTCTCCCAAATCCTTCATCTCAAACTTCTGCTTCAATAGCATTTTCACATGGAGGATATCTTCATCACTACTACCTGTGTTGATCAAATCATCAACATAAATGACAAGCAGCAAAATACCTTTCTCTGTTTTTCTCACATAAAGTGAGAAATCTACCTTGGAAATCTGAAAGCCAATAGTGACAAGATACTATCCTATCTTGTCAGACCATGCTCTAGGTGCTTGCTTCAAGCCATACAAGGCTTTCTTCAACTTGCAAACAAACTCAGGATGAACAGCATGAACATAACCTGGTGGCTGCTCCATAAAGACCTCTTCTTGCAAATAACCATGCAAGAAGGCATTCTTTACGTCCATCTGATGTAAAGACCATCCCTTTGATGCACCCATAGTAATGACTGCTCTTACAGTTGCCATCCTTACAAGCGGACTGAATGTTTTTTTATAATCAATGCCATATGTCTATGCATACACCTTGACAACTAATCTTGCCTTATATCTGTTCACAGAACCATCTGCATTGTGCTTCATCTTATAAACCCACTTATAGCCAATTGCATTCTTGTCTTCAGGCAAAGGCACCAATTCCCATGTAGCATTTGCTTCCAAGGCATCCATTTCTTCATCCATGGCTTTCTCCCTTTTTTTTTTTCCCATGGCTTGCTCAAAAGAAGTGGGTTCTAGTTCCTGTATCACTTTGACCATATAGGCATAGTGAATGGCTGTAAATCCATCATATTTTAACCTATCCATAGGATACCTAGCTTTGGTAGACCTGCGCAAAATAGGCTCACTTCCAGGTGCTCTCAAAACATCCTTGGTCTTCCTAGTGACGATTTTGCATCAACAGGCAATAAAGATGATTCTGTAACTCCCAATATCTTTGCACACAGGCATACAATGCAATTTTTATGGCAACTTTTCACCGACCTGCAGAACAGTGGTCGCACAGCAAAAACAGGGCCTTTTTCTTAGTGCTTGCAGAGAACCTCCACCTCTAAAACAGGCCCCGAAATAACCTCGAATCAGAAAAATAAAGTCACCGAGAGCTCCGCCCAGTCCCACAGCATATATTGCTCTCTCGCCACACCGCGAAGGGCGTCTCAATCTGAGACAATGCACTCTTGCACTTTTCGGCTGTGCTACCTACAAAGATTTGCTCCCAAACTCGAAAAAGGAAAGCAACACTGGTTCTCTTACCAGGACACCGCGAACTTGGTTTGCTTTCTTGAGCTCCTTACCACAAACCAGGCTCTGATACCATGTTAAGATAGTGGGAGAGAAGGAAGGAGTCTCACTTGCAGCTTTCTCACATACACAATGGGGGAATACACACAAAGGTGGAGGTTGAAAACTGTTTTCCTCTTCTTAGTTGTGAAAGCCAAAAGAACTCTAGTATAAAGAAATAGAAGAACCCTATATGTGGGTCTCAAACCAAACTCAGCTAACTAAGGTGGTATACTAATTGCGCCACGAACTAGAGTATATAAGGATAGCTGTCATCCAGCTATTATTCATGGGCAGTGTACCAACCGCATCTGCAGCTAACAAGTCGGTAACATAAATGCACAACGGTCACCCTGGCATATCACGAGTGGAGCTCGATATCTCTATAGTCCTTGCACACCCTAATATCATAGGGATCCCCAAGGGGGGGGGGGGGGGGCCAAGAGGAGGAGTATTATAGGACTCCTAGTAGCCCACTAGTGAACCCGGTGGTCCTTGCATATCCTAGTATCATCAATTAGGTGCTCCCATTTTTCCAATAATAAGGTATACATGGTGTTCCTTCCAACCCTCATTTCCATGGTGGAAAATGTCAATAATACTACCAAGGGTCATCAAAGTGTTGATGATCAACCACCAAGGGTCCCCATGAGAAGTCTAATTGGATGTCAATTTACATACGCATCTCTAGACTACAAGGATCTCCAAGGGGTGGAGTGTGTGTGTGTGTGTGTGTGTATGTGTGTGTGTGTGTGTGTGTGTGTGTGTGTGTGTGTGTATGCGCACGTGCGTGCGTGTGTGTGCATGTGCACGTGTGCATGTGCAAGCGGACACAAATGGACTCCACACTAGGGCTAGTGGAGTGAATACTTCTTCCACCATGCTTTCAATATATAGATAGAAGAGAGTAACCTCTATGCCATATGTCAAACAATGAAAGCCTCCATGGATTCCAACCAATAGTATGTGGAAGTGGATCTAATCCTCCTACCCTATGGTCCAAACTATATGAATTATGCACACCTACATGTAATAGGAATGTAGTGCAAAACATGGACATATACCTAGCTGGAATCTTACATGGATGGCAAATATGTTAACCTTGGAAATGGGTTAACACATGGTCCTTTCACTCAAAGGGGGAGATTGAATCTAAGGAGTAGATGAAACCCTATAAGAGGAGGAAACTAGTGTAGAACTCCTATAATAATAGGCAACTACGATTATTGTAGAATCCCAAGATGTTGGGAATTGAATGTAGGAATAAGCAGAGAGACTTAGCCAATAACCCTCATCAACATAGCCAATAACCCTCATCAACATAAAGGCAATCAGTAGAGACAATTTGATAATGCCTATGACGAGGATAAATCTCAAAGCTTGTAACCCTCATCAACATAAAGGCAATCACTAGAGATAATCTATGATTATGCCTATGAGGAAGATAAACCTCAAGATTATTATAAACACAAGATCCTTATCTCATAGCATGCTCTTTTCAAGAAGCCACCAACCCAAAGTCAAACTGTCGACACATGGTGGTTTAACTATGGTGTGCAAGCAACCACATGACACCAGAGAGGGAATGGTTCTCATAACTTCACCCTAATAGAAATTCTAGAGAGAACGTTCTGATAGACACAGGACATAAGATAGAAGGGATTGGGAACTTATGTTTGCATAGTGATGCAAGCACCCTTAAGAGAATAAGAGATGCATTCTATGTACCCACAATTGCATGAAATTGACATGAAGGTTGTCTTCAACAATTTTGAATACAAAAATGTGGAAATTTGAAATCTCAACTTCACTACCAAAAATTTAAAAAATATGTAACTTCATGTGCAAGCATCCATTTCACGTACATTTACAATATAATTTTGCATTGTTTAATTTCAACAACAATGGCAGACGACACAAAATTTGCAAAACACATTAAAAAAATATGTATTGCGCTTGGAACATTCTGGTACATACGCTTCAAGGGGCTAGAAACAAAAAGCATTTGTAGTATATTGAGTCTGCGTCAAAGTCTCAACATAGTATCAGCCCAAACAGCTCACAAAATATGGATTGCATTTCGATTGCGTGTTGCATCAACAAGAGGCAAGAACTAGGGAAGCCTCAGCACGGTAGAGATCGTAGATGGAGTCCGTTACAACATGTTCTCTAGCTCTTTTCCAAGGCTATGTGCTGGCTGGCAGTGTGAGCTCTGCACGCTCTCGGTGATTGCATGCGCGTCAGACATTTTGGGGGCCATATTCTCCTTGTTAGGAACTTGCCGCTGGCTGGACTACTAACTCTCCACACTTTTCAGCATAGGACTTTCACTATAGAGAAGCACATCATTGGCATTTTTGTGGCAGTGTTAATCGAAGTACCTTGACAAACGTTCCAGAAGACCTTTGATATGCCTATCGACATGTGGACGGCTTACCTTTTCAGTACTACCGAAGAAAATCAGACTACCATCAGCAGGCGTGATAGATGAAGGCGAGACCATCACCTTCCAAAGGCACTCGGTTCGACTGATCTCCATTCCCTTGCCTTGAAACGGGATGACCCATGTAGCTAAGGGATAGTAGCTCCCAGTTTGGAGCATGTTCAGAAGGCACTTGCTAAGGGTGGCATCGTATCTACACCTGAGTTTGAACTTCCAAAACATAAAAGCACGATCAAAAACATTAGCACTCGTTATGCAAACCCGATGCTTCATCTCATCTGCACCGTATCTAATATAAAGCTCAATCGTTGGTTGCATCTCCTCACGAGAGACACCTTTCACCACGCTCTTGAAATGTGGTTGACCATAATCGTTCATACAATACCCAATCATACCTTCGTAAGTGATCTCTAAGTGATGCAGATTCTTCTGCTTCAACATGCGATACATGATGACTCCTCCGAGAGGCAGATCCACGTCCCACCCGATGTAACTCTGGGTGAGCAAATTCACACTCTGTATGGTGCGTGCAACTATGCAGACAACCATTTGAAAGGGCAAGTGATACAGTGCGCCTCCCCTCTCCACACCATAGTAGCCGGATACGCAAGCGCCTTGAAGAAACTGGTCGAGTTTAGAAAGCAGCCTATCGACTTCCACATCTGCGCCTCCTACACCTACCGTTACACTCAACTCCAAAAGCCTCGAACCATGGTTCCTCTTCATTAGAGTCTTCTGAGGTCTCCCACGCTTCTTATTAATACTACCACAAGCAAGAAACACATTACAACATCAAAAACAACATCAAAGGGACCAAAAAACTATTCTACGCTTACTCTCCGCAGTCCACAGCATCATCCATCATTGTTCCACACCACGTTTCTCCTCGCAGACCGCCTCACACAGAGAACCACGAGCTCTCGCCTTTCTCTTCCCCTTCATGGCATCGACCTTCCTATTCGTTTGACACCCTCGCATACATTGACACCCATCGAAGGACAATGAGATTTAACCGCCTCCAAGCCATCCAGGGAGCTCGTTGTAATGATGCGCAGTATTAACTCTCCACAGAAGCCTTTCGATGCGCCTCTGCTTGTTGATAATTTTACCTCTCTACCTAATAATAAAGGCCCTTGAATGTAACATGTGGCCATGCAGTGCCGCCCATGAGCGTGGCCATGCGTCACATGCATGGGCCTCCATGCATGGCGCCCCCCAACCCACCCCTCCCCCCCAAAAAAAGGACCCCCAAAACATCCAATGCCCTAATGCATTTCTTCATATCATAGCCGCCCGCCCTATTGGTCAAGGTGTCAAAATTGAGAATATGTTAAACTATCTCCACCAATAGTTTTAATCTAGAGAGCCCTAGCATCTCGTCATCAAAAAGGGGATGCTTATCTGAGTACACTGCTAGCATAAGAGGTATGGACACATCAACTTTGAATGGTCTAATATCCTTGAAATTTCCAAATATGTTATAGGGACTTCCATAGATATACTTTCAGAGAAATGTTGGTGAGTCTTGTTACATGGGAAAGCAACGTAGACAACCATTTCCAACATCTTAGTATCAAAATATAGATGTCCTCCAAGTCATACATTCACATATGGAGTTACGCTTCCATATTAAAAAAATTATGTTTCTTCACATTTATGAATGAATACTCAGGAAGACTTGGAGCTACTTCTTGAAACAAAAGTTTGACACACTAAGTGTCTTCAAACACTTCAAAGCCTGGGTAGGAAAGAAAATTGGCAAGCACATCAAGGTCCCCCATTTTAGCAATAGGGGGAATACAAGTCCACAAAGTTCAATGCCCTTTGCACATTGTATGGGTTATGGGATTAAACCAAACATGCATTAAAAATGGAGTCTTTCAATGAAAAAATAGTCATTGTAGTCAACCAGATGTATTCTCAACAAGAAGAACATCTCGAGGAAGTATTGGAAACACAACTATATATCTAGTTAACTGAAGACCCACATCTCTGAGCAAAACATGATTCCAGAAAAGGCATTCATTGGAATCATCCATCTTTCAATTTCTTGAGAGAATTTGTCTCTCTTGCATAGGCACATGTTCCAGATCTGCTAAGGAATAAGCTCGACATCAAGTCAATCAAGTATGTCTTCAGAGGCTATGCAAAAGAATCAAAGGCATACATGTTATATGAACCAATCAAGCGGCGATTGATCATATGTACAGATGTAATCATTCATGAGTCTTTATTGTATTTTGATAATCCTACCACAGTTTTTGTGCAGACTCAACCCTCAATTTAAATGCAAAGAAGGATTTATTTGCCTCTACACCATCAGATATTGCACAATCTATCGTGACCACTTAGAGTAAATGGTCATCACTAACATCCCAGAGAGTCCACCACAAAGATCTACTAGAGATGGAAAGGAACCCAAAAGTTGGACATAAACTTTGCATTCATGGGAAAAGTGATCGAATTCAAGAACCAGCCTCTTTCTAAGAAGTAGTGCAACTTTTAGTGTGGAAAAATGCAATGTATGAAGAGTACAATGCTCTTCTCCTAGACTAGACTTGGACTTTGACAAATCTATCTACACAGAAATAGCCCATAGATTGCAAATGGGTTTACAAAGTCAAGCTTAGCTCAGATGAAGAAGTTGATAACAAAGCCCGATTGGTTGCCACAGGATATGCCCAAGAGCAAGGCATAGATTATCAAAACACATTTGCACCATTGCAAAGATGACCACCATTAGGATAGCCATAGCTCTTGCTTCACACTTTGATTAGCCCATCCATCAGATGGAGGTGATGGATTTTTGGATGAGGAAATTTACATAACATAATCTCCAGGGTATGTTGTCATTCGGATGGAAAAGAAAATGTGTAAGCAGCAAAAACCTCTTTATGGTTTGCCTATTACCTCTTTATGGTTTGAAATAGACACCTCCATTCATGGAATGCAAGGATTTACCATCATTTCCTAGCATCTTTGATTCCACCGCCAAATTCAAACCTTCCCCTCTACAACAAGAAAACTATAGATGACATCCTTCTTGTAGTGCTTTATGATAATGACTTGATCATTACTGCCTCTCATGGACATCTCATTAAAACTTCATTCCACCTCAGAGCTTGACATGAAGTATATGGGAGAAATCCATGATTTTCTTGGGATAGAAATATAAAGAGATCACACAAGCATCATACTTTCTTAGGGGAAAAACACACGGAGGGTACTCAAGCTATTTTATATACATGAATGACAACAAGATACTTCGAAGTCCTATGGAAAGCAATGTCAAATTCTCAATACTTGACATTCCCCATCTTTTCAGATCCTCGTCAATATAGTTGCAAAGTAGTCATAGATTAAATCCACTTTGACCACCCTAATAACATTTAACATTTTAGGACAGCTATGGCTCAAAGGAATGCCACCCTTATAACATTTAACATTTTAGGTCAGCTATGGCTCAAAGGAATGCTACCCAAACTTGTAATTCTAACTCTCGCAACTCTAATACAAATAGCCTAATTTTCAATAAGAAGACCACATTTTTAAATTAGCCTTTCTTTTCTTGGAATCTCTATTTCATGGGATGTAAACCTCATCCATGCCATCCTCAACCTTGGGTTCGCTTCCCCTACTAATATTGGGCCAGCCTTGTCTCAATCCTAACCATTGCCCATCCCTAGGTTAGATCATACCTAAACCTAGATCTATCTAGGTATTAGATTTCAATAACCTTTACCCTAGGTCTTCCAATCAAGGTTGATATTTCATTAGTCCCATCAAGGATGCAATATTCTCTCCTCCTTGTATCAGATTTATGTACTCATAAATTAAGATAAAGAAATAATGCATTGTCAAATTTTATTTGATATTTTCTAGCCATAATCCTCTAAATCAACTAGTATTCTCCTATGCCCTCTCTCTCTCTCTCTCTCTCTCTCTCTCTCTCTCTCTCTCTCTCTCTCTCTCTCTATCTCTCTCTCTCTGGGGAAGAAGATTAGGGTATCCTTGACATGTATAAAATTGTACACAAACTAGCTTTTAAAGAGTGAGAACATTTCTATGAAATATATTCAAGATATACTCTCTTGACCACACCATGTCCATTTGACACATGTCATGTCTATATTCAAAATCTACTCTCACATATGTTAGTTGATAATCGGGTAATATTAAGTCAGTCTGAACATGTGAATAGCCATGGAAGTATATTTTTTATACTATGTTAGCCACATGAAACTAACCACTTTGATCAAACATGGTCTTACATGGCAGTAATCTCAATACATGAAAGCAAGTCTCCTCGCTTCTTATGAAAGTTCCTCTAATGACTATCTCCAAACATCCATTGGATTATATAATGATTCTAGAAGCACATAAATACCATAAAATAAAATTTTCCTTCCACTCATTATTAACATGATACAAGCAACCTTGTACTATGTTTAAATCCACTTGAAAAGCAAGATTCAACTATTATGTACCAAAACCGTTCAAAGAAACAAAATAGGCATTCAAGCTCAAAAGAGAATTTAATTTGTCAAGGAAAAAAACAAAGAGGACAAGCGGCGTAAACAAAAGTAGACTATGCTCATAACAAAATATTGGTTAGACCCAAATGTAGGCATCAAAAGCGTCGCGAAATTTGGTTTGGATGATTGTCAGGATGAAACAAATTTTATTTCACCCAATGACATTATAATGTCATCAAAAATGAATTTTTAAGGACTCGATCGTATGTTCACTTGTATCACTAAGCATAATTTGGTTGTTTCCCAAAACTTTAGTATATAAATAAGCTATTTCTAACAATGATTTAAGAAACTACGAGAAGATGAACTAAAAAAGATGCTAGCAAAGAGTTGTGATCAACTACAAAAAATCAAGTCTACATAAGCTATGATAAAAGTTAAAAATGAACAATGATCTCTACTAGAGTATGCCCAATATTGATGATTTCTAGTATAGGAGGCTAACAAAAAAAAACGATAATTTTTGGGCGGATTATATTTTGAACTCTGAAAAGGTCACAGGCCAACAACAATTGAAGCTCCAAAGCTTGTTTGGTGAGCAAAGCTAGCTACTCTACACCAAATGAATAGCCTCCCTATTTCAAGCTAAAAGCTTATAGCTTCTTAATATTATTTAAAAGCTCTAAAAGAAACTTGACGGTATGATAGAATTTCGTTCGCCTAAAAAGCAAGTCGTCCAATGGATTTAGCTCGTGCTGCTAAATGCCCATAACCTAGTTTTGCCTTTTCATAAGAAGCATTTGCAAATTCAGCTTTTTTCAACCAAATCAAGGCACCCGCTTTTCAAAACCAACCTCCCTAGAGCCAATTATGCACCGGCTATATTGTGATTTCATGATTTCACATAGTGTAAGGCATCCAAGGAGATCAAGGTTTCCCTAATTGAGTGGTTGTGGAAGTATGTTGGCTTCCTTAAAAAGATGCAAGTGTTGCAAAAATAGCTCTCACTCTGTGTTAGAAGGTCCAATTGCACTCGTACTCACTAAGCTTGTTTGAACCTGAACACAAGTTTCCCAACATCCAACATTGGTATGAGATGCCAGTGATTCAACTCTCTATGCCTATGCAAACAATTACCAAGATAACAATCGTTCCTATTCAAGATTAATTGTATACTTATGCACAATAGCCATATTATAGAAAAGTCTCAGATTATTAAACAATCTTGATATTGAGAATGAATCACAATCTCCGCTATTAATATATTCCCTCATTACTCCCACCAAAAACACATTGTTATTTGATTTGCCTAAACAATTGCCACCAACCACAACTATGGCCTAGAAGAGCCGCACTTTCTATAAGATCCATAGTTCGATCTTCTTTTCTTTACTATCACATGTACACTAGCATGCCAAAATACTTCCACCAACCTAGGTAGACTTCCTTTCCTATTGCAATCCTAAATACTACATAAACAATTCCTCCTACCAACACAATTCTTTCATAACAAAATTGCTCCGAGTACCAACTTGCTACTCAAATAGCAATTTTTTGACTTACGCGTCAAATTCAATTATTTGGTTAGCATGCTTCTTGGCCTATTTCAAGTCAAATAAGAATTCTCACTCTACTCCATTTTCAAACAATCTAGAGATTAAAACCCAAATTATTTTTGGTACACCCTGACTATCAAACAATTCAAGAAAACAAGAGTCTCATACAATATTAGGCCCCAAATTATTTTTTATACAACCTGACTATCGAACAATTCAAGTAAACAAGAGTCTCATACAAATATCAGTGATCGTGTGCGCCTATTCAATTAATTACTGAACTTATGTTTCTCCATGGAGGCTTAATTAACCTATGTTTCTCTATGGCTTAGTTTATTTATGAATTAATTAACCTATGTTTCTCTATGGCTTAATTTATTTATGCATTAATTAACCTATGTTTCTCTATGGCTTAATTTATTTACGAATTAATTAACCTATGTTTCTCTATGGCTTAATTTATTTATGCATTAATTAACCTATGTTTCTCCATGGCTTTATTTATTTATGCATTAATTGACCTATGCCTAAGAGGGGCTTCCCCAAATGTTCAAGAAAAGATTCCAACCCAAAACCTTGTTTATCCCACGCATGAGCCCTGCCACTAAGCTATAGAGTGCTATAAGGGCTCCCTTTTGTTATAATAGTATTGTAAATGCTCTCTCATCCCCCTCCCCCTTGGGATGTCGTTTCCTCTTTAATTGCCTTCCCCCTCCCCAATCTCAAGTCCCACTCTCTTTAATGCCCCTCCCCCCTTTACTTAATTTAAACTCTCCCCCTCCTCTCATAAGAGAATAATTAATGTGCCTCCCCCTCCCCCCTTTATCCCTAATATTTTTCCATATACCACTCCCCCCCCACCACACGAGACTAATTAATTAATAGGTGCTTTTTATCGACTAGGGGGCCCTATTTAGGCCCCATACCCAGAGCTATTGAATTGTTGGATCCACCAAAATATAATGAATAGCACACAAACATAGGTAACAAAGTCCGTCAGAGTGCACCAATGAACTCACATCATAGAGGAAGGCCTTGTACCTTGAACTACCATGAGCCTAACGTCTAGACCACTAAGGAACCTAGTCCACAAGGTGGTCAACCACCAAATGTCCTTTTTATCAAGCTACTACTGTCACGGAATAGGTCCATATTAGAGAGCTGCCTCTCCCAAGGTGTCTAGACAATGAGCCCTAGCTCGGCTATCTTAAGCATCTACAAGAGTTATGCCCTAGTACCATACTTTTTTGTAAAAGCCGCATTTTTCCTAAATTGCCCTTGCTTTTCTCCAACTCGTTCCATAAGGTCTAAATCTTATCCACCTTAACTCCAACCCTTCTTCTCTTGGAATACCTCTTTCCATAAAAAGCTAAATTAGCCTACTCTTTGGTCTAATCCCCCTTAGCTCCATCCTTACCCTTAGCCTATTCCTAGCCCTCAATTAGATTGTACCTTAACCCTCACCCTCTACCAATACTAGGGCTCAACCTTTTCTCTTGAAATAACACTTTCCATAATATCCTGGTCTAATCCCCTTAGCTCCATCCTTAACCTTAGGCTATTCCTAGCCCTCGATTAGATTGCGCCTTAACCCTCACCCTTACCAATACTAGGGTAGCCATGTCTCAACCTTGGCTATTGCCAATCCCCAAGTTTAGAGAGTTAGCAAAGTCTATATTTAGACCTTGAATTTCGCTAGTTGAGCCTTGTTTAGTCCCATCGCGGACATAGCAACAAGAATGTGAGAGCAAAGGTGGAGACATGTCAAATGAAGAGTTCGAATTTCCTTGCTCATTTTCCTTCCTTAAAATGAGATGGCCATATCAACTATGCCTTCTATCCAACATAGACATGCATAGGTGTATTTAATCACAGATTTAAAATCCTGATAATTTAATTGTGTGGTGTGGACATGAAAACTCAATTGTTTATTGGTGGTCGGTGACAATGGGTTGTTTCAAAAGGAGCATGTTGGTTGGTGAAGAGTTGTCAAAAAGATTTGGTTGTTCGTTAATTGGGTTATGTCTCAATAAAGAATGACTTGTCATCATGCCCATGCCACACACAATGAAATTTGTATGCAAGGTAGAGAAATGGAGAGGGCATTAACAACTTTCCATATTATCGATTTGTAAATATCCATATACCATCCAACCCATATTCGAAACAACAATTGTAAGTGAAAAGCAAGCCAAACTATACAAGAATAATTGTGACTTCTAAGGAAAATTGAACTCTCTAGGAAAAATAATCTTCATAATCTTTAAAACTATGATACACCTAACTAAAGCTAAAACACTGTAGAAAAGAGCAGGTGTCATGGGCATCTTCAATGCTCATGCAAGCAAAGACCTATGGGAGATTTCTTGTTGGCCCAAGGTGCTGGGACAAACGATCCCCAACAAGACCTTCAAAGAAATCTATGCTAGCCTTCTTTAATATAACATTAATACAAACTTTATAAACCAGTTCACCAGACATGTATTTATAAATTGAGACCTTTGGAACATCTAGATCACGAAGTAATAGATTACAGGAAATTACTGCAAGCACTATGGGCACTAGGAAAAAACAGTCATGGACTGACAGGCATGATGAAGTCCGGCATTTATTGACTCTATAATATTTTTAACTGAACATACTCTATCGAAAAGCTTCATCTAGATTTTGACTGCTGTTTCCAGATTACTACTTTATCATACACGTCATAACTGATCAGAAAATTGGTCGTCGTTCTTTTCTGAGAATTGCATTTTCATATGACCACAGCTGAAAGGGACAAAAGGATATGCATTGTTGTCAAAAAGGCGTCAAAGAATATGCATAGGATTTCGCTAGAAGAGCTGTGCTTGACACAGCAGAACACCAGAAAAAAGTCGATTAAAAATAGGTTCACTACAGCCGTGAGTAAGCGTTTCCCATCACATCTCCAGCAACTGATTTTATGTCATTGAGCATTGCAAACTCAAAAATACCTCAGACTCTTGAGCACAAACATTTACTTGAGTTGTTTTTTATATGGCTCAAACTTCATTGCAAGACACAGAACCTGTCTATTTGTACACATGTTACTATTCCTCTTAAGCTCCTTTTGATTGTTCATGACTTGTGCCGTCTCCTATAAGTGAATAAATTACCAATCCAGAAAATTGGTGAGGAGATGCCCTTTACAACTGGCTGTTCTTTAATGAAACTAACATTTACCTCATCAATTAGAGCAATAAATGCCCGCTCCCACAACACAGTGAGAATTGAAGATATAAAAGTGAGCACATTACATCACTTTCTCAACCTTAACTTCTGGAACAAAAGTTCTCTCGAAACATCTCTGTAGTACTGCCATTCCGTTTGTAAAGAAAACTAAAGCGGACTGTCTCCAATGATAGAGAAGATTGGCACCTGCATCTGAGATGCAGCAGGCTCAATCACACAGGAGTAGCCCGATGAACTGCCAAAAGATCTGGACCACAAGCCCGCTTGTCAAATGTATCTCCATTGTCTGTGGGACAGGTATCCCTATGTCACAACAACAGCAAGAGAGCCGTACCCTGAAAAAGTGCTTACAATTGGAAATGTGTGAGATCGAGCAAGAAAGCCAAACAAAGTAATAAAAAAAAGATTGGTATTGAATGCCACCCTAATTTAGCGTGCAAGCAGGCGATTGGCAACACTCATACCTAGGAACATAGATCATTGTTTTTGATGGCTGCTGCCCATCTTGTGGCTGATCAGAAAGTCGTCTTTAGTATTGCCAACAACTTTATCTTGAATTCTTGTGGGGCTCTCTGGTCTCACCCAAACCTTGACATGCCCTTCATGACAAACAGTTAGGATCGCATCCTTTGTAAAGAGTAATCCTGACAATGGTTCCACATGCACACGATGAGACACAACTGGAGCCAACTTTGGAACTTCACGTCTTACAGGAGCCCCTTGCAGGGCTCCCACTGAATGTGCAGTGTCCCATCGAGCAGACTGCCCACTTCCACTGCTGAATGTGGGTGAACCCCCTAAAGGAGCTAACCTTCTTAGCGGCATGACCACTTCATCCATTGACAGGTCCCATAGAAGCAGTTGTGTATCCTGATCAATGAAAGAATAACCCAATAATGTGGATTATAACCTTATTTGCCTGCTTATTTTATATCGACCCAGTAAAAACATCTAGAACAAAGAACATATATAACAGGTAGGAATGAAATAATCAGACAAAGGCACTCCAGCAATGGGATGGAATTCCCAACATGAGGATGGATGTCTAAAGTGCACTTAAAAGGCGTATCTTCATGTCAAGACCCCTCAGAGAATTGGTAGTAGTTGTAAAAATCCTTCCCAACTCTCATAGAAAAGGCAAAAGGAGGGGGTACTACAACAGGTTACAGCACAGAAGCTGGGTAGATAATCAAGCTGCACTACTCTTAGGCTTCCCAAACATTGCTAGAAGAAACAATGTTCAATTATCAAAGCAGGATGGTTGGGTGTTGTGGATTGTGTAACATGGGAGGCACAAAACAACATAAATGGTGTTGACCATCAGTGTGTTCAGAATTGTATCAACTACAAATTAAACAGGCATCATGCCTAAGATTTCAAGAGGCTGGAAGCCCTTGTACAACTTTATGGCTCCATGAAAGCAAACTTAGATGTGAACCAATGCTTTAACCTACAAAAATAATGATGGCATCTATGATTGTGTTGCTTTAAGGGAGCCTGGGGTGCGAAAAAATCCATGGAAATGTCAGCTTCCATCAAAACAAATTTCATACTAGAACTTTTTGGTCCACAAATATTGCTTTAAGACAAAAGGACATTTTAGCATTAAATGTATGTTTGCCAATTGGGAGACAATAACTAGACTTATTTGAGTAAAGTACTCTAGATTGATGGACTATCAATATCAAGAAACACATTTATATTTAACGACTATTAGTTTCTAGGAGTCAATGGTCTAATGCTTGACATATGAGCATATCTTCCAGTGTTCATAAAGTAGCTTATGCAACCAAGCTACCTCACATGTCGACTGATAGCGTCGGCAACGGGGTTGTTTTTACCAAAAACGTACTCGATCATTCCTCTCAACTACTAGAATATCTAGCTCCACCGTTGCTACCGATTGCTCCATTGTGAACGAGGCATTGTCTGAAGCCACTTAAGGGCTTAGTGATCTAGCTTAACCGTGAAAGTCCGTCCGTATAGGAAAGGCTTCCAATGTTTTAATGCTTGGATGACATCGAGGAACTCTTTATCATAAACTGAATAGTTCTTTTCGGAATCGTTAAGCTTTCTATTGTAATATGCCATGGGCCTATCTTCTTACTATAAAATTGCCCCGATGGCGACATTGCTAGCGTCTGTGATTACCAGAAATGGATCATCCCAAGAGGCGATCTTCATAACTGGTGCTGTCGTGGTCAGCCGTTGCAAGGAGGCCTGCAAAGCTCTACCTATGACTTGAACTTTTTGTCTGCGTTTCTTTACCCCCTTAAGGGATGTCAACTTCAAAAATCCGAACTTGATGGCAGCCACTCTTGAGGTCAATCTTTGAGAAAAAATTTGCACCATTGAGTCGTTCCAAGATGTACTCGATGCGGGGCATAGGAAACTTGTTGCTTACTATAAGCTTGTTGAGTGCTATGTAGTCAACACATAGTCGTGCGGACTTACCCTTCTTTGCCACAAGTAGAATGGGTGCAGCAAAAGGCGAAGAAGAAGGTCTAATAAACCTTGCGCGCAGTAATTGAGATAACTGTTGCTCTAACCCCCCTCCATAGACTTGGAAAGTCGATACGGGAACTTAATTGGAGGTGTCGAGTCCGGAAGTAGATCATTGCGATGGTCTTCTGGTCGGTTGGGAGGAAGCTGGGGTGACAGATCATCGCGGAGCATGATGTCTTGGAACTCTTGGAGTAGATCCACCCTTGCTTGCTCCATCGGAGGAGCGGCTTGAACTACAGCGATTTGGCACTCTTGCGGATGGCGCAACTTGCTTGAATATGCGAGATTAACAAAATCTCTGGTATGCTCCGATCACCACGTACTACTGTGGGCTCATGTAAACCTTCCATAATAGTGAAAGTGTCCTTTCGCCAATCATGCGTCGGAACATGCTCATGGAACCACTGAATCCCGAGGATCATGTCGCACCCCATCAAGGGAGTCAAAATAAAATCCCGCGTAAACATGGCGTTTTGAACTAAAAAAGTGAAATGGATGGCTTTATGCATGATGTGTGTGCGCAAGCCGGACGTGAACCCGTCCACTGCTAGCTCGTGAGGCACCAAGGTCCACCCCATTGTCTTGGCAAGTTGGGAGAGATGGCATCTTCAAAACTTCCCATATCGAACAAGACAATATATTGATGCCCATTAGTTGTACCGTACGCCCGAATGAGCGCCTTCTTTTAATCTAACATGTCACCCTCCTTACCTTGAAAGACCACCATGGGAACGGCGTTCAAAGCAAGGAAGACGACATTCGTAGCTCAGGATGGAGGCGGGACTAGAAGAGCCAATACATTGGCGACGGACGACGTAGGCGATTTCGCAGCCTTTTCGGCAAGCCAATTCGGACAATCCTTCTTGCCATGACCAGCAATGTAATGGCAATGAAAGCTGCGATGTTCTTGGTGGTACCACTTCAGCTCCTCGGACTATAGACAGCCTCCCGTAATACCAACTTTAGCCTTCTCATCCGGAGTTATCTTTGGCTTCGACTCCTCACCAGAAGCCTGGCCATCTTTCTTTTGAAACTGGTTGTCCTTCTTATCCTTACCCACTCTGTTGTTTGATTGCTGCAGGGCTTTGGAATCTTTCTACACCTACTTGGGCTTTCTCCCATTTAGCATCATCTCCTGATTCTGTGTGAGAGTCAGCACCCACTGGTAATCCGACGGGTCGAAGTTCGGAATGGTATAACAGATATTGGTGTCCAATCCTCGGATGAATTGCTTCATCTTGGCATTGTCCGTCGCGCCCAACTGCTATGCCAACGTGATGACCTTGTTATTGTATGTCAACACAGGCAAGCCATTCTCGGAGAGACGAGAAAACTCATCCTCCAGGTTAAGCATATATTGAGGTAGGAGAAAATGAGCTTTGAGGTCGGCCACAAACGTTGCCCAAACGATATTTGTCTTAAACGTTGTTGGATCAGTATGCTTACTAGCCCAATGTTGCCACCAGGTCACTGCCTCACACGTAAGATGAGGGGTTGCCAGGTGGACTTTGTCTTGCTCATCTTGAATCTACGCTAACGGAAAATGAGCTACAAACTGATGAATAAATTGCAAAATTGCTGAATGGTCACACTTACCATCATACTTAACGAAATTTGAACTGGACCGAGTGAGTGGTGTTACCTTTATGGATGACAAAGCTGTGGCAGTGACGGCTACTACGCTCAAACTTCTATATAGCGGCTAGTATTTGTTTGTGTTGAAGAAGCATCACCTCTCGATCTAGCTTTTGTTGCCTCTCTGCCTAGGCGAGCTCTGCATGTCACAGTGCCTCCTCATTTTTGTATTCCTCACACATCGACAAGAGCAGTTTTTCTAAATCTCTGGTTTCTCTTTCTTCCAGTGGCTTTTCTACTTCTTTTTCCTTCAGACGTTGTTTTGTGTGGTCCAGCTGTCTTCTGCTTTCTTCTAGCTGGGATGAATGTTCTTCCAGTTCCTGTAGGAGGACCCGATTTTGCTCTAGAAGGTTCGCCATCACTTCTTCAGCACTTGCCGGAAGCGGATCTTGTTGGTAGTTTTTCTCCTCTTCAAAGTCTTCAAGGGTGACTCCTTTTTCTGACCCTTCCATGGCGCTTGATCGTGTGACCTCTCCGGATATCGACGCAATCATACACTCGCAGTAGTCACACTGGATAGAGACCGAAGCTCTGATACCAATGTAACATGCAACGGTAATCTAATCGTGTAATTCACAGCAAGACCTTTAAACCTTTAGCGAGAAATTAGTGTAATCCACCATAGAGGGAGATGAGGGTAGAGAGAGAATAGAGTCGACAACCGATTGGGTCCATGTACTCACTGATGGTCCCCTCCCCCAATCAAGGGAGAATTTGCTTTATACTTGGAGAACTGAGAAATACAAAGAACACTCTTCAAGAGAGCATGGAAAACGCGCTTCTAAAGAGCTCACTGTGCACACGTATAGAAGACCCAAAGACCTGAGAGGCAACACCGACCAATACCGAGACTTGATGCTGTCCACACTAACGATGTAAGATGCTTCTGCAAGGCAAGGGAGAGGTTTATGCTAGCCTCGCCATTGCTTGTTAGCCACAACCAGCCTTGCAATAGGCCTTCCAATTCACAATCCTACTTACCAATCGCGCCATCTGTTGTACCATTGCGCCAACCATCTCGAGGTGCATCAAACATGCAAGTAAAAGCCGACGACCAGGACAAACCATTCTGACCTGCCAGCCCAGCCCAACCCAGATGATCTCGGATCTGTACCTGGAGATCCGCCGCGACGCCCATGAGCCCGCCGCCCCACCTACATCGTCGTCGTAAGTCCTTGGATGTAACATGCAACGGTAATTTGATTGTGTAATTCACAGCAAGACCTTCTTTAAACCTTTAGCGAGAAATTAGCGTACCATAGAGAGAGAAAGGAGATGAGGGTTGAGAGAGAATAGAGTCGACAACCAATTGGGTCCCTGTACCCACTGAGGGCCCCCTCCCCCAATCAAGGGAGAATTTGCTTTATACTTGGAGAACTGAGAAATACAAAGAACACTCTTCGAGAGAGCACGAAAGCGTGCTTCTGAAGAGCTCACTGTGCACACATGTATCTGAAGAGCTCACTGTGCACAAGTATAGAAGACCCAAAGACCTGAGAGGCAACGCCGACCAATACCGAGACCTTAAAACTGTCCACACTGACGATGTAGGACACTTCTGCAAAGCAGGGAGAGGTTTGTGCTGTCCACCGGAATGCAGGGTTACTACATGAGTGAGAGAGTGAAATATAGGAGTAATAGATCCTAAAAGAGAGCTGAGAGATGAATGAAGTATAGAGCTGAGAGTGAGCTGTGTAAGACTGAATAAGATAACTGAAAAGAGCTGCTGAAACAGACCCCAAACCTTACTCCGCTCGCTGTCCCGACTCCCCAGCCGTCCGATGCGCTGTGTGAACTGATGCCAAAGGATGAGGCTGGTCAAAGGGCCACTGTGGGTGAGTGTCAAGCTGTCCAGAGGGGGCTGAGGAGGAGCTGTAGGAGGCTGAAGATATGAGGGAGCTGAATGAGGAAGGAGGGAAGGGGCTCCCCCTTAAATAGGGGGCTGGGGCTGAGCCAACCTCATATATTGTTACTGTTTCCAAGTAGTGTGAACCTCTTCTTGGGATTGCTTTGGAAAGAACTCTACTAAGATAGATTCCATTCGCTGCACAAGTGCTCCCAATTCTCAAGGTCTTCTTCCTACCAAACACTTACCGTGCTGGTCAGACATAAACTAACTTTCCAAAAGGATATATAACTGACAGATAACTGTAAAACTATGTCAATTTAGCCATAATAATCCATGAGAAACCGTAAGAATTCTTGTATAGAACAAATCCCAATGGAAATTATTGAATAACAAAATCCTGAATAAACTACTGGGTCAATAATGACCATAAAATGCTGCCATATTGAGAGCTGGTACTTGAGCATGTCATGCTCTATAAGAAAACAACAAAACTGAATATCATAACTGAAACTCCTCTGGAACTGAGATAATATAACTTGAAACTGAAATACTTGGTCAATAATGACCACATGGAATTCTGCCAGGATACTTGATCATCTCATCCTCCATAAGAACATAACTGATTATCATGACTAGTTATCATAACTCAATTCCCTAGTTGAAGATCATAAAATCAGGTGCATGACTATCAACTTGCCAACTTTGAACATACTATCCTCAAATAGGGTCTGATCTTGAATCTGTCATCGATCTAAGTCTTCAATTCATAAAAGATGTACAAGTAGTCTCTCACACTTCCCCTCTTTGGCATAAGCTGCTCAAACCCATAAACTGGATATAATAACTTTGAGAGTCTTATGTCCTAGTACTATGTATACAAAAGTCTGATGAGACCAAACAAATAGTCCATAGCCTAGACCACATATAGGTCACAGAAAATTGGTTCCATTATAGAGACTATATCACTCGTGTACAATAACTTGGAATCCTCCAAAACTGAAATATAACTCTAAATAACTAGCTTGTCCCATCAAGGAATATTTTAGGACCACATATGTATGTATAAGAAATTATGTGTGCTTTTGATTCCTGAAACAATCAAGGAAACAACACACTTCTTTCCTTGTAATAATATACAAGGGTTAGATCTTTAAATAAAGATAAATCAAACTTCAAAATCATGAAAGAAATACTTAGCTTTAGATTTCCCATAACATCTCTGAAAGCACTTAATCCAACGACAAGCTTTCACTAAGAAGTGTTCTTTCTTGCTTTTGCCCATTCAGCCAATAGTTCTCGATAGGAATCCTCCCCTTCATGTTGCAATCTTGCTTAGGCGCTTGTACTTGTGAGGGCTGAGAGGCCGCGACCATGTTGAGAAAAACGAATAGCAACTGCTGCTTTTCATTGCTTTTTTTTTCTTTTACTACTTTTACGCCGTTTTGCATAAAAGAAGGCCGCGTGTGCACAAAAAGTGGTTGCTTTTTGTGAAAAGCGGGTGCTTTTTTGGGAGAAACATATGCTTTTTTTTTGCTAGGAGAATGTTGAGCAAGAGATTGGAAGCACATCACCAAAGATGACGATAGGATGAACGCCTTTCCCACTTGATAGATCACAAAAAAGAGAACAGCCCAAGAGATAGGGCGATAGAGAGAGAAGAGACATCTGGCGGCCAAGACGAATTTGTGCCTCCTGAAAGATGCACCTCAGCTCCTCCTAGTGTCACAACGAGCCTCCAAACACGAGTGCCCCACGTTCCTCAATGTGTATTACTTCACAAACAAGAGCGCCCCACCTTCTCAAGCAAGAATCAGGGCACAATTGGTGCACCTCACCTTGATTCACAGCTCTGTGCTAGCCTTGGACGTTTCCAGCAAGGAACGTGAAAATCGTATGCTCTAATACCACTATAACCAAAGTTTAAGATAATTGAAAATACTTTAGCAATAAAATCACTGCTAATGACACTTTTGAGCAGTTTGCAACACACAACAGCTTCTAGAACAAATCGCAATATGACTCTACTCCCTGGAATAGCTTGTAGAGGATCCCCCCTAGACCAAATCGCAGCAGTGCTAGGCTCCTTGGAATCAATTCGCAGCGGGTCTGGGTGCTTTGGAGTCAATTCGCAGCATCTTTGGGCACCACGTAGGCCTGGAAACCCTAATCGCAGCAAGTAGATGATCTTCCAGAAGGGCTGGGAACTGGATTGCTGCAGCTGCACTCTTTCCAGGCACTTGTACGCCTCAGAGAGTGGAAGATATGATGCTGGAATGAATCGCAACTCAGCCTAGGAGGAGTGAAACTGAATCGCAGCAATAGAAAGAGGGGTCTGGGAGAGAGAAAGAATACAAGACACCACACTAGGGCCCAGAAATAAGGGCTGGACCCCCCGAAGGTCTTTATTGCAATAGAATAATCTTTGTACAACTGTCTCATGAAAGAGCATCAAAGTACAATCTTGAATGAAACTGGGAGGTCAGGGGCCTTTCTTTTATAGACTAGGCCTAGCAAAAAGCTAGAGCCTGCTTTCTAAAAGCTACTTTCACCAAAAAAAAACCAAGCTTTTAGGATTTCTTTTTTAAATCCGGTGCTTTTGGTGCCTTTTTAATCTCGTGGGCCCTCCTTTCAAAGAGGCGCCCCCCTTGTCTGCTTTTAGGCCTTATGGGACCTGCTTTTTGTGCTTTTCTCCCCACTCTTGGTTTCTTTTTGCACTCTCTTAGGTCCTACACATTGCACAAACAAGTTCCAACACTTTAACACATTAGAGGTTAGCAAAATGCATGCATTCCTAGTTCTTGGACTAATCCTAGTCCCTTGTGGGCGTCCCCACAGTTCTCTTTTACCAATGCAAAGCAAAAGTAAAAACAGTAAACTTATTCTAGTTAACCAAAGTCAACTTTCTTGACCATCGCCAATGCAATAAAGATTCCTCTTTATGTCTTGGGAGAAGTACCAATTTGGTGATACCTCTCCATCACTTTTTCAGCTGTGAGAAAGGCAGGAATTGACAGAAATTCAAATCACGTGCATGCATTTGGCACAATGGGACAGCAAGAAAGCTTTATCACTATCCCGTATGGAGCTTGCTCTAACGGTTTTCTTTAATACTTAATAGAAGTCTCTTTTTGGAAAAAAAAAAAAGAAAGCTTTATCACATACCATGGGTGAGTCAAATGCATATGGAGGAAGTTTTGGGCAGCTTACTCTACAGGTTGCAAAAGGCATAGGGCACTTGTAGGATGATTCATAGCCAAATGGAATACTTTTGATAACCAACCACAATATGTTGTACCCCATTACATTGGATGTGTTGCATCATGTATTCTCTCCTTTTGGGCATCAGATTTGCCTCGCAGGCTAGTGCATTGCAAGCACAAAACACCTTGCATAGTCAGGATATATGTGACGGTGGTTCTACCTTACATATTCAACCGTTAGAACTGAAAGAGATGGGAAGCCATCAAGTTGAAATGCACTTTGCCTCACAGGCTAGTGCATTGCAAGCACAAAACACCTTGCATAGTCAGGATATATGTGACGGTGGTTTTACCTTACATATTCAACCGTTAGAACTGAAAGAGATGGGAAGCCATCACGCAGCCAACTACTGTTAAAGCTATGATGCCTAGAGCAATTATGAGACACTCAGAAGGCCTATGAAAATATATGCCAAACTACCAAGGAAAATGCATTTCTACCAATACTTGTAAGGAAGTCCAGCCATGTTATGCCACTCCCTGGAATGTAGCCAAACCATGCTTCAGAGCCATTGATGATGCCTTTGGATGCAGGACCATATTTTTGTGGTTGCCTAGTGATTCCATCTACAACTAGGATGATTCTCCTACACACTAGCCACCCTGTGTTTTCTCAATTCCTATAGAAGGCCAATAGCATTTGCCAACCAACCCCATCCCTTGGTTGTGAGTAATTCCCATGGACAACATGAGATTCTGGCCGGTGGACAACATGAGATTCTGGCCACCTTATAGTAGCAATACATCACGGCACCAAGGGGAGGCGTTGAGAGTTGTGGTGCCATAAGCACAAGAATAGATCCAAGGCATGAGTAAAGGTATGAAGAAAGAGCATGCAGCCACATGACAAGGAGAAAAGCAATGCAGTTATGTACTCCATTCCTATAACAGGGAAGGGAAGTCATTTTCATGCAATAAAAAGCAAGTCTCTTTATGAGTATAAGTCTAAATCTTGTAACCTAATCCACAATGACCAAAAAATGTGTGTTTCGTCAGATTGAAACACAACAAAACATTTATAGCAAACAAGTTTCTATGAAACGTGAGAAATGTGGCACTTCCAGAAAAAATGTTAGTTACAACATGCATTCTTTGTGTGTGTGCTGTGTTTCGTCAGATCAAAACGCAACAAAACATGACTATGAAACATGCAAATGTGGCACTTCTAGACAAAACGTCATTTTTGTAATTTAAAAACATGCATTTTTCTATAGGCTTTTCTTTGTTGGCTTTTTGTTTCGTTCGTTCGTTCGTGCGTGCGTGCATGCGCGCGCGCGCGCGTGTGTGTGTGTGAGTGCTGTGTTTTCCTCTCCCCTTGCTGTTCAACATCCCATCAAAGCTTACAATCTTATGAAAATGGGTATCCGGTTCATTGATGACGTGGTAGATATGCAAGGAAATCTCCCTTTTCCAGTAGCATGTCGACAATACAATCTGGGCATGCATCATAGACCCATTTGGAAAGCTATTGCTGATCTCTTACTCCCTCTGGTTCCGATTCCGACATTGAATGTCAGAGACAGGCTTCAAGATTGGCACCTTCAGTCTTCAAATACAAGCATATCCTCAAGGCCTTTGCATTTATTGACTTCTATACAGGCTTATCGATTGATATTACCTCCTCCCTGGATTGCCCATCATGCTAATTCTCTATGGCATATGAACAAGTCATTAGCCTGGTGGAAAGGAAAAGTGCAATTGATATGGAAGTTGAAAATGCCATTGAAGCAACAACTCTTTTTATGGAGATGTCTTGTTGGTATTCTTCCAATAGGGGTGAAATTGGCTCAAAGACGGATAGCTTCACCAATTTGTCCAAGATGTCACCTTTCATCTGAGAGTATTCCGCATTTACTGTGGTTTTGTTCATATTCCAGAGACCTTCTAGACAAAATCTCCTATTTCTTATCTCTCAGATTTCCAGCACACAGATTCTACAGGTTTTTCTGGATGCATGGCAAACTATCAGCTTCTTTGTCACAGTATTCTCTTTTCTTCCACTGGATCAGATACTAGGCCTTATGGACCCTCTGGCTGCAGCGCAATCAAGCATATCTGAATTCTCCCCTTCAGCATCCATATGAGTTCTTCCGAGCCTCATTGCGGCAGTCTTTATATGATGCCTTACATGAGGAAGATTTGGATGTTTCTTCTATTCAGCTTTTCTTTTACTGCTTCTGATGGATAGGGCTTTGGCTCTCTTTTGAGCTCTGCCCAGATGTAAATGAATGTTTCATAATATAAGTATATTGGTTTCACCAAAAAAAAAAAAGTGTGTGTGTGAGAGAGAGAGAGGGATCTATTTTTCATGTGGGTTTGTTATTGGTCACTCTGCACTATATGGAAGGACAGAAACCATGCAATCTTTCAAGAGTCTCCTTCTATGTTTTGCTTTTTCCGGATGTCACTTAGGCAATCTTTTTATGATTGCATGTCTTGGATTATACTGTCTATTTGTCCTATAATGAAATTTTCTCATCTTGTAATTGCTGTTCTCCATTTATGTATCAAATATTTTATGTACTTTATATATTAAGTATTTTCAATATATGACTAGAGTGTGTTTCTAGGCGAACCTGGAATCTAAATCTTGAAACACTTCTAAATAAAACGTACCAAATGCGTTTCTCAAACCGTTTCTGGTAACACTGACCTAATTGAACTTGAGTTTATGCTTATCTAGTCTAGCTCTTCATCATGTGTGCACTTAGGATTCATCCACCATGATTAGTCTAAGCATTCTATAGATACATTTCAAATGGAACGAAGTGCCTAAGAATTCACAGTTACATAGACCTTTTATGTACTTAGCATAGTGTAGGCTAATGTGCCATAAATGCCACACATCTTCGTGTCACTAGATTTTTTCTTAACAAACTACAAAGGATGTTTTCTTTGTCTTTACTTATTCCACATTTGGGAATAAAAAGAATACACTTGCCACATACTATTTCTAGGATTTCATGGTCTAACTCTAAAAGATAAATTTACAGATAGATAGTCCCACTAGATAGCCCCATCCCTATCAATCAAAGTTGAAAGGTCCAACATTACAATGGAAAGTAACTTTCTAGGATAGCTTTGACCTGTCCCATAAATCATAATGGGCAACCATATAGGAAGCTGAAGATCCACGTTTTGTGTTCATTCCAACAATTGGACATTAAGCAATTCAATGGAGCACTCTTCCATCTCAACTTGTGCTGTATAATTTTAGGGCTTTTTTAATCCAAACTAAACACTTAGTGAACGTAAAATTTAGTGCATGATCATTTCAATGCTTCACTAAAAAATATGCTTAGTGTTTCTTCTAGTTTCTAGCACACTATATTGCATCAATAACATTGAATCACCCAATACCTGTCCAACAGATCCAAATCGATATGTTACAGTGTCTCCAGTGTCGTCCGAAGTAGGAGGCATCCAAAAAGGATCAAATGCAACGCCACTTACCTGCCATAAACAAAACGTTGAATGCTCATATTTTTTAGCATTCAAAGAAACTATATATGAGCATTCAGGTTGTACAAATAAAAAGCTGGCAGAATTCTCACCCAAGAATTATGCCCTTCACCCCATGCTACAACCGCACGATCCTCCATACTCCAAACTTGGACAAGGTCATCCTCACCTCCAGTCAAGACATATTTACTGTCCGGACTGAACAAACAAATCCATGAAAACCATTTGAGTCGTGAGCATGAAACAATTTGCAAATCTCTACTTTCTTACCAAAAAAAAAAAGGCAAACCACCATGTTTTCCCCCATCTCAAAGAGGGTTACCAATGCAAATGAAAGGAGTATCCCAATGTTAAAAAAATGGTGTTAATCTTGTTTTGATTCAAACTCTATATGGGCTAAGAAATAGCAATAGTAGAATAGATCGTTTTGCAATTCATCTTGCACTGCACTTAATAAAGTTGTCCACAATTAGAGAACTATGAATATGGATATTTAAACCATTGGATACTTGAACATGTGACATCACTTATCTTTCAAAGTTTCTCAACACCGGTCAAATGTTTGCACCAAAACTTATAAAAGGTATGCTCTCATCATATGTGCATGTGTTCGAGTACATGCAAGTGCGTGTGTGTGTGCGTCCGTGCCTGTGTGCGCACACGCACGCGCGCGCGCGTGTGTGTGTTATGCCTACGTGCGTCTGTGTGTTATGCCTGCATGTGCTATACATGATCAGAGTTCTCAAACTTGCTATTGCGTATTGCCAAAGTTGATTGAGTCACATTTTCAGAAACTAGAGAATCCTTGACCTATATGAGCTTCTCAAAAATGTATGTGCATGCATGCACATGTTTGCATGTATGCATGTGTGCAATGTTATACAACTTAAGAGATGTTGCTAAGAAGCATCAAAACTATAGAAGAAAGAAAAACATACCTCCATGAACAACAAAGAAGAGCACCAAAGTAGCTTTTGCCTCCACAGATCAGTTGTTCACTTTTGAAGTCAAAAATCCTGAGATAACCTATCAAATTGAAAGCAGTCAAAGATGTTATTCCTCTTCTCTTAATGCATCCGTCCCATACAAAAGCCCAAAAAATTATCTCTAATAGCCAAGAAGTAATGAGCATAAACATTAGATAGCCCCCCCACCATCCCTTCCAACAGTTGCAAGGTATAATCCATCCATCGAAAAGGCAAGGCCATTGATAGAGCCTTGACATATATGCCACCTTGCCAAAGGATTACTCTGCATCAAAAGGATTTCTTCAAAGTTATTAAGCACCATTGGAAGAAGCTGCAATTTTGCCAAAAAGACAACTCATTTTCCTTAATATATATTGCAGTCGTATAGCGAATCCTCCCCCCCCCCCCCCCCCCTCTCTCTCTCTCTCTCTCTCTCTCTCTCTCTCTCTCTCTCTCTCAACAGGTATGAAATGCAGAAATACCTTGGGGATGATATATCACTGTTGAAAAGGCATTTAATGAAATCTTTCTTGAACTAAGGCACAGCTTCAATATTCAATTCACAGCAAATCTGAGCACTTAGCACTTCAACATATGGGCAAGCATGCAGGGATCCTCCAAAGCAGCCACTGCCAAGAGAAATACTTTTTTCAGAGTTTGGAGAGGATCTCCTTTCTTCTCTGAGTCTCCCTCAGGGTTGAGGTGGCATTTTCAGCCTCCGCCTTGGTTTTTATCAGCTCCTTTTGAGCTGTTTTTTTCCTCGTGCATTGCATGATGTACTCCTGCATTTGAGCTTGCTCTCGCGGTTTCCATTCATACTTAATGATGTAATTTTCTTGTGGGGAAAAAAAAAACAGCTTCGAATTCTGGCTGGAAACTCTGTACAGCAAGAAAAACTTAACAATGGGGCTGGGACTTGAATAGAAATAGACAGGATGTATTATTGCCTCTACAGGAGGCCTCGCGGGCCGATGAGCAATCCTAGAGATAACTATACAAGCCATTATGGGCTGACGCTAAGGGCTCGCTAAGGCCCTTGCTAGATGCGATGCTACAAAAACTCAAACTCAAAAACTAGTACTCCAAGCTAGTACTTAGAAACTAGTGCTCAAAAAGTAGTACTCAAAACTAGTACTTAAAAGATATAACCAAGTGTGTGCCATGGTGGCTCTCCTATGGGCTGCGAAATGTCCTGAATCTGTGTCTGTCGGGTTGCCTCTCGCTGTGGTCTCCATGGGCCATGTCAAGAGTGACACCTCAGCTTAGAAGGTCCCCTCTGAGTAGGGCTGGACCTCCATCATGCTTGCTTTGGTCGACCTCTGCATCATGTGTGGCTTTGTAAGTCCCTTGCTCTACTACTCCACACTAGGGGCAAAAAATAAGGGCTTCCCTCCCCCCAACCAAAAAAAAAAAAAAGTCTTTATTGCAATAGAAAAACTGTCACAAAGCTTGCTCACAGGAGAGCATGAATCTGTCACAACTTGAATTCTCATCCATCCAAAGAGCAAGATTGCTCTCTAATTTATAAGCTTGGCACGCAACCACTAAGCTAGGCTTTCCCAAAAAGTTCGGGCCTGCTGCTTTTAGCCAAATAGGCCGACTTATCCTAGAAAGCAATAGCATTCTTCTTCAAATAGTGATTTCCTTGCTTTTAGCCCAGTAATCCCTCTTTAGGCTGCTCACCCCCTTGTCATGTCCTTTCTCCCCAAAATTGGGCGCCTTCTTTTCTCTTGCAAGGCATGCTTCTTATGATTTTCTTATTAAAACAAGGGCCTTTTTGCACTCTCCAAGGTCCTACCAAAAATAAAACAATTTTCAACACACCTTAACCCATTAGAGGTCAACTAATGCATGCATTCTAGTTCTTGGACCAATCCTAGTCCCTTGTGGGCATCCCCGCTGAGCTTACGAACCAATGTAAAACAAAGGAAAGTAAACTTGCTCTCGTTTACCAAAGTCAATTTTCCTTGACCGGAGTCATTAATAAAAAGATTTCTCTTTATTTCTTGGGAGAAGTGTGATTTATAGGCATCCCCTCAACTTCTAATCATTTGTCCTCAACTGAAAACATTCTTGCCTATAAAACTCCTCATCCACCTTCTAGTGCCAAGTAGTTCTTGAGCTTGAACAAGGTACATGCTGCTAACCTCGTCTCTGAGCTCTTTCTTCTCTATGTTGTACAAAGTCTGTTCTTTCTTGGTAAATCCATGGCCTTCTTTCTTGGGAAATCCATACTTTTCTTTCTTGACAAATGCATGCCTTTCTCCTTGGCAAATATATGCCCTTCTTTTTCTTTCCTATGGAGTTGACTGCTGCTTCTTTGGCTTACACAAGCCTTGCCTCTTGCAATTATGCAATTATCTATACCCTGATCACCAATTGCACATTAGACAGCGCACTACAACCGTAATTGTTGGTTTCACTTTGGATAGATTCTGATAATTCTAGCTCAAGTTATAGACTTAGCAAGCCTAGGGTACAATTAAGGCCTTATTGTGCATGGGTAGAGGGATCATGGGGTAAATTTGTCACGGGGGCGTGAAATTCTAAGTACTTTAATGTACTACAAGACCGTGACAACTTTGGTTTTAAAAGTCCAAGCGTGGGCTTAATAATGTGTAATTAAACCCGGCATGGTGCCTAGCACATAAGCGTAATTAATCCCTAGGCCCAAAGGCATTCCAAGGAATTAAAAGAGTGGTTGTTGGGAAATGATGATGTGGCATTTTTGATGGGCCCCCTAGAGGGCCATGTACCTTCAGTGGCCCCCCTAGAGTTCCAGGTGGCTCTAGTGCCTTCTACATGCTCCTTTGCCATTCCTGGACCTTCCTGGGCCTTCTAAACTTTACATGTGTGGTTTTCTCTCTCATCTTCTCCCTTTGTTGAGATTTTGGACTGGTTTTTCAGCCTCCTTCAGCTGAATTCCGTTTTTCTTCATAACTCCTCACCCGTTTGGATTCCTCGACTTCCGTTTGGCCCGATGGCTTCCCCTCTGCCTCCCCTTCGTAGTGATATGCTTTTCCCTCCGTGCGTTTGGTAGAACGGGCAGAGCTAAGCACTTCTTTTGCTGGTCGAATTTGCAAAAGTGGCTTTTTCTGGACCTTTTTTCTTCTACCGCCTCCTGGGCCTCTCCTCTTGCAAAGCTACAGCTTTCTGTTGAATTTCGAGTGGTCCGACGCGCTGGTTGACTGGTTTTTCTCAGTTTTGGAGGACTTTCCAGCGATGAAACTTCTCCAAAACCTTCTCAATGCATTCCTCTCTGAAGCACGCTTCTTTTGAGCCCAAGAACTCCCACTTCTTCGCGACAGAAGTGCTTCTTTTCGCATTTTTCAGTGGAATTCTTGCTGGTCCGCTCTTGTAAATGCTCTTTCTTCATGCCTTTGCACTCCTCTTTGGCTGAGAATGCAATTGGGCATTGGCTACTATGTCCTCTTGGCGATTGAGGACTTGGTTCGAGTTTTCAGGGCTTGGTGAGTTGTGATTTTGCTACTGCAATTTCTTTTTGCCATAAGCTATTGGTTGGCCTCGTGTGCCGCCTCTTTCTTGGCTCACAGGTGCCCAGGCAGTGCTACATGAGTCATTCTTTGGTTGGGTACTTTGCTGACTTTATTTTGGAGCTTTGAAAAGCTTTGTGAATGCCATCTGGAAACCACTCAAAGAGAGTGCAGCTGGGGTGCAGTGTGATTGCATCTGGACAGCCAATGGAATTGCACTCGGAAAAGAGAATGCCTTTGGGTTGAGCCTATGGGTTAAGTGCACTTATGTGATGGTGTTCTATGCTTGAAAGCCTTGCGAAGGCTTAGTGAATTGGGGCTGCGTGCTCAGTTGCAGGAAAGGTCTCCCACATGCAACTTGTAATCATTTCACTGTGAAATATAAAGAAATACCGAAAGGGGCGCCACGGTGTTTGGGGCCAATCGGGTGCACTTGTCTATGTCGTTGAGCAGGGGCATTCTAGCCTCCATCCCTTTTTCAGTGGTTTTGTTTGTGAATAAATGGGTAAATGCCAAATGGTGATCATGCAATGGTTAATGGTTGTGATATATGCTTTGTGAGCTGTAAATAAGTGCTGAAGTGATTAAAGGTTTAGTTCCACTGCCCTCTGAGTGATTAGAGGCCGGTTTCATTGGTTCCGTTGCCGGGACACCACACACTCTTTCTCAAGAGGTGGGCCTCGGTAGTTTGGTGGAAGGATATCTTTGCTGCACTTTTTGACAGCTGAATATTACAACCATAAACATGGTGAGTACCCATGAGCAAGAGAGCTCCACAACTCCTCAAAGGAGAAGGCAGGAAAGCCTTAATGATCCACCTAGTGTACAGCTGCAGGGAGCACAACAAATGCCTTTTGAGCAGGCCACACATGAAGCTACAACTGAGCTCAACGGTGATACTAGTTCTAGCAGTGAGTCAGATGATGCTACTATGTTGAATGCACAGCTTGCAAGTGCAGTGATTGCTTTGACTCAGCTGGCTCAAAATTTGGCTCAGATTGCTTCTCATGGCGGACCGCACACTCATGCATCAGTTTTCCATGAGGGACAGCCATCAAAAATGACTCAGAAAGTGACTTCCAAGAGAGATGAATCTCCCAAAAGAGCACTTGAGAAAGAGGTACAAAAAGTACATCCAGTGCAACAGTATGAGCAGCCAGCACAAGGCCTTGGTTTGGGTATTTCTACTCCTCAAAATAATAATGTGCAGTCCATAAATGTGGCTCAACCACCTCAGCCATATTTGAGGCAGCAACCTGAATATTTTGGTACAGATTCTATCTTTGATGCTATGTTGATTTCACCGCCAATTGGGCATAGAAAGCAAGCCATGTATGACAATGTGGGAATGCAGCCAGGCATGCAAGCCACAGCATATGCTCCCATGCCTAATGTTCAGCCAAGCATGGCTCTCCCTAGTGAAGGGAATGCTGCAAATATACAGCCATCTTTGGGACAGCCAATATCAAATGTATATAAAGAATTTAAGGATGGTGGTTCTCATGTCAAGTTTGATACATATAATGGAGTACAGGACAGGTACAAAGCCCTCACATTCCTTCAACAATTTGATGCTGCATTTCTTGGGGGTTTGTTTACATAAGCATCCAAGATGAGGAAGGTTGCCACATTTTTGAAAGGCAATGCACTTAAGTGGTACACTAACCTTATGCTTCATGGAGATGCACCTGCTACTTGACTGGAATTTAAGCAAGTGTTCTCTTCTACTTGGCTTACTCCAACTTTTGAAGTTGAAGTACTTTCACACTGGCATGACTTGTCATACAAACTTTGCAAGAATCTTGATTATTACACCCAGAGGTTTTGGGATGTTTTGCTGCCATTGAGCTCTTACAGGCATGTTTCTTTGAAAGAGCAAATAGAGAGGTACTGTTGTGGATTGCCTAGTGATCTACGTGATTATTGCATCAAAACCAAGGTGGGTTCTATGACTCAATTAATTGAGAATGCAAGGACAGCATATGCATGGATGCAAAAGAAGAATTTGGGCTTTATGGACAGCAAGAAAGAAGACAACAAACGGGCTGCCAATCTGAAAATAAAAATTATGGCAAACGACCGTTTCAAAAGGGAGGAAAAGCCCACTTCAAAGCTGGTCAAAGGGTGGACAGCCTAATAAACAGCCCCGTACCAAGTTATCTAATGAAGAGAAAAAGTCACTCATGGAGCAAAACAAATGTTTTATATGCAAAGGAGAGGGACACCGCTCTTATGATTGCCCATTCAAGAAAAGAGACAGGTCAGATGATGATAAGAATGGTGATAAACAGGCTGATCGGAAGGGCAAAAAGCCTAAACCTTCTGCAGGACTTCTTCCAGATGTGACTGGGAGTTTGCCACATGCACATGATGAAGAGGAAATGAAAAAGACTGAGATGTGCAGAGCATGGGGAAAAATCAGAAATCAGAATTGTTTGTTTTCCTTTGATTCGGGGCAAAGGCAAATTTCATAACTCCTGATATGGCAGGAAGGCTTGGCATCGAGCCTGGGGAAATGGGGCCATCCGGCATGTGTGATATGGCCAACCCTGAACTCAACACACCTGTCACTCCTATCATTGGCAAGTTGAGGATGCATATCCAGGGATATCAGGATGCAGAGGACTTCTACATTATGCCACCTGATGCGAAATGGATGGAGGAAGATGAACTGGCAGATTCACCTGGGATATTGCAGCTTTACCTTGATGCTTTCCAATTAGAGCCGACTGCGGTCCAGGCTCCTACAGGCAGTTCAGCAGAGCGAGCGTCTGGAGCATTACCTAATGTTCGAGAGGGGCGTAGCACCTCCACTCCCTCAGTAGAGACGGGCTCACTGTGATTTCATAAGGTCGCTTGATGACACTGTATGTTTCATCCGAGATACTGAGCTGACAGTATTTCTGCTGTGAGACTTCATGATATTGATGCATCTTGACTATTGATCGCCGAGGATCGCATAGATTTTGAGCAGTATATATGGATGGATGCATGCCTCTCCTAGCCATATTTTCAGTGTCTCTGTATACTATAGCTGCGGCTTTCTTGTATACTCTTTTATGCTATATTTCATGCTCGCTCCTGTGTTTTGGGGCAGCAAACTCTGGTTTGCTGTTTCAAGAGAGGAGTATGTCACGGGGGCGTGAAATTCTAAGTACTTTAATGTACTACAAGACCGTGACAACTTTGGTTTTAAAAGTCCAAGCGTGGGCTTAATAATGTGCAATTAAACGCGGCATGATGCCTAGCACATAAGCGTAATTAATCCCTAGGCCCAAAGGCATTCCAAGGAATTAAAAGAGTGGTTGTTGGAAAATGATGATGTGGCATTTTTAATGGACCCCCTAGAGGGCCATGTACCTTCAGTGGCCCCCCTAGAGTTCCAGGTGGCTCTAGTGCCTTCTACATGCTCCTTTGCCATTCCTGGACCTTCCTGGGCCTTCTAAACTTCACATGTGTGGTTTTCTCTCTCATCTTCTCCCTTTGTTGAGATTTTGGACTGGTTTTTCAGCCTCCTTCAGCTGAATTCCGTTTTTCTTCATAACTCCTCACCCGTTTGGATTCCTCGACTTCCGTTTGGCCCGATGGCTTCCCCTCTGCCTCCCCTTCGTAGTGATATGCTTTTCCCTCCGTGCGTTTGGTAGAACGGGCAGAGCTGAGCACTTCTTTTGCTGGTCGAATTTGCAAAAGTGGCTTTTTCTGGACCTTTTTTCTTCTACCGCCTCCTGGGCCTCTCCTCTTGCAAAGCTACAGCTTTCTGTTGAATTTCGAGTGGTCCGACGCGCTGGTTGACTGGTTTTTCTCAGTTTTGGAGGACTTTCCGGCGATGAAACTTCTCCAAAACCTTCTCAATGCATTCCTCTCTGAAGCACGCTTCTTTTGAGCCCAAGAACTCCCACTTCTTCGCGACAGAAGTGCTTCTTTTCGCATTTTTCAGTGGAATTCTTGCTGGTCCGCTCTTGTAAATGCTCTTTCTTCATGCCTTTGCACTCCTCTTTGGCTGAGAATGCAATTGGGCATTGGCTACTATGTCCTCTTGGCGATTGAGGACTTGGTTCGAGTTTTCAGGGCTTGGTGAGTTGTGATTTTGCTACTGCAATTTCTTTTTTCCATAAGCTATTGGTTGGCCTCGTGTGCCGCCTCTTTCTTGGCTCACAGGTGCCCAGGCAGTGCTACATGAGTCATTCTTTGGTTGGGTACTTTGCTGATTTTATTTTGGAGCTTTGAAAAGCTTTGTGAATGCCATCTGGAAACCACTCAAAGAGAGTGCAGCTGGGGTGCAGTGTGATTGCATCTGGACAGCCAATGGAATTGCACTCGGAAAAGAGAATGCCTTTGGGTTGAGCCTATGGGTTAAGTGCACTTATGTGATGGTGTTCTATGCTTGAAAGCCTTGCGAAGGCTTAGTGAATTGGGGCTGCGTGCTCAGTTGCAGGGAAGGTCTCCCACATGCAACTTGTAATCATTTCACTGTGAAATATAAAGAAATACCGAAAGGGGCGCCACGGTGTTTGGGGCCAATCGAGTGCACTTGTCTATGTCTGTCGAGCAGGGGCATTCTAGCCTCCATCCCTTTTTCAGTGGTTTTGTTTGTGAATAAATGGGTAAATGCCAAATGGTGATCATGCAATGGTTAATGGTTGTGATATATGCTTTGTGAGCTGTAAATAAGTGCTGAAGTGATTAAAGGTTTAGTTCCACTGCCCTCTGAGTGATTAGAGGCCGGTTTCAAAAACATCTATTTGACTACATTATTAGAGATATTTCCCACTATTTAGATTAGGAATATTTGGTTGAATTAATGTATTTATATTTAAATTGACCTATATAGTTTCATTTTTTAGCTGCTTTTTAACAAATTTTTATCAGTTTTAAGAGTTAGAACCAGCCATATGAAGCGTCAGTTGCTTTTCTTGCCTTATTGTTGCATTGCTTGCTGTTGAGATCTTGGTTTTGAAGCTGCTGCACCAAAACAGCAAACTTGCTTTGAATTCCAGCTTCCTGCTTACCTCTTGGCTCTAGTGTCCTAACCTAGGCATCTCTATGGTTGAATTTCTAGCCTTTTACTGCTGTTTGGTGCCTGAATTCACCACAAACTGGAAGCAAACTTGTTGGACCTTGCCTGCATGCTGAAAGCCTGCTCCAGCGCAGATTGCAATTCGATCTAGGAGCTTCTTTGGTTGCCAATTCTTCAAATTCTACACTTTCCATGTTTCCTATTCCAGGTTAGGATCTTTCACGCAATTCGGAATCAATTCGCTTTTGTTTTTGACACCCGGAAAAGGAAAACTGAGACCCGGAATCAATTTCTCTTTTGTTTTTGACACCTGGAAAAGGAAAACTGAGACTCCAACCGATTGCCAAGCACCTAGCGCTTCCTTTAGGCACGAAATTCACAGAAATAGCATTTGGGAAGATTGTGATTTGCTAGAGATACACCCACCCAAATCAATTGTGATTTGAACCAAGGCTCTGTTTCTCATTTCTGATCAATTCCAAGCTCCATCTGGTGTTGCGATTTGGCAGATTCCACCTTTTTGATTGACGTTTTTCACTTTCGAGAGAGAGATTGATGTTCCTAAGTTGACGATTTTATGTTGGAACACTTTCTGGGCTAGTGTCACAAGAAACATTTCTAGGTTTTGACAAGCGTTTCGCCTAAAAACGTTGTAGAAAATGCATTTTTTTGTAACTTATATATATTGTATAAATATTTACCTCCAGATTCTCTCTCTCTCTCTCAAAAGCGCTTTCAAATACACTGTTACAGCCTACAAGTGACAGGTGGAGGCCTACAGTCTACTCAGTGCTGCCTACATCCTACAACGCCATACTACATAGGCCAAGAGGGTTTAAAATTTAAAGTTTAAACAGCCTATGCATAATTTATATAATTTAAGCTTTAAACTTTATAATTCAAGAATCAAAATCAAGATTCATCATTCAAGAATTTTCAATCAACTTTAAATTTTAATATTCAATGCCCATGAATGAGATGCAATGACTCAAGACTCAAGAGTCAATCATCGATTCAAAAGAGAACAAAATGAAATACATGTCATAATATTCCACTAGTTAGTGACTCAGTGCCCAGTCACAAGTGGTAACTGCATACATAATCCATGATCCATGAAACAATCTAGTCTCTAGTGACTAGTCTGTAGAGCTAGAGCCTAGGGCCCTGGCCCCTCTCCAAGATCCTCCGCCTCATCACAGTGATCACCTAATGAATGTGCATCCTCTAAAGAGGAAGAGGAAGTACCACCCTCAAGCCAACCCATTCCTCGCAGCTGATCTGAGTCCTATAAGTCTGTAGTGTATGCCAATGTCTCCTCCTCCTGCTCTAGTTCATCTCTGCCTCAACGTCCTCGGGATGAAGATGCAGTAGCAGTAACAGATACACGTGATCCCCCTCATGAGGCTCCGGCTCGTGCTCAACGCTGATAACCACGCATCTGAGGAGAGGCCTATTGTGACAATCCCAAGCCCATGGCAGGTGTCATTGTATCCTCTGTAGCAACAGTAGGTAGTCGTGGTGTCCGAGCTCGAGTCTGCAAACGTGTCTGACGTCCAAATCGGAGCATATTCAATAGTAGGAAGTCGTGGACATCATTGTTCTCTCGACTTTGCTGAATGATTGACATATCGATAGCAGGCTTCAACTTTATTTTATCAAGATCGACTTGCTTTGGCGTCCACTCAATGCTACCAGTAGCATATTTCAGACCTGTACTTCTCAAGCAGGTGTAGGTTGGCATTTACATATATCAACCTCTTGAGCTACTCCACGCTCAACTTGACACAACTTATAAATATAAAGAAGTCAATTCTCACATCTGAAGAATTATTTTTTGAAATGTCATAAGCTATACATAACTTATAAGTTATACAATATATTTACTCCCTAAGTAGCTAAAACTTAAGAACTTACTTGTTTCTCTTCCTGGTGTGTATGTCTGCACATATACTCTGTATCCTCTCAGCCGGACCCGATGTGCAATCTTGGGAGAGGATGCGAAGAGCTATGAGGGATTTAAAATCTCAAATTTCTTCCACCAAGTAAGAGCCAACAGCCTGTTGTCTCTTTCCTTGGCAATTGCACGGGAGAAAAGACCCATGTCATTGCAAAACTCCACTATGTCCTCTTCAATTCTATTGCATTTTGCAAATTGCAATACAAAAAAGACAATATAAACAATTAGACATTAATAAACATTAAATATAAAGCAATTAGCTGTGAGCGGGCTGCATTAATTTACTCTATGACCTCACCTATTCTGGACCGATGAGTCCTAAACTTTCTCCAAGTACTAGGTCCATCCGCTCACAAGCATTTGATCATTCCATTTAGCAGGGTCTTTCCATAGGGGATGGAGCATATGTGCCACGGTGTGGATTGGCCTACCAATCCCATCTCTTCCTCCAAATTCCTAGTATGTCATCTTTTTAGAAAATTTATCAAAAGGAATCGACTTTCAAATTAGAGCTAAGACTTAAGAGCACTTAGTATACATAATACAATATACTATATTACAACTTGCAAGTTGGAACTTGAAACTTGCGAGTTACAAGACTTTTATTCATACCCTCTCTACTCCAATATAGATTGTGGGCAATCCTCCGTTGCTTTCCGAAGCTTCAGCATAAACTCATAGAGCAGGCCCATAGTACAACCCTCATGATCAAAGTGTTGAAGCACAAAGTACAAGGGCTCTATGGCCATCTGGATGGAAAGCTTCATACCCTCTCTACTCCAGTATAGATTGTGGGCAATCCTTCATTGCTTTCCGAAGCTAGCATAAACTCATAGAGCAGGCCCATAGTACAACCCTCATGATCAAAGTGTCGAAGCACAAAGTACAAGGGCTCTATGGCCATCTGGATGGAAAGCGCTTCCTGCCAAAAGTGATTGTCGAAGACAATCCCCTCAACATTTTGTCCAGCAGGTAATGGGGATCCCAATGGGATTTGATGTCACAATGAAACAGAGGTGGGACTGGGGATTGGACAGATTCCAGAAGAGAAAGCCTCCAGTGGATCATTTCAGAGTTTTTGGTTGTGTTGCATATGCGCATGTGTCTGTGGAGTTTAGACACAAATTGTCAGATAAGGCACTTAAATGCATTTTTGTGGGTTATAGTTCACAAAGCAAAGGCTATCGTCTCTACAATTCTGCTTCACGTAAGATTTTTGTGAGTAGAGATGTTATATTCTCTGAAAATTCAGCACATACACATGCTGAATTTTAGATTCCAGCTTCTTCTGATGATGTTTTTGAGTGGATGTTTCCTATAGCATTTGGTTCCCCCGCTGAGGTTCATGCTGAAAATCAGAATTTACAGCAACCTCCTCCTAATCCACATGCCCCGATTCAGCCACTGGTTGATTTTGTATCTCCACAGGGTATAGATGAAGTTGTCAGGCAAGAGATTCAAGAGACACACGCAGCCAAAACAGTCCCGAATTGGTTGCTACAGACTCTCAGGAAGAGTAGGCTTGCCTGGCAGGACTCATAGTGCAGTAAGGCACGTAGGGGGGGCTCTTTTAATCAAGTCATTCCAGTCCAACCAATCTGAACTGGTCATCATGCGATGGAGGCTTTCTTTGGTCTTAACCAGCCTATGAGAATGAAGCGGCAAGCCCTTCATGAGTACATGGACAAGAGAAACATTCCAAGAGAGAAAAGATAAACAAATTCAAACAATTAATAATTCGATGAATCATGAATTAAATGATGAATCATGATTCTTGAATCTTACCTGCTACGAACCAAGAAAATGTAGCCAAACCATGTCTTCGATGGTCTCACAAGCTCCCACTTGCACACCCTTCTAAACAGGGCCAGTGCATGTGGCTTACGAGTGATATAAGTCACTAATTGCATGGCTTTATCAACCACATCAGACACCCAAGGAAACTTCCCAATATCCTTAATCATTAGGTCAAGAGAGTGTGAAGCACAAGGGGTCCACACTATCTTAGGATACTTCTCCTAAAGGAGACTTTCCATTCTTTTGCAATTGGAGCAATTGTCAGTGATGACCTACACCACATTCTCTTCACCAACCTCCTTGATGGTTGCCTCAATATGGCTCCATATCCAATCTCCGATGATGTGAAGACCACCATGTGAAGCATCAACCACCTTGAGGAAGATACTTCTAACACAAGAACTAACGAAGATGTTAATCATGTGTCTCCTCTTCGTGTCACTCCATCCATCGGAGACTATAGTGCATCCATACCGACTCCAAGCTTCCTTGAGTGCCTCCATGTCTTTCTTGATTAATCCCACCTGCTTCTTCAATTTTGTGGTGCGGAAAGTCTCAAAACTAGCAGGTGAAAGGGATGATGCTCCTGCTCTACCAACTGCTACAAGTGTAAGGTAAAACTTTTTGTAGGCACAAGTCCTTGCAACATTGAAGGGAATATTGCAAGAGTAGAAAAATTGCTCCTCTACAATTTCTGCCTCTTGCCTCAAGCGTAGTGCCCAAGCAGCCTATATAGGAGTAACTCTCAGAGTGACAGCTGCCGGACCACTACATTGGCTTGGCAAGGACCTCTACATTGGCTTTCCTCCCATAAAAAATGTGCTGGTCGGATCCCGTCACTGTCTAACCACAAAACTTGCATACTAACCTCCTTGTGCCAGATGACCCATATCTCTTTATAAAAAAGGTATCCTGCCTTGGAATCACACCGGCACCACGACTCAAGGCCATGGTATAGATAATGGGAATCGGGATGAAGAAGAGCTTAGAAGTGTTGAAGAGGGAAGGCAAGTGCAAGGGATTGGCAAGGCTATAGGCTAGAGCAAGGGTTGGAGAGGATACAGAGAAATAGAGAGGCTGGAGAGGGTAGAGCAATGGAGAGGCTGAAGAGAGTCCGAGCGACTATACCAGCTATGGTAGAAGGAAGGGCAAGTAGAGGATTCAGCAAGGGAGGGTAGAGAAAAGAGTGTAGGGAGTGATTTGCAAGAAAAACATGGAGCAGGAGCAGCAAATCGACGGCCAAAACGATGCAAAAGAGCATCCGAAATCACGTACGGCTTTTTATACCAGGTCATTTTTCCCAATACACCACGTTTCGGGTGTTTCGCTGAAACGTTTCTAGGCGAAACGTTTCGGGGCTTTTTTTTTTTTGGTTACACTGTTCTAGACTTAGTTGGCTTGATAAACTTGGGCTTTGACACTCTTTAACATCTCTTTCGGTGATGACTTGTCTTCATGGTAGGAGGTAAAAAAACATAAGGACTTCGATTTCAGCCTGCTCCTTTGGCTGAGTTTTTGGCATACGATAGAGATCCCGTGGATATCACTACGCTTGGCTACATATGAAGCATTGTAACTCCCTCCTATTTTCATAAAGGAGTGGTTCTTAGATATATGTCCTCCTAGGACTCTAGAGGTTCTGTCCTAAATTCTAAGATACTATTCTATTGAGGACTCACCATTTTTGGAATACATAAATATGCCAACTGCTTGAACTCCAGCACAGGGTGATCCTCATTCACACCCCACGGCCTCGATGTTTTTTGTGTTCCATGGAAGTGACACTTTCTGCTTTTGTTGCTTACTACATTAGGGGAGTTCTTGGAACACATGGGATGTCTCTTTTTTGCATGGTAACTTCCGTGAACTTTTGGCATGTACTTGATATCTGAATTAAATAATTCTGAATTGTTCATGTCCAGGGTCGATAAACATCTCTATTTTCTATTGATGGGTGTAGTACAATAGTTCATGAGATGTAGTTACAAACTCTTTCATGTATGGGAAGGAAGTATTTTCTCATGGGCACAACCAAACTGCTCACATCTCATATACACAGTTGATAGTTCTGGATCTGTTAGACTTGTTTAGAAGTTAAATACCAGTAATGCACGTACATATTATGGATATGACATGCTTTGATTTTATACTAAGCTCTAGACAGCAATAACAAGCAGGATGGGTTGTTTATGCCTGCAGTCCAAAGAGAACATATGGTTCATAGTTGGTTTTGAGTGGATGCACGTACCACATCCACCCTTGAAGCATTCGCAGAAATCTGGGTTTCTTTTTAAATTGACATGTATATTTTTTATATGTAATTTTTTGAGATACTGTGGACAAAAGTGTGCACCAAGAATTTTTTACTTCTACAAAAACTCATTAATATCTTTCTGAAGAATAGATACAAGGAATACATTTTTATTTGTTGGAATATGTGCTGTGGAAAGTAAGGTACCTATTTAAGCCGAGAAGTGTCATCTAATAGGAGTCGAAACACATACACTTTTACAGCTTCTATCATGTAGAAGGGATAGATACAAGTCCTTTATAGTACATACCGTCAATATGCCATAAGTTGATTATGACGGCAGCTTTGGATTCCTAAACAAACAGTTCAAGCAAAGCTTGAATAGCATTCTATCCCACTTGTATTAATATTGTATTCTTCTTCGAATGATATTTTGGTTTCTAAGGATGTCATCAAACTGGTCTCAAACTTTGAAAGGAATGGGTTCAATACGTATGTGCGTACGCGCGCACGCACACAAACACACACACATACACTTTTTTTTGGGATGAAAATTTTTGGGACTTTATATTACAGAGTCGCTATCCCAAAATGGGTGTGCCAAAGTACATCAGCAGAAGATCTCACTATATGACAAGTATACATCCGAGTCTATGTAATGAGTTTGCAGACAATCAAAGAGAGATTGGTGCAAGGAGCACCTGAAAAAGGAGAAAGTAGAGAAAATAGGATCACAAAAGCCTCTATGATTTCTATCCTTCCATAGAGTCCAGAGTGCCCAGTATCGAACCCAAGTGAAAAATAGGTCAAACTCTTGTCTGGGTTGGTGAATCCCAAAAAGCTAGAAAAAGTTTCCAAAGGTAGCATTAGAGGTTGTTGAAGTGATCCGGAGCCTTCTCCTTCGGCCCTTCCCTTCTCATTTGGCTTACCTTTGCCTCAGGCTGCGAGTACCCCTCCATTGGATCACTCTCTCCTCATTTTCAAGTGTTCTCCTCCTCATGGGAGCACTTTCTTATGCTGTAATTCTGATTTTCAGCCCTCTATTGGCATTTCACATTGCCATTTGCTCTCATTTTCACCTCTCCTTCAAGGATGAAACTCTCTGCTCGCATTCAGAGCTTTGTCATTGCTGTCCTTTCGGGCTGCATCGTTGGGTAAGCCGTTGTTGCATTGGTTCTTTCCAATTTCTGCTTCATTTGCATTTTGGAAAGGCCTCGTGATGCCTTTTGAAGATTTTTATTGCAACAGGTACACCTTGGGACAGCAGAGTCTTTTGCAGGAATAAGCTTTGAAGCTTGAGCAAAATTTTGTCACTTAATTGTGAGAGGTTGCCTTTCTTCTAGGCCATCTTCTCCCGGTTGTATTGATGCCCTCTGGGCCCTGGTATGTGCCATGTAGCTTTAGTTATTGGCACTTAGGTCACCTAGCACTTTTAGTGTCTTATGACACCTAGTACTAGTGGTACCACTAGGACACTAGGTCCTAGGGTTCTCTTTTATAGTACTTTGTAGTTTCATTTTCATTCTTCTAGTTGATGTGACCGCTTCCACTTCTTGCTCCACTCTTGTGCATCCAATTTGCTTCCGTGAACCTACAGTGGTATCAGAGCACTTCCTTCCCGGACATGCTCCCTACTCCTAGCTTCCTACTTCCAACTCCAGCTCCCGCACTTCAGCTCCATCGTCAAGCTCAACTACTGGACGTCCCACACAGCTCCGACGCAACCCCGCGACCTGCTGTCCGTACGATTTTCGTACAGTTAGTATGGATTTTCCGTACTGCACGTCAGGAAAATCTGTCCACACAGTTCTGTACGGCCATCCGTACACTTCTGTACGACCGTCTATACACTCCGTACTGCGCGTCAAAAATCTGTCCGTTCAGTTCCGTACAGCATCTGTACAATCCATACTTCTGCATCAAATTTGACCAGTCAATTCCGTCCGTAGTGTTTTGTACTTGCAAGATTCATTTGCAGGCTCAGCTGTGTATTCAGCCATTGTTTGGCTTCAATTTTGGGAGTAGACATTGCAGTAAATCTGCAATTTTTAGTGACATTTGGGGCTTTTGCATTCGGACAACGATTTTGCAGGTAGATTGCAGATTTGCAGACAATTTGGGGCTTTTCCTGAATTTGCTCCATTTTTGGCTCAGTTTTGCTCTACAAATTGGAACTTTTGGGTCTATTGCGGGCAGATGGCACGATACTTTCAGATTTGCAGTGAAATTGGAAAGAAATTGCAGGCCATTTGATCACATTTACAAATTACAGCTTATTTTGGGGCTTTTCAAGATTTGGACAGCAAGTCCTATTTTCTTGCAGTTGCAAGGCTTCAAGCTATCTTTTGGGTCACTTTGTCTATTCGCAATGGCTGGCAACAATCATGATTTATTTGGCATTCTTCGTGAAGATAACTAAGTTGGATGGCACCAACTATCCGATGTGGTCTTATCTCATGAAACATTCTTTATGGAATTGATCTGAGGCCAACCAATGCTACAGTGGCTGCCTCTAATGCTGGTCCCTCTCCAGAGGGGACTCCTCCTGATGCTTTATCCTCTAGCACTCCTGTTGCTGCTCCTCCACCTCAGGAACAAACAAGATGGGATGCAAGAGATGCAAAGGCACATTCCTATATTGCTTTATCATGCAAGAGAATCATTATCCCACACATCCGGTCATGCAGGACAACAAAGGATGCTTGGGACAAATTGGCTTCTCTTTATCAAATTCGCAATGAGGCACGTGTTGCATATTTAAGAAGGAAATTGCAGAAGTCAGCATGAATAAAGGTGATTCTATGGATGCATACTTGACCAAGGTCAAGGATCTCATGGAACAACTTGCCAATATTGATGAGGTGGTGCCAAATTCTCAGCTTGTCAGTACCACATTAAATGGGCTGCCAGATACATATCAAGGGTTTGCTACAACCCTCCGACTAGTGGCCATGGGCAATCCAAACCACTACTCCTTTGATCAGTTAGTCACTTTGCTTTTGCAGGAAGAGCAAAGTCGTGCGAATAGGCAAGCTACTATTCCTGATCATGCATTTGCTTCACAGCAGACAGGAAAAGACAAGGCTTTCAAGCCTATGGGCAAGCCTAAATATGCGCCTAACAGTGGCAATTCCTCCAATGCATCTCAAAATACAGCAGATAAGTCAAAGAAGAAAAGATGCAACTATTGTCGCAAGCCTAGGCATGAAATTTTAGAATGCAGGAAGCGCATTGCTTCGGAGAAAAAGGAAGCAAGATTGACAGTCAATGCCACACATGCAATTGAATCCCACGAGCCAGCAGATGTCTCACATGCATATGCTCTCCAGGATGATTGGGCATGGGCTTTCCATTGCTCCTTTGATCCCTCCAAAGTTGATGCATTCTTTACTGCTAATGATGCTCAATCTTGGTATTTTGATAGTGGTGCTTCCAAGCACGTACATCTTGCAGACAGTTGTTTTATTCCTTAGCTAATGCACCTCGAGGGGAGATTGTCACATGTGCTAATAATGCTTCGTATGCTGTAAAAGAAATTGGAGATGTGCAGCTCACATCCATTTCAAGCCATCCTGTCACTTTGACAAATGTTCTTTTTGTGCTTGGAATTGAAGTCAACTTGATTTCAATTTCAGTAATTGCCACTTCAGGTTTCAAAGTGATTTTTGATGGATACAGATGCCTAGTATATGATCTTCATGATGACAATGCCATACTTCTCACTGGCACTTTGCAAAAGGGTCTTTATTACCTTCATCATCTCTCAGCTCCACTTTCTATTGAAGCATTTGCTATTTCAGATTCATAGCTTGCTGAAACTCATCTTTGGCATGAGAGAATGGGTCATCTCAATTATAGAGCTCTTGCACGGTTACATTCACAACGCATGGCAAATGATGTTCCTGATGGATTTTTGACGAGGTGAACATCACCGATTGAAGTAAAATGTAGGTGCCCTTTATCCCCCACCCTCTTTGGACTTTACATGAATGAGTCGGCCCCTTTTCTGAAGACTTTGGGTGGACAATAAAGGAAACTAGAATAGAACTCAGCCCCATTTTACTCTATCCTCATGACATAGTACTGATCTCAAACACAACAAAGGGATTATAGATGCATTAAATAACTTTACAAGCTTTTTATGAGAGCCTGGATATAAAAGTCAACCTAGGTAAAATCAAGGTTATTATTTTTCATATCAATGAAGCTCATCTTCAATGTGAGTCATTCACCAATGTAGAAGAGACAATTGAGATAGTCAAGTCCTATGTGTGTTCCAGATGCATTTTCAAGTTCACAACGGAACTCACAATGCATGCACACTTGACTAGAAAACATGCACCAATAGCAAGATTTGAGCAACAACATTTCCACGCATACTTCCAACATATCAATACAAAGTTCCTTCTCTTTGAATCCAATCAGCAGCTCTAGAGATTACAAATTGCGATGCTCTCCCGCATGATTTGAGGGAGGAGGTATACTCCACATGCATAGGCTCCAAAAAAGGCAGAGCATGAGATTGCAAGCACATAGCAATGCAAATACCTAAGATTATGCACTCTATGTAATGTGACAAAATGGAAATTATTGATGAGGTGCCCTAGATACTAATAGATTAGAGGAGGATTGCATTGCCTATTTACTCACACGCACCAAAATATGAGCTAGGTATTGACTGCCATGATCAGTGGTGCACTACGCTCTTTGAACATGATCACTAGACTCCAATCCAAGCTCACGAAAGACATGGGCCCAGCAGTAAGAGATCACAAACCGCTCACAAGAGAAGACTCCATGGTGACCAGGAGGTCAAGTTGGTGCCTAAAAGGCACTAACACTACAAGTGCCTATACTTATGCCTACAAGGCACATACCATGGCCTATAGGGCATCACCAGAACCATCAGAAGATGGCCTACAAACCCCCCTCCATGGGATGGGCTGAAGTACTCTGGAAACGTCTCAGAATACCTGGTATTTTCTGGTCATGGTGGCACATGTTCATCCAAAAGGATATAGCCACCTATGAATGTACAAGGGATGTAAGATCATGTAACAAAGGGAAACAAGTGTAAAGCCTGACGGAAGACTTCGAACTTGGGACGAGGAAGTGCCTTTGTAAACATATCTGCTATGTTGTCCTCTGTGGGAAGATAGGACAACCCTATGTCTCCTGCTGACAACCGCTCCCGAACATAATGATAGTGAACTTCAATATGCTTGGTACACGCATGAAACACTAGGTTACGCGCAATGGCCAAAGCACTCAAGCTGTCAGTGTAGACAATAGTGGAGGATGTCTGGCAAATACCACGATCTGTAAGTAAATGTCAAAGCCAAACACACTCTACTATAGCAGTGAAAGATGCCTTGTACTCAGCCTCACAGCTAGACGTGGCAACTATTGGTTGCTTCTTGCTGAGCCAAGAGATACATGAATTGCCAAGCAAAAAACAATTGCCAGTATGTGACACTCTGGTGTCGGAACATCCTGCCCAGTCACTATCCGTGCAAGCATGCATCGTAAGTGAACCCTGATCACCATAGAAGAGGGCTAAATCCTGAGTGCCTCTGAGATATCTGAAGACTCTCTTCACTGCCTGCCAATGCTGTGAACTGGGCATGTGCATGAATCTGCTGAGCTGAGATACTGCATACTGCAAGTCAGGTCTGGTGTGACATAAATAAATAAGGCATCCAACAGCCTGCTGATAAAGAGTGATATCACATGGTGGGCTCCCATCATGAGCTGAGAATTTGAAGCCAACGTCCACTGGAGTAGAGATTGGCTTGCAATCCTCAAACTGAAAACGATCAAGGAGCTGTCCAATATACTTGGACTGAGACATCATGATACCCCCCTCAACATGAGCAAACTGAATACCCAAATAATAATGGAGCTGTCCCATGTCTGACATGTCAAAAATCTGCTGCAAATCAGCCTTGAAAGCTGCAATTTGCTGAGTATCTAGGCCCGTGATGAGCATATCATCCACATATAAAATCAGGACTTAAAAATCAGATCCACTCCCACGGACATAAAGAGGGGTTCTGTGGGACTATTCTGAAAACCAAGGGATAGTAAGTGTGCATGAATTTTGGCATACCATGCCCTGGGTGCCTGCTTCAAACCATAAAGGGCTTTTCTAAGCCGGCATACCTTATTTTCAGAATTAACAACCTCAAAGCCAGGAGGTTGTGTGACATAGACTTCTTTCTGCACATCCCCATGAAGAAAAGCAATCCTGATGTCAAGTTGGTGCACTTGCCAATGATGATGGGCTGCAATGGCAATGACACATCTAATGGTAGTAATCCTGGATGTGGGAGCAAATGTCTCCTCAAAGTCAATGCCTTGTTGTTGGGCATACCCTTTTGCAACAAGACGGGCTTTGTATCGATCTATGCTGCCATCAGATTTCCTTTTTAATTTGTAGACCCACCGCGTTCCAATGGCATGCTTGCCGGGAGGGAGATCTACTAATTCCCATGTGTCATTTTTGGCAATAGATTGTAACTCAGCTCTCATTGCATCCATCCACTCTTTGCTGTTAAAAGCATCTTTATGGCACAGAGGCGCTTCATTGCAAGCTGTAGCAAGGAGTGCAAACTCAAGAAAGTGACCATGCTGTCTATTCCCTGATCTTGTCCGGGCAGCAAAAGGCTGATCTTGTTTGCTGTCCCTCAATGTATCAAGAAGCCATCTGGGAACTTGTTTTTGCTGTCTATTGACAGCTCTTTCTTCAATGACTGCATCATGAATAATGGGATCATTTTTTCCTGGAAGAGAAACCTGCAAATCAGCATGAGGTAGTGGCTGATTATTGCTTGGTGGAGGGCCTGCAAGAGGCTCATGTTGCTGGTCAAAATCCTCTTCTAATGATGGCAGAGGTAACCAAGATTCAAAGGCATCAAACATGTCAACATCTGGCTTTGCTTTGCAGTCCACAAGAGGAGAAGCTGAATGTTCAGCAAAGGTCACATCTCTACTGACAATAATCTTCCCAGTATTTGGTTGATATAACCGATACCCTCTGCTCTCCTAACTGTAACCAATATATATGCATTTGATTGCCTTGTCATCAAGCTTATGTCTCAGCTGAGATGGTACATGAACATATGCAAGAGCACGTGATGGTTTTAATGCTACTTCTAGACCACCTGCAGCTATAGGTGCTTTGCCTCCTACACAAAAGTAGATTCAGTGAGATGGTCATGATGCCAAAGCAAAAAGAAGAGATGTAGCTATTGCAAGAAACCTAGTCATGATATTTATGAATGCACGAAGTGGATTGCATTTGAAAAGAAGAAGAAAGAGTCTGGTCTTGCAATATTTGATTCTTCTAGTACAAAAGATCTACATGAGTCCGCTAATTTTGCACAAGACCAGCATTGTGTTGAAAAAGGGGAGAGGGTGAGAGACACATGATTGGAGACAAGAGCTGAGGCACAATAGCTGATGTTGATAGTTGGTTGAATCATAGCAAGTACATGGCCTCATTTATAGGCTAGGCAAGCCTTATCTTCCCAAACTGATACCTCATAGATGAGGTCACACACAAGAGAATCTAGATCTTATAATCTAGGGGAGGAATCACACCTACCACATGAGGTGGCACAAGTTGCCTCAAGACTCTTCACACTCACACAACTGTAGGACATGGCCTAGGACTCTAGGACCACACACACTAGGACTCCGATTCCAACAAACCCCCCTTCGAAGCTAGGGTGAGAAACTATGACATCATCCAGACTGTGCATCCCAGGCAATCTCAGAGGCTAACAGCTGAGCATAATTCAGAGGTTGAACCAAGCACTCTCATGGCTTAGGTGTCAACGTGATCAGAGACTCAAATCTGAGCATGGATGCATGACCAACTCATAGGTCTAGGGAGTACACCAACATCCTGGAACTCGGCCAGGCCTGATAAAGGAAAGACATAACAACCCCCCTGTCTCCTAACTGGGTACATGGAAATAAGTGGAGCCTCTTATAGGACAAGGCACACAAAAAATGACAAATTATTACATCATTTTAGGGGGACTACCCAAGGCAGAGTACCTAACACACATGACTCTAGAAAGCCCACTCTTCATCTATCACCCCATGGAGGGATAGACCAGAAATAGCAGCAGTGCAGGCTTGTTCCTCAGGTCTAGAAGGTGTAGCTTCATCGTCTTCATCCTCACTCTGCTCCGCAACCACATTGGCATGTTCTTTGGCTTGTACCTTTGCCATTTTCTTGAAGCAACGATCCTCTGGATGGCCAAGTTTCTGACAGTAATTACATTTAAGAGGTTTTCCGTTCTTCTTAGGCTTTCTCTTGAGAAAGAATGCTTTGCCGGATTCGAAGGAAGATTCTGCTTTCTCTGTAAGCCTACGGTCCTCATCAATGAGATGAGAGAGAAGTACAGCAACTTGATCATCATCTTCAACAATGGCTCGGATGGCAGATAATTGTTGGAGAATTGACCCAAGATTGCTCAAGTGTTCATTGAGGGTTTTAGTTTCCTTCATCTTGAGCTTGAAGAGTTTTTGTTTGAGAAATACTTTGAAATTATTGATCTTACCTCCAAACAAATTCTCTAACTTTTCCCAAACGTCGTTTGTTGTCTTATCAAAATCCACATGGTGGATAAGGTTGTCAGCTAAAGCTAGGCCAATGATAGCCATTGCTTTATCATTTTGGTTCTCCCACCAACTGATTCTAGCATTATCACCTTGGGGTTTTGGCTCCTTGCCATTGGTGATATTCCATATGCCTTCTTGCATAAGAAGATTTTGTCTGCCAAGTTGGGAAATTGCTCCCTGAGAATTTCTCGATGAACGAGTTTTTTATGTTATCCATTGGTGGGAAGGTCTTAGCTGTTATTACAGCCAGTGTCTAAATCCCTTACAATGTTTACTCATATTTCAAAAAAGGCCCAAATTTTACATGGTAGAAGCTTCAATTATGCCAAAGTAAGACATAGAACAGAAAAGCCCTAAATTTTAGGGTTAGGGTTGCTGCAAAATTAGGGTTTGCAAAAAATCGGGGCTTTTCTAAATTTCTGACAGAAGAGTTCTCGTTCAACGGTTGGGAACACTCACATCATGAAAACACCCTAAAAATTCGAGAAGTTGAGCATAAATTGTAAAGGGACGAAAATTAGGGTTTTGGGCAGGAAATTGGTCACGAACAGGACCTGTGTCAGTCGAAATGACGACTGAATTGCTGCAGCATTATCTTCATATGTTGGTGAAGAGGAATCAATTGGAGATCTTCAGAATAGCGAGCTTTGACACAGATAGAGCAGGGTTCAAGTCGGTCTGAATAGAGATAGAGCAGGGCTGCTACTGCATCAAGGCATCCTCAAGAGACAGGGAGGCAGCAAGGAATCAATGAGCCGAATCATGGACAAAAGATCGTGAGGTTTATGGACCCACCACGCTTCCGCTGCGTTGACGTGCGAGTCGATGGCCACGGCCCTCGGGTCGTCAGTCGCTGATCGCCGGTACATACGAGATGCCACCAAGTCATCGCCTTGTTACAAGACCGGAGCTGTCGCAGGTCTAGCTACGTGTGCGTACGGGCACTCAGCAGGCTCAAGCAAGTAGAAGCTCCGCAGGATGGCGGGCAGAATGGCACAAGCGCAAGGCGTGAGCAGATTGCGAGGGAGGCCGACTCAGATCTGGTGGTGCATGCAGCGTAAGTAGAGGCAGCAAAAGAGTGGCGCAGGTGTGGCAGCGAAAGATGGGCAGGACGCTTCAAGTTGGCTCTGATACCAACTGTTGAAAATGGGGAGAGGGTGAGAGACACATGATTGGAGACAAGAGCTGAGGCACAATAGCTGATGTTGATAGTTGGTTGAATCATAGTAAGTACATGGCCTCATTTATAGGCTGGGCAAGCCTTATCTTCCCACACTGATACCTCATAGATGAGGTCACACACAAGAGAATCTAGATTCTATAATCTAGGGGAGGAATCACACCTACCACATGAGGTGGCACAAGTTGCCTCAAGACTCTTCACACTCACACAACTGTAGGACATGGCCTAGGACTCTAGGACCACACACACTAGGACCACACACACTAGGACTCCGATTCCAACACATTGGGCTTTCTTAATTACATGTCAAAATAATCATGCTGTTCATGATGCTTGCATGGCAGTTTCAAATGTTCATGATGCCTGGCTATTTGATAGTGGTGCTAGCAAGCACATCACTTCCTGCAGGAAGTTATTCAACTCATTAGATGCACATGTCTTTGCTCTTAATTCTACCATGGCAGATACTCATTTGTGGCATGAGAGGTTTGGACAGCTCAACTTTGGAGCTTTGGTGAAGTTATATAAGGATGGTATGGTTGTTGATCTTCCCAAAATGCATATATATGCCTTCAAAGCATGTTTGTGAACCATGCTTGCTTGGTAAGATGCAACGTGCTGCGTTTCCCAAGGATGGAAAAGTTGGTACCTCACACAAGCTTTATCTGGGTCATAGTGATGTTAGCCCTATTTTGGCTCATTCGGGCCCCGTTTCGAAGCTTCTTCGACGACCTTTCTTTCGAGCCTCTCCATCGACCTTTTCATGGTTCCACACACTATCTAAGGTGCTCATTATAGCAGGGAATTGCTGTCCATTTCTCTTTGCCTACATTCGAGCTCCTCCCTCCAAGGCCAGTCACCATGCCACCGAAGCCTACCCCTCCTAATATATTGCATGACAGTGATGAGGCTGCTCAGTATGAGCAAGTGCCTGGGTTGCCACAGTGGTTGCATCCACTAGTGGTACAGAGGTTCCTACCACTCAACCTCTCTCTCTTGCATCCCGAGAAGCGCAAGCAACGCAGACACAGGTTTTGGATGCCCTTTCCTCTGTGGTCCAGGGTGCTTTCCGCCAGATAGGACAGGAGTTCAACCAGCAACTTACCACAGCCATGGCTATGCAGGATAGCGCTCTTGCCGAGATGATTGGTCAGCCGATCACAACTGCCATTGCTATGCAAGATAAGGGTAAGCAGCCCGCACCCCAGCATGGGAATCAGTCAGATAGCCATGATAAGTTCTCAGGCCCACGGAGAGGGTTTATGGCTGATGCACGCCGTGCCTATGACCATGTACCCCGGCATGGGGCTTACATTGATTTGGGTGATGCTTCTTTTGTGCCGCAGAGCACTTTCTTGACAGATACCGGGCCACCTTTTGGCTCACAGTTTCCTGCTTCTACGCAGGTTGGGCCATCTATACTGAGCCGACCTTTAAGTATGCCTTCATTCAGTATTGCACCTGTGAGCGTGCTTGAATCTGGTTTTGGGTTACAGGCAGCTAGGAAAGAGGTCAGTCCTCTTCTTAGGCTTTTACCACCATCTTTTCAGAGGGATGCCTTCGGAAGGCAGACTCATCAGCCAGGGCTGCATGTTTGTATGGCTTCGTCAGTGAACACCTGTGGTCAGACACAGCCCGTGCATTAGGTTGGTGGTGTTACTACGCAGCAGAATGCTGTAAATGGGCACCAAGTGACCACAGATGATATGCTCTTACAGAGCCTTGCCTGAGGAAGTGTGGGATGAGATGCCCTTTCCTCAGTCTGTGAGCCTTAAGTGTGAGGATGCCCGACATTCTAGTGGGTACAATAAGCAGTATGCAGCCAAGGGTGTGCATATGTTTAAAGGGGACACTCGCACTCCCAATGAGTTGGAGGGGTGGCTCATGAAGCTGAAAGACTATTTCCACTTCTACCCCAAGTCTGAAGAGGAGCGCAACATTTTTGCAGGTATGCATATGCAGGACTATGCCCACACATGGTGGCGATACATGAGGGATTCGCCTCAGAGACCAAGCACCTAGAGGGGTTTCAAAGAATTGATGGTCCCTACATTCGTATCCCCACTCGTCTTGGATCAATACTTCGCTGAATTCTATGCCTTGTCGCAGACCGGTCCAAGAGTATTTGCAACACTTCTGGAGGCTTTCCCTGTTTGTGCAGGACGTATCTTATGGTAGGACTGTTCACATGCTTGTGGACAACGGTAGCAATTATAGTTTCATCGATTCTAAGACCTTAGGGAAGGTGGGACTGATTGCTAATGAGATTGACCATGGGCTGAGAGTAGAGGTGGCAAATGGACAGCATTTGGTCATTAAATTTTGTTGCCAAGATGCAAGGATCAAGCTCTCTGAGGACTATGATTTTGATGGGGATCTCTTGGAATTGGATATGGGCCCAATCGATGTTGTCCTGGGCTGTGATTGGCTGAAATCCTTGGGCAAAATCAGCATGGACTTAAATGCCTTGTCACTCAGCTTTGTTCACAGGGGAAGATCTATAACATTGCATGGTATTGCAACCCCTAAATTGCAGGTCATTTCAGTGAAACAGCTGGCCAAAGAACTCAAGAGGGAGTGTGCCATCTATGCACTGAATGTGTCAGCTTCTCAGGAGGGTAGCATTTCCCTTGTTGATTGTGATATGCAGAAATTGCTCTCAGAATTTTTGCTGATATGCCTTCACAGTTGCCTCCACGAAGAGATGTTGATCATGCCAAAGTGCTTGAGCCTGGTAGCAAGCCAATTAATAAGGCTCCGTACCGCCACTCAAAGGTAGAACGAGAAAAAGTGGGCACGCAGGTGTGAGAATTGCTTGAGAAGAATTTTCTCTCATAGCACTTCTCCTTTTACATCCCCAATGCTCCTGGTGAAGAAGAAGGACGGTTCATACCACATGTGCATTGACTACAGAGACTTGAATAAGGCTACTATCAGGACATTTCTGATCCCTAGGATAGATGACCTGTTGGATGAACCCAAGGGTGCTCGATTTTTCACTAAGATTGATTTGAGGTCAGGCTATCATTAAATCAAAATGAGAGAAGGAGATGAGCACAAGACAGCCTTTCGCACAGAAAGAGGTTTATATGAGTTCGGATTTATGCCTTTTGGATTGACCAATGCACCGGCTACTTTTCAGACACTCATGAATAAGATTTTGCAGCCTCTTCTTTACATGTATGTGCTGGTTTTTTTTTTTGACATCCTCATTTATAACAAGGACAAGCAGGAACATATCAAACATGTCAAACAAGTCTTGGAAATCTTGAGATTGAATCAGCTTTATGCTAAAGCCAGCAAATGCACCTTCATGGCAGAAGAGGTTGAATATCTTGGCCATATTGTGAGCAAGGATGGAATTCGGCTGAATCCAGCCAAGGTAAAATGCATAAGGGACTGGCCACAACCGCAAAATCCCACCCAACTCGGAGGCTTTTTGGGTCTAGCTTCTTTCTACAAGAGATTTATTACACATTTTGCCAAGAGGGCAGCCCTTCTCTGTTGAAAAAGGATGCTTTCAAATGGTCAAGAGAAGCACAACTCAGTTTTGAGGACCTCAAACATGCCTTGAGTAATGCACATGTATTAGTGTGCCCTGATTTTTCACGCCCTTTCATTGTAGAGATGCATGCAAGTGGCGAAGGACTGGGGGCTGTTATGAGACAGCAACACGGAATTATAGCTTTTGAGAGCAGAAAATTTACAGCCGAGGAATCGGACTATCATATTTATGATCAGGAAATGCTGGCCATACTACATGCTTTCAAGGAAGGACACCACTACCTGTACGGTAGCCAGATTAAGGTTAAGACGGATCATAGGACACTCAAGTACTTCCTTACGCAGCGCAATTTATCCATGAAGCAGAAGAGGTGGTTGGCTGCAGTCCAGTCTTACAATTTTGACACAGAGTACAGGAAGGGAAAAGAAAATGTGGTTGCCGATGCTTTGTCTAGAATCTGGGCTTGCAGTCTGTCTGCCGTTTCCACAATCTATCAAGATTGGATTCATGGGATTCAGGAACAGTATATGCAGGATTCAAAGGCAGCTCCCATATTTCTGGAGTTACAGGGGCCTTCAAACCAAGGACATGCTGAATTTAAGCTTCATAATGGGCTGTTGTAATGCAACAACAGAGTTTATCTTGTGCCAGATTCAAAGTATAAACGGCTGGTTTTGCAGGAAATGCACTCTTCTCTTGCACTAGGACATGCTGGTATCACTAAGACATATGAAAGAATCGGATAGAGTTTCCTCTAGAATGGCATGTGGCGGGATGTGGTTAAATATGTCACTGAATGCTTGCCTTGCCAATGGAATAAGGTGGACAGCTAGCTACCCGCAAGTCTCTTACAGCCTCTCCCTATTCCAAATCGCTATGGATTTCATCACACGGTTGCCTTCTACAGAGAAGCGATGGGATAACATTTATGTGGTGGTGGACAGAATGACAAAACAAGCTCATTTCATACCCACTAAGACCCGGTATTCAGCATCACAGGTTGCTTGGCAATTTATTGAGCATGTTTTTAAGCATCATGGCTTCCTCAAGAAATTGTCAGTGACAAAGATGCAAAGTTTATGGGTCACTTTTTGCCATAATTTTGCATGGCGATGGGTACTCTCCTCACACCTAGCACTGCTTACCACCCAGAGACGGATGGACAATCAGAGAGGGTGGACAAATGGGTGGAGGAATACTTGGGGCACTTTTGTCATGATACACAGAAGTCCTGGGATAAGTGGCTGGCTTTGGCTGAATTTTGCTACAACAGTACCAAACACCTTTCCATTGGCATGAACCCTTTTGAAGCAATGTATGGATGCAAGGCTGGGGTGCCGCCTTTAATGGCAGACATAGCTATGAAAAATCAGCAAGCAAGGAGTGACTTGGAAAGAATAGATGCCCTTCTACAATTGGCTAAGAAAAATATGCAGAATGCCCAAGCCAAGCAGAAGTATGCGAAGGAACACATGAGAATTTTGTCTATTGAAGAAGGGGATTATGTGCATTTATGCCTCCATAAGAACCGTTATGCCTCACTGAAAGGTAACACCAATACGAAGCTTGCTCACAAGTATTATATGAGTTGGAGCTACCTAGCACCTCCAAGATTTGCAATGTTTTCCATGTGTCCTTGCTGAAGCCGCATGTAGGACAACATGTCCAAGCTCTTCCTGAGCTACAACCCTATGGATGAGGAGGGTCACATCCTCTATGCCCCGGAGCGCATCATGGGTTTCAAAGACCATGTGCTCAGAAACAAGATCTACGTAGAGTATCTTATCAAATGGCAAGGTCTCCCTAAGGATGAAAATTCATGGCAGCCAGAAAGCATTGTCTAGAAGTACCCCTATCTCCTTCAGGGCTGATTAGTAGTTGCTGTTTGCTGGACCGTTTGGACAGCCAAGATGTAAAATTTTGTGGGCGAAATTCTATGGGAAGGGATGGCTGTAATGAAGGGGGAAAATGGGCTGATTTAGAGGCCCTTTAGGGGGATTTTAGGTGGGACATATGGAGGGACTATATAAGTCTCCATCCACCACTCATTGAAGCACCTTTTGATGTGACATCTAATCCTATCAATCCCACCTCCTTCCTCCTACGTGCTGCCTACACTCTCTCTCCCTCTCTCTCTTCCTCTCCCTCTACCCCTTTCCCTCCTATCTCTCTCTCTCCTCTTTCTTCTCCCCTCTCCTACCATCTCTGGCCTTCACCAATTCAGCCCCTATCCCCTTCATTGCAGAACCAAAGGGAAGCACTGATTCAACCTCAGACAATATGTGTGCACACGAAACAAACCATAAGCACTTATACCTAGAGTAACGGACAGCAATAGACAACAAAAACATCTCAAGATGTATTCCTCAAAACTGAGCCAAAAAACTCTTACAGATAGCTCCCACAAAGGCCTGTCACCATGCAGCAGTGTGCTGCCCTGGATGCTCTGTGGCACTCCTTAGGTTGGCTGTGCCTCAATGAACTTCTGTGACCTTGGGCTGGTTCCTCTTGCACGCATGTGCTCTCCTACTGGCTGTAGGTGTGCACCAAGTGGTGCCCCATATGGATAAGGGATGCTCCACAATCTGAACCCCACATGGGGCCTTTTATAAGGGAAGTCCCACCTCCAAACTGGTCAGCTGGGCAAGTAGGGCAGCCGACCAGAAACGGGGCCAACTCGCTTATTTGAAGAACCGACTGAGTCTGCTGCCAATGTGCCTCTGCCGACCTCAAGTCAACCTGCATCAGGTCCCACCAGAGCCAACTGGCTGTCCTTTTCTGCCTACAAATAGGCCCTCCATATTGCCACCTTTAAGCACTGACCACGGCAGCCCATGTGAAATGAAGGATCTGTTGCTGCTTCGCAGCTTCTTTCAGTTCCTGCTAAGGTCTCAGTTCCCCTTTCCCTCCTCACATGGGGGCTCACAGCTGGGGGGTTGACCTCTACTTTCCAACAACTTAGTGTTTGAATTTGTGATAGGAAAAGATGACTTTTTCTCTCTCTCTCAAGCACCTAGCAGTAGGAACCTTTCCCAGATACCTTCATCCAGCCTCCCATGTGTGAAGCCATGTGAGGCCATTCCGCAGACAAGAGGAGATATGGTCATCTATTTGATAGTTAGCGCTCTAGTCCATCTCGTTTATGGGTCTAGGTCTCCACACTCTACGTGCATGCTTTGAGAATCCCTCGTCCTAAGAGGAGGAAGTGAAGTTTTGCTGGAGATCTCATCATCTCCAGATGAGGTTGGGATATATAATTATTTGATGAAGTTGGACAAAGGATTCAAAGCCATTGCAGGAATAATAGTAAAACTTACAGCAAGCAAAGCCTCTTCTCTCACATTGGGGTCCTGACTCAATCCATAGCCTATTAAAAGTCCTCAATAGGTGTAGGCCATCTTCTCCCGGTTCTAGTGATGGCCTATGGGCCCTGGTATGTGCCTTGTAGGCATAGTTATAGGCACTTTAGTGTTTTAGTGCCTTTTATGCCACATAGGACATTTAGTCCTCACACCTAGGACACTCAGTCCTAGGGTCTACCTTCAAGTACCTTGTGCTTTCATTTCTATTATCTAGTTGGCGTGACGGTTCATCTCCCTCGACTCTTGTACTTGCTCTCATGCTCATCGCCCCTACAGTGGTATCAGAGCACTACTGGACCTGTTCCCTCGTCCTCGGACCTGCATTGCTCTCTGCTCTCAGATCTACCTGCGCCTCCATCCGTACAATCCGTACGATTGTATGGATGTCCGTACAAACAACGTGCAAATAGCACGCCCTGCCGTACAGCTGTGTACCTGCGCCGTACAAAAGTACATGCCTCGTACAATCGTAACTACAATGTACCTACGCCGTACAACAGTACCTATGCCGTACCTGCATTGTACAACTGTACTTGCACAACAGTTGTTCCGTATACATACTTCGTACAATTGTACGTACATACATACAGGTCTTCCGTACACATTCCATACTGGTCACCTGCACCGTACAGATTCCGTACAAGATACATGCTCTCTGTACGATCTTCCGTATAGGTATACCTGCAGTGCTGACCGTACAGCTTGTACTTTCTCGGGGTGTTCCGTAAAATTTCGCACGTGCGAATCTATCTACAGGTTCCGCACTTGTTTTGGCATTGGCTGTAAACCAAGTTCTTGGTTCTTGCTTGCTATACCTTTTCTAGGTCTCACTGCAGTCATCTACAAATATTTGCAGTGTTGGGGCTTTTGCGGGACATTGGCAAATTTGGGGCTTTAAGTTCTTTTCACCTCCTTTGGTTGCAATTTCTTGCAAGAACATTGGAGTTTTGAGATTTGGTCTGCGATTTCTTGTTTAGATTGCAGTACATTGGGTCAGATTGCAAGACATTGAGTCACATTTGCAGGACATTGGGTCAAATTGCAATACATTGGGTCACATTTGCAAAAATCTCAGCAAAATTTGGGGCTTTTCTGTATTTGCCCTCTTTTTGGCCTATTTGCCCTCATTAAATTTGGGGCTTTTGCCAGATTTGCTGTTTTTGCCAGTAAACATTGCCTGACACAATCACATTCGAGTCAAATTTGCATTTGCCTTTTGATTTGGGCTGGAAATTTGCATAACATTTACTTACAGACATTTGCTGTCATTTTTGGACAGCCAGCTCTTTGAAGTGATAGCCTTGAGGCTTTTGTGTTTTCAGGTCTCTTCTTTTCAAGGTAACCCATTTGCAATGGATGGCAACAATCATGATCTATTTGGCATTCTTCGTGAAGATGATAAGTTGGATGGCACTAACTATTCGATGTGGTCTTATCTCATGAAACATATTCTTGTTGCAAGGCATTTTTGAAACATTGTTTCTGGGATTGATCTAAGGCCAGCCAATGCTACAGTGGCTGCCCCTACTGCTGGTCCCTCTGCAGAGGGTACTCCTCCTGATGCCTTATCCTCTAGCACCCCTGCTGCTGCTCCTCCAACCCAGGAACAATCAAGATGGGATGCAAGAGATGCAAATGCACATTCCTGTACTGCTTTATCATGCAAGAGAATCATTATTCCACAAATCCGGTCTTGCAGGAGAGCAAAGGATGCTTCGGACAAATTGGCTTCTCTTTATCAGATTTGCAATGAGACACGTGTTGCATATTTAAGAAGGCAATTGCAGGAAGTCAATATGAATGGAGGTGATTCTATGGATGCATAGCTGACAAAGGTCAAGGACCTCATGGAACAACTTGCCAATATTGATGAGGTGGTGCCAAATTCTCAGCTTGTCAATACCACATTGAATGGACTGCCAGAAACATATCAACGGTTTGTTACAACCCTTCGATTAGTAGCCATGGGTAATCCAGACCACTACTCTTTTGATCAGCTAGTCACTTTGCTTTTGCAGAAAGAGCAAAGTCGTGCTAATAGACAAGCTATTACTCCTGATCATGCATTTGCTTCACAGCAGACATGAAGAAGCAAAGCTTCCAAGCCTATGGGCAAGCCTAAATATGCGCCTAACAATGGCAATTCCTCCAATGCATCTAAAAATACAGCAAATAAGTCAAAGAAGAAAAGATGCAACTATTGTCACAAGCCTGGGCATGAAATTTCAGAATGCAGGAAGCGCATTGCTTCAAAGAAAAAAAAGCAGGATTGACAGTTAATGCCTCACATGCAATTGAATCCCACGAGCCAGCAGATGCCTCACATGCACATGCTCTCCAAGATGATTGGGCATGGGCTGTCCAGTGCTCCTTTGATCCCTTCCAAGTTGATGCATTCTTTACTGCTAATGATGCTCAGTCTTGGTATTTTGATAGTGGTGCTTCCAAGCACATCACATCTTGCAGAAAAATGTTTCATTCCTTTGCTAATGCACCTCGTGGGGGAGCTGTCACATGCACTAATAATGCCTCCTATGCTGTAAAAGGAATTATGTGCAGCTCACATCCATTTCAAGCCATCCTGTCACTCTGACTAATGTTATTTTTGTGCCTGGAATTGAAGTCAACTTGATTTCAATTTCAGTAATTGCCACTTCAAGTTTCAGAGTGATTTTTGATGCATACAGATGCCAAGTACATGATCTTCGTGATGACGATGCCATAGTTCTCACTGGCACTGTGAAAATGGGGCTTTATGACCTTGATGATCACTCAGCTGCACTCTCTATTGAAGCATTTCCTATTTCAGATTCACAGCTTGCTGAAACTCATCTTTGGCATGAGAGAATGGGTCATCTCAATTATAGAGCTCTTGCCAAGTTACATTCAGAGGACATGGCAAATGATGTACCTCAAATTCACACAGTTTCCAAACATGTGTGTGAGGGTTGTCTTTTGGGTAAGATGAATCGGTTTCCTTTTCAAAAGAATTGTCCAAAACTCTCACAAAGGAAATTGCAGCTAGTGCACAGTGATGTCTGTGGCCCAATGAGGACAAATGCCATTGGTGGGTACATATATTTCATGACTCTCATTGATGACTTCACAAGATATTGCTGGGCATATGCTTTAAAAGCCAAATCTGAAGTGTTCTCATGCTTTCAGAGGTGGCTGAACATGGTTGAGAATGAATCAGGATGCAAGCTTGTCACCCTCAACACAGATAGGGGGCGAGAGTATATGTCAAAAGAGTTTGATGCATTTTTGTTTTCGCGGGGCATTGTTCACTCATGCACTACTCCTTACACTCCTCAGCATAATCATGTTCCTAAAAGGAAGAACAGGTCCACTATGGAGATGGCTAGATGCATGCTTAAGGCCAAGTCCTTGCCCAATAAATTTTGGCTTGATGCAATGATGTGTGCCAACTATATGCTGAATAGATCACCTACAAGGGCATTGAGGACTGTTACACCTTATGAAGCATGGAAAGGCAAGAAGCCTTCACTTTCACACATGACAATTGTTGGGTCTCTTGCATATATGTTCATGTACCATCTCAGCTGAGACATAAGCTTGATGACAAGGCAATCAAATGCATATTTATTGTTTACAGCCAGAAGAGCACAGGGTATCGGTTATACCAACCAAATACGAGGAAGATTATTGTCAGTAGAGATGTAATCTTTGCTGAACATTCGGCTTCTCCTCTTGTGGATTGCAAAGCTAAGCCAGAAGTTGACATGTTTGATGCCTTTGACTCTTGGTTACCTCTGCCTTCCTCAGAGGGGGACTTTGACCAGCAACATGAACCTCCTGCAGGCCCTCCAACAAGCAATGATCAGCCAGTACCCCATGCTGATTTGCAGGTTTCTCTTCCAGCACAAAATGATCCCACTATTCATGATGCACTGATTGAAGAAAGAGCTGTCAATAGACAGAAAAGGCAAGTTCCCAGATGGCTTCTTGATACATTGAGGGACAACAAACAAGATCAACCTCTTGCTCCCTGGACAAGATCAGGGAATAGACAAATGCATGGTCACTTTCTTGAGTTTGCACTCCTTGCTACAGCTTGCAATGAAGAGCCTTTGTGCCATAAAGATGCTTTTGACAGCAAAGAGTGGATGGATGCAATGAGAGTTGAATTACAATCCAGTGCCAAAAATGACACATGGGAATTAGTAGATCTCCCTCCCGGCAAGCATGCCATTGGTACCCAGTGGGTCTACAAATTAAAAAGGAAATCTGATGGCAGCATAGATCGACACAAAGCCCGTCTTGTTGCAAAAGGGTATGCCCAACAACAAGGCAACAACAAGGCATTGACTTTGAGGAGACCTTTGCTCCCACATCCAGGATTACTACTATTAGATGTGTCATTGCCATTGCAGCCCATCACCATTGGCAAGTGCACTAGCTTGACATCAAGACTGCCTTTCTTCATGGGGATCTGCAAGAAGAAGTTTATTTGACACAACCTCCTGGCTTTGAGGTTGTTAATTCTGAAAACAAGGTATGCCGGCTTAGAAAAGCCCTTTATGGTTTGAAGCAGGCACCCAACTATCCCTTGGTTTTCAGAATAGCCCCACAGAGCCCACTCTTTATGTCTGTAGGAGTGGATCTGATTTTTTAGTGCTGATTTTATATGTGGATGATATGCTAATCACGGGTCCGGATACTCAGCATATTGCAACTTTCAAGGGTGATTTGCAGCAAGCTTTTGAAATGTCAGACATGGGACGGCTACACTATTATTTGGGCATTCAGTTTGCTCATGTTGAGGGAGGATCATGATGTCACAGTCCAAGTATATTGGACAACTCCTCGATCGTTTCAGTTTGAGGATTGCAAGCCAATCTCTACTCCAGTGGACCCTGGCTTCAAATTTTCAGCTCTTGATGGGAGTCCACCATGTGATGTCACTCTTTACCAGCAAGCTGTTGGATGTCTCATTTACTTATGTCACACCAGACCTGACTTACAGTATGCAGTATGCCACCTCCCGCCCATTGCACTCCTACTGTGCATCCTTGCTGCTCTCTCCACCTTCTCTAAACTCTCTCCATCCCTCCATCCTTTGCTCTTGGACTCTCCATCCCGTTTTCCTCGAACCTCCATCCTTCTCTCTCCATCCTCTTCATCCTTCTCTCCATCTTCTCCATCCTGCAAGCTGCAGCTTGGCAGCCTGCTCTCCATGTTAGAATTATTGCTATAATTTAGCAGTGACCAATGTGATGTAATAAGTAGGTTAGGGGCACTTTTCCCTCACTTAGAGGTTTTTCCCCCTAACCACAGTTAGTTCACTAACTATGGTTAGTGAAGTGATAAGGTTTTGTCACTTAGACAAAACCCATCACTCCATTCAGTTGTAACACACTCATCTGATAGCAACTACGTTTTTCAGCTCTCACACTCTCCTGCTCTTGTTCTCACCTTTGCTCTCTCTCCCATTCTCACATTTGGTATCAGAGCAGGTTGACCATGCTCCCTGCTCCTTGCCCGAAAGCTTCAGCCTGCTCCTTGTCCGTACAGTCCGTACATTGTACGGATTGCTTCCGTACAACCTTCGTCAAGAGTCCATATATTTTTGTGCCTGCTCCGTACAGCTACTTCCGCAGCTCCCGTCCATACTACACCAGTGCCATACTGCCGTACGCCGTACAACTGACAGCAGCGCCATACGCCGTACAAAGTCTTAGCTCCCGCCCGTACTGTACCTTCTGCATCGCCATACAACCTGCGTCGACTGATTCCGTACTAGCCTGTACTGTACCTGCACCGTACCTGTCTGTACCAGCTCTTCGTCCGTGGATGCCTTCCGTACAAGACGTACGGACTATTCTGTACAGTCTTCGTACATTCCGTACCTTCAGCGTACAGCTTGACCGTACATTCCGTACTGTTTTTTCGTACAGCCTGCAGCACACAGCTCGTCCATACAGTACGGTCATCCGTACTTCTGTCGTGCAGTCACCCTACCAGCAGGGCCTTCTTGCTTCGTGCATCAGTCGTTTTCATTGTAGAGCCTTCTTCAGCAGAGGATTCTTTGCAAGGGCCACTTTGCAGGTGTAGTTTGCACTTTGCATTTTGTGGATTGGACAAGTATTGCAGGCAGATTGCAAATTTATCAAGGTTTTGGAGCTTTTGTAAAAATTTTGGCACACATTGCAAGCAAATTGCAAAGATTGGCCAAGAAATTGCGGCTTTTGCAGGAGATTAACTATTTGGGTGAAATTTGGCTCAATTTCAACTCCGAATTTCGGGCTTTTGTTCAGAAATTGCAGATTTGGGGCTTTTGGTAAATTTGCCTCTTTTTTGGTTGCAATTTCAAGCCACAAATTGGGGCTTTTGTGTTGGGAGAGCAATTTTGCAGGTTTCAATTCACACTGCCTTTCTGTGAGTGCTTTGAAGCGCTTTTGGCAGGTTTTGGGAGAGATTGGATGCTCTGGCAGATTTCTGACAGAGACATTACAGAGATTTCAGTTGCATTTTTAGCCAGTGTTTGGCTGTGTTTTTTTGGGATTTGTGCACTCCATTCCCAGCAAGGGAATTCAGATTTGCATTTGCTGTATTTTCTTTCTCAGACATGGCCCAGCAAAATCAGAATGATTTCAGTTTCAGTGGTCTCTCACAAGAGGATAAGCTGGATGGTACCAACTACTCCCTCTGGAGTTTTATGGTACGCAATATTCTGATTTCTCGTAATTTGTGGGACTATGTAAGTGGGGATGAGTTCCAGCCAGCAAATGTGGCACCTAATACCCCTCCCCAACAAGGAGGAGGCAGAGGTCGTGCACAGGGTACAGCTGCAGCACAAGTTATTGATGCAGTTATACCTACCACTCCAGAGCAGAAGAGATGGGATTCACGTGATGCTTTAGCTTTGTCGTGAATTTCTCTTTCAGTGAAAAGATTCATCATTCCACATATCCGGTCGTGTAAGACCTCAAAGGCAGCATGGGATATTTTGGAGAGCATGTATTCAGCTCGGAATGATGCCACGGTGTCTTTTTTGAAAAGAGAATTGTCTCATACACATATGGAAGAGGGTGACTCCATGTCAGTGCACCTCACAAAGCTACAGGATTTACGAGAGCAGTTGCTCAACATTGATGAGATCATTCCTGATTCAGAGATGATTACCACTACTCTGAATTCTCTTCCTGAGTCTTATCTCAGCTTTCATACCTCGCTGAATTTGTCGTTGAGGGGGGGTGCAAATCCTCTCACTTTTCACGAGTTGATAGGACTTCTGCTGCAGGAAGAGCACACCAGGAAAAACATGGCTTCACGAGCAGGTGAACATGCCATGCTCTCAAAATTCAAGCCTAAAGTAAAGGGACAGGCAAAGACTTCAGCAAATCAGCCTTCCAGTGGTTCAGGACAGCCTTCTCAAAAGGCTTAGGGTGATGCAGGTAAGCCCAAGAAGAAGGGAATATGTCATTACTGCAAAAAGCCAGGTCACTACATTGGAGAATGCAAGAAAAGGCTTGCAAAAGAAAAGAAAAACAGCTCCGGTATGGCTGTCTCAGATTCAGCTCCTCATGCATCTGACAATGAGCAAGCTACAGCCAACTTTGTGGAGCACGACTATGCCTTCTTGTCTTGCATTTCAGACTCTCAGTTGGCTGCTCAGGATAGTACAGCCACTTGTAATGATGACACTTATGCTTTTCTGACATGCAGTGATGATTCTTCCAAGGACGCATCAGCTTTCACTGTCAATGAGACACATAATACATGGTATTTTGACAGCGGTGCCTCAAAGCATATCACTTCCAGGAAGTGTCTCTTCACATCTCTGCATCCACCACCTGTTGGTAAAAAGGTCACATGTGCCAACAACTCCTCCTATTCAGTCCGTGGTACAGGAGAAGTTGAACTTACAGCCATTGATGGCTCAACATTCAGAATTTCTAATGTCTTGTATGTGCCTAGTATCACAAAAAATCTACTTTCAGTGTCCACTCTTAACAAAGCTGGATTTCAGGTCATTTTTGAAGATGACAAGTGTGCAGTCCGTGATAGAGAGCATGACTATGCCTTGAGATTGTCTGGCACTCTGTTGCGTGGTCTTTTTCAGCTTGACATGTATGAGAAAAGACCAGCACATGCTCTTACAGTTTCCACTCCTACTGCTGCTATGCAGAATGCGGAGTTATGGCACGCAAGATATGGACACATGCATTATGGCAGCTTGATGACGCTTCAAAAACATGCCATGGTTGATGCATTGCCTCCTCTTGAAACACCTCCTCCACATTCTTGTGAAGGGTGCATTCTTGGTAAAATGCACAGATCTCCTTTTAAGAAGGATGGATCAGTTAAAGCTGTTCGAAAAATACAGCTTATACATAGTGATGTCTGTGGTCCCATGAGGACTCCATCATTGGGTGGTCATCTTTACTTTGTCACTTTTATAGATGACTACTCCAACTACACTTGGGTTTATGGGCTGAAACGCAAATCAGAAGTGTTTATGGTCTTCAAACACTTTGCAGCCATGGTTGAGAATGAATCCGGACTCAAGATACAGACATTACGCTCTGATAGAGGAGGGGAGTACTTGTCTGTAGATTTTGATGCTTTTCTGAAAGACAAGGGCATTGTACATCAGCTTACAGTGAGGCTAACTCCTCAGCAAAATGGGAAAGCTGAGAGAAAAAATCGTACTCTTATGGAGATGGACAGATGTATGCTGAAAAGCAAAAAATTGCCTCACAAATTTTGGCTTGAAGGTCTCATGTGTGCCAATTATGTTTTAAATCGGGCACCCACAAAAGCTTTGAAGACCAAGACTCCCTATGAAGTTTGGCAAGGGAGAAAACCTTCTGTGGATCATTTCCGTGTCTTTGGATGCCTTGCATATGCTCATGTGCCTGTTGAGTTCCGGCATAAATTGTCTGATAAGGCAATCAAATGCATTTTTGTTGGGTACAGTGCAGAAAGCAAGGGGTACCGTCTCTACAATCCTGTCACACGCAACATCATTGTCAGTAGAGATGAAATATTTTCAGAAAATTCAGCTCACACTCAAGCTGAATTTGATATGCCTTCTTCTTCCGGTGATGTCTTTGAGGGGTTACTACCCATTGCCTTGGGTTCCCCTGCTGATATATATGATGAAAATCAGAATTTTCAGATACCTCCACATGCTCCGATTCAGCCACAAGATGTCATACCACCTCCACAAGCCATGGAAGAGGTTGTTCAGCAAGAAATTGCAGATATACATGCAGCAAAAACAGTCCCAAATTGGCTGTTACAGACTCTCAGGGAGAGTAAAATTGATGCTCCATTACCTGGCAGAACTCGGAGTACAGTAAGGCATGGGGGAGGTGCTCTTTCAGTTGAATCAGCTTATGCAGGTACTCTTCTTAATGAAGAGGAACCTGAAACATTTGAAGAGGCACAGGATAATGTGCATTGGATGAATGCCATGCACGATGAGTTGCAATCCATTAAGAAAAATCAGACATGGGAAGTTGTCGATTTGCCACCAAGTAAACATGCCATAGGTACACGGTGGGTTTTCAAAGTTAAAAGAAAGCCAGATGGCACCATTGACAAGTACAAGGCAAGGCTGGTCGCAAAAGGATATGCAGAAAAAGGGCATAGACTATGAGGAGACTTTTGCTCCTACATCCAGAATGACAACCATGCGGTCAGTCATAGCAATGGCTGCCAATTTTCAGTGGAATGTTCATCAGTTGGACATAAAAACAGCCTTCCTTAATGGAGACTTGTTGGAAGAGGTTTATGTCAAACAACCTCCAGGCTTTGAAATTGCAGGTAAAGCACTTCAGGTATGCAAGCTGAATAAAGCTTTGTATGGGCTGAAACAGGCCCCACGTGCATGGTATGCAAAGATTCATGCCTTTCTGACTAGCAAGGGGCTGCACAACAGTCCAACTGAAAGCACCCTCTACATCAAGAAGGATGGGGGGGATATTTTAGTCATCATTCTTTATGTAGATGACTTACTGCTCACATGGTCAAATAAAGATAATATTGCAGATTTTAAAGCTGAATTGCAGACCACTTTTGACATGTCAGATTTGGGGCTGCTACACTTTTATTTGGGGATCCAGTTCACTCAAGAGCAAAGTGGCATCGGTATGTCTCAATCCAAGTATGTGCAAAAACTCTTGGACAGATTCAACATGCAGGATTGTAAGCCCATAGCTACTCCCATGGAGCCAGGGCTGAAGCTTACAATGCATGAAGCACGTGAATCATTTGATGTCACACTCTACAGTCACGCCTGATATTCAGTTTGCAGTTTCTCAGGTGAGCAGATATATGCACAGCCCAAAGACTATGCATTGGCAGGCTGTAAAACGCATCTTCCGTTATTTGCAAGGTACCAAGTCTTTTGGCTTGATGTTCCCCAGGGGGGGTGACTTGCAGATGCATGCCTACAGTGACTCAGATTGGGCTGGAGATTATGACACTAGGCAGTCCACAAGTGGCAATTGTTTCTTTTTGGGCAAAGCTTGTATTTCTTGGTTGAGCAAGAAACAATCTACAATGGCTACCTCTTCATGTGAAGCTGAGTACAGGGCAGCTTTCACAGCGACAGTTGAATGTGTTTGGCTGCGTCGTTTATTTGCTGATCTTCATCTTTCATTGGAGGGTCCTTCTCCAATTCTCACAGATAGTCAGAGTGCTATTACAGTGGCAAAGAATCCTGTGTTTCATGCTCGCACGAAGCACATTGAGGTTCACTATCACTACGTCAGAGAGAAGTTGCATGCAGGAGAGATCAGCATGATCTATGTGTCAACACATGACAATGTTACAAACATTTTCACCAAAGCACTTCCACATGAAAAGTTTGAGTCATTTCACAGTGCCCTGAACTTATCTCCTTTTGGTGATTGATCATTTCCTTGTACATGACATTGGCACTGCAGGGGGGGTGTTAGAATTATTGCTATAATTTAGCAGTGACCAATGTAATGTAATAAGTAGGTTAGGGGCACTTTTCCCTCACTTAGAGGTTTTTCCCCCTAACCACACTTGGTTCACTAAATATGGTTAGTAAAGTGATAAGGTTTTGTAACTTAGACAAAACCCATCACTCCATTCAGTTGTAACACACTCATCTAATAGCAACTACGTTTTTCAGCTCTCACACTCTCCTACTCAAGTTCTCACCTTTGCTCTCTCTCCCATTCTCACACTCCATCCCTCCATCCTTCTTCTCTCCACCATCCTCTCTTTAATCTTACATGTAACCTCTCCATCCTCCTTCACTTCTACCTCTGATCCTCTAGGCTCCTTCCACCTCTCCATCCTCTTTTACCTCTGAGCTCTCCATCCTCCTTCTACCTCTCCATCCTTTCTCACTTGTGACCTCTCCATCCTCCTTCTCACCTCTCCATCCTCCGCAATGCCGAGAGATGCTTATTGGGTCCATGTCTCCCTCCTGGATAGTTATAAAGGAGGCGGTGGCTCCAAGAAGTGGAGATGCAACTATTGCGGCATAAGCAAAACGGGGTCTGTCACACGAGTGAAAGACCATCTAGCAGGTGTTCCCAGCAAGGATGTAGAACCTTGTGAGTTCGTGCCTACTCCAGTGAAAGGTGGCCTAACAGAATGGAAGCGTGTGCGTATGGCAGCCTTGGCTGCAAAAAGTGGAGGGCAAGGGCTGCAAGATGAAGAAGAGGCTGCTGACACTAAGCCATTGGATTATGCCAGCACATTGGAGAAGCAAAGAGAAGTAGAGGGGCATCAACTACATCGAGCGCGGGTCCTAGTGCTACAAGAACACCCTTGCCACATGGATCAATTAGTGTGGATGCTAGTGCGGGAAAAAGAGGATCACTGCAAAGGTCCAGCATTCAAGCACGCTTGCAAAGCAAGCAGTGAAGGAGGCCACTAGTGAGCTCACAAAGCTCTTCATACAGTGTGCAATACCCTTTCATGTGGCGAAGACTACACGATGGAGAAAGGCCATGAGAAAGAAAGAAAGAAAGTTTATTAAAGTCTTCAGGAGACCGTGAAGGTCTATGAGACTAAAGATAACTGATACAATGAGCATAACGGTGGCGGTCTCAAAACGGGCCAGCCAAACGTTTCTACAAAAAAAGAGGTTATGAAGGACGGTGTGTCTAGTCCTGATACAAAAAAATATGTGTCTACCTCCAAATGATACAAAAAAGAAGGGGGGAGCACCAAAAATGGGACAGAGGGGAGAGATACAATATATATGTGCAGGTGGTGATCGTCAAAGACCAATCATAGAGGGGCCGTCAAATGGGAGGCCGGGAAAAACCATGCGATAGATGATTGGCCTCTGACGTCACGCGGCCTAGTCGAGCTCGATCGTCGGGGGCGGCGGGTGGCCCTGTGGATGAGGGCAACGGTAAACCCGGTGGGGCGGGCAGAGAGCAGAGACGAGATGTCATGGACCCGGATGTGTGAGTCTGTCCGCTGGCGCAGCTATCGTGGCTCTAGCTCTAGCTCTCGCTCACGTCCGCGTCGTCGGCTAGATTGAGGAGAGGTATCCTATGACTGGAAGAAATCAGTGATGGGCCGCTAGGTGTCCTCACGCTGTGTGTGCTGCACGTGTCGCCATGCTCGGAGAGAGGTATCTCGGTGGTGAGTCATCTCATGTAAGAAAGCGGCTAGGCATCGCTGATCCGGGAACTACAGCATGTGTGGGAGGGGGCCAAATCCATCGCGGAAGAGGCAGTGGTGCCGGCCTCGAATGGCATAATAGATAGGACATCTGAAAGCAAAGTGCTCCTCCGACTCGATCTCCTGCAAGTCGCAAAGTGGGCATGTGGAAGACCAAATGAAGCCCTTGAAAGAGACTTGGAAAAAATATGGATGCACACTCTTATGCGATGGATGGTCAGATGCACGCAGGAGGAATGTGTACAATATTTTAGTGTCTTTTTGCAAGGGAGCCATGTTCTTGAGAGCCATAGACGCTTCCACTGCAGGTACAGTGATTACAGGGTTGTATATTTGGGAGCATTTACGGGCAGCCATTATGGAGATAGGTGTTGAGCATGTGGTGCAGGTGGTGACAGATAATGGCAGCAATTGTGTGTCAATGGGTGCCATGTTAGAAGATGAGTTCCCTAAGATTGTGTGGACACCCTGTGCCTCACATTGCCTTGATCTTTTGATCAAGGACCTAGGGAAGATACCTTGGATTGATGCCATCTTCTCCACAGCCCACAGTATCGTGAAGTTTGTCACGAAGAGACCCAAAGTCCTCAGCATCTATCGGGCTTACAGTGACCTTGAGCTATTGAAACCTCCAGCCACAAGGTTTGCTTACATGTTCATAGTGGTGGAGAGTTAGTCCTATGTGACACCTAGGACACTTAGTCCTAGGGTCTACCTTCAAATACTTTGTACTTTCATTTCTATTATCTAGTTGACGTGACAGTTCATCTCCCTCGACTCTTGTACTTGCTCTCATGCTCATCGCCCCTACAATAGGGACATTGTACATAGTGTGTGCACGCTACCTTCAAATACCTAGTCTGTGTGTGTCTTAGATCTATTTGCTAGATACCCTCATGATAGTCCATGTCTCGATACCCTCATGATTCCTATATATACCTTTGTAAGACTAGAATAAGTCCAATCATACAAATTTAGATTTTTTGTAGTCCAATCGTACAAATTTAGATTTACCCTCATGGTTCCTAGCCTAACCATTACACAGCTTGAGAATAGCATCTCTTACATTACCTGCATCAAACGAGATCCGGTATAGGTCTGAGCATCAGTGAGTTTGAAGATGGACACTAGGTTCCATACACTAGCATGCAACTCTGGTTTTTACACTGTTGGGTACTCAAAATAGACATAGAGAGTGCCTACATGCTAGCTTCAGATACCTCAGTCTGTGAGAGGTTAAGGGAGATTTCCTTTCCAGAATTTCAGCCAGATTTCCTTTCAGTCTTTGCAAATCTCTCCTTTCAGCATACTAATCTCCTCTTCTACTCTGTTTTGGTTGGCTATGAGCAGCCTTTCAGCCTCCTTCTGAAGCAGCTTATGCCCCAGAGTTTACTGGAAGATCCCCTGTGGGGGTTATTTGTGGATTTGGCTGAAAGAAAGAGCAATCATGCAGCTGTGTGCAGAGCTCATGTCAGAACTGGATTTAGCTTCTAGCAGGTCTGGCGCATGAACATCTGAAATATGGGAATTTGCAGTATGGTTAATGCTCTTTGGATGACATGCTTTCTTTCTTCTCACAAGGTTATTTTGGTAGAACTTGCATTAACCTTCCAGTGAGCATGACAAAATCCTGGTGTTGCAAACTGTGCTTTGCTCCACCTCCAACATCAACCTAAGCCTAAACTCATCAATGTAGTAACCCACACAGGCGGGCAGCCCTAGTTAAAGGGATAGTTAACCTTTAGTCTTAGAACCTTGCCTCTGCCCTAAAATTCACAAAGACCAAAAGAAATGCAAAATCAAATGGACAAAACCTTGCTGGATCTTGCATGAACAACAAGAAACTGGGTTGTATCCTTCACTGGAGGAAAAGATGCATCACCACTTCCATCCTTGCTCTACACATCGATCACAAAATGTTAAAGTCTTTAGAAAGGACATGAAGCAATGGCGTGGGCAATTAGAATGGTAAAGTAACAGTAATGAAAAGAGCCGTACTTTATCATACATAAAAAGATTTCCATCAGCATGAGCCACAACGAAGCGGCCTTCTCCTTGAGGAACCCAAGCCACTGCTGTGCACCGACTTGTAAGAAAAAAAACACACAAACAAGAAAAATTGTTTACATCAATGGAATCACTCATTGTAGGATAAAGACCATAATCAGTCTTACATACAAAACGTTGAGCTGAAGCATGGCAAAAAAAGACAACAGAACCAGCATTTTGGGATTCGTAAGTCAGATACTAGAGTACAAGACATAACAATCCAAATAGCTCCTGCCTCAAAATATCAACAGCAGCCACGTGAGACACACCTTCCCAAGAGCTTTCCAAAGATGGTCACAATTTCCAATGCATACTTTCCACATTACCATTGACTTCAGATATTCAGACAAGTTAATGGTGAAAAAAAGAAGCAGGGTACATTGATCATATAACCAGACAAAGCGGCTAAGATAGAAATAATGACCACGATTGTATAAGGATGCTATTAGAGGTAGGAGTCAAAGGTATGTTGTAATGGTTTTCTTATAAAATATTATAGAGCACTTGTAACTTTTAGCATAAGCTTGTGCAAGTTCTATGTCCTGAAAGGTCTAATGGGCCTAGTGAGCAGCTTTGAAAGAACCCAATGACGGGATCACCTCAGGATAGTACAAATGGGATCAACTTCCATTCAAATAATAAAAGGGTGGTAGCAAACATTGTGATAACTTGCAACACACCTCATCCTCTCCAATGATGTAAAAGTCTCTCTAGAAACAATTACTCATTTCAAGGAAGTTCTTTATTTGAGAGGCATATGCTATGTCGTTCTTCTTCCATACACTGACGAATTCATACACAATGTGTATGCTTAATATATGTCATCGGCAATATATGTGTTGATGTTGCAAGCTGGGACAATCATTGTAAAGGGAGGGTTCGCTTAGCAGCAACAAGTATTCCCACACTCTATCATTGAAAGCTATTTGAAAATCCATTACCCATAATGTGTTAGCATACTTAACAGTAATTTGGTAAAAGGACAGAAAATGGTCTTAGGACACTTTTATGTCCTGTTAACTTAGCCACTTCCTAAAATTATACTAAGGCATTGAGAAAGTATTTGGGGTTTTGATTATTGACCATAATAGCTTATATGCAAACAAAAACTTAGAACTCGTATGGGACTAGAACTCACACCTATGACTTTTAGTTTTACCAAAAAAAATAACATTGAGTTGTCACCAAAATTTCAAGTTGTTTTCTCACTTTTAGATAAAATGGACACACTTCATGATTAAAATGACTTCTTTCATAGTTTTTAAATCCCATAGTCTAATAATAGCTATAACACGCATGTTAATTGCTTTTGGAGCTAGGCAATCATACTATGATTTAGGGACTCGGAATTAAATTTTGTGAATACTGATATTTAGGCAAAGTTTGATCTTTTCACATTATTTGACATGTATAACAAGTTCCAAACTCAAGCATACTTTCTATATGTCTTCAATATGACATTATGGAGTACCATGAGTTTTAAGGGGACCTAATATGATGTAAAACATCAAATCAACTTCAAACGTTATTTTGATTGTTGGTTATGCTGCAATTTATGCTGATTTCGAGATACAAGGATTAAAGGAACCTTCAAAGGTCTAGATTAAACTTATAGAGTAACATGATAGCAATAGAAAATTCTTATATGTAGAACGCTTATGCATACTTCGAAACTATAAAAGCAAGATTTGCTGTGAAACTTATTCTGAATGTTGGTTGGGTAAAAAACAGTGTTTTTAATTTTCGTGGGCACTTTGTAACCATGTGAACTGCTTTTTTATGTTCCTTATATTTTTTAAAAATAATCTTATGAGTCTACCTTAAGCTCAAGAGAGGGAATCCTTAAAAAATGTGTCAAGGTTAAGCTGTGAGTTTTTTGCCAAAACATCAAAAGGACACCTTTATGTCATGTTTTGCTACCAAACTAGTGTTAATCATGGTCACACGTATTGCATTGTTAGCAGCCTTGACATTCTTTATCATAGCATTGATGTTTTTGGAATCTTTATTTGAAAAATGCAATACATTACACTTTAGCATTCTTAATCCTATTCATGAGTGTGAAATGCATGAACTTGTATGGTTCTCTTATACATTAGAGGAAAAAAAAATTTATATATCTTTGTAAGACTAGAATAAGTCCAATCATACAAATTTAGATTTTTTATTGTTCTAAAGACAAAAAATATACACTGAAAATAAAAGAGAAAATGAAAGAGAAGAAAAAAGAGGTAAACAAAAACTTTAATGAAAAACAAAAGGAAGACATACTTAGCAAGCAAAGCAACACTTATTCGTCATCAGTGACCAAGCATAAGCAGCTATACTGGGTTTCTAAAGACCCGCGGAGTCTCTTAGTGCTTACTAAAATACGTCAAATGAACAAAAGAGAAAGAAAACAAGAAATAAAGAAGAAAGGAAGAAGGTGACTAAGCAAAAATAAACAAGCAAGTCAAGAAACAAAATCTTCCAAAAAACTGGAATTAAACCTCTCTCTCTCTCTCTCTCTCTCTCTCTCTCTCACACACACACACACACACAACACACACACTCTCACTCTCACTCTTATTTAAAACATAAAAGGCTGAAAGGACCCTTTACACTTGTGTATCGCTTCCTACAAAGAGGCAAAATTACAATCCTGACTTAGAAAGCACAAGCATACTCAATCAAACTCTCTTTTGAAACTAAAAGAAAAACAGGCTATTCAGCTCTCCACTTAATGTTTCCAGCATTCTAAACATACCTAAGGCCGATACACCATAGATAAAAGACTTTATGCATACTTTTTTCATTATTTTCCTTGGATTATACCTCGTGTGTAATAGTAAAGTGATCAAATTACTACAATGAGTGGTAATAGACTCCTTAGTTGTACAAAGGTGGGAAAATCTATGGAATTGGGAAGAAATGACTCCATATTTTGCCAAATCAGAAATGTTTGTGAGTCAATGTGAGGCATTTTTATAATGTGTAAACCACTATATTCAGGTTGTTCGCGTTAATCGTAAATATCAACCTCTAATCCTATGGTAGATTGAGAAAGTCTCAGATCTAAGAAAACACAAGTATCCCCTCTTGAAGTGTAGTTCAATTCACAAGAGTCACGAGGATAGATTCTTTCTCCAAAAGCACAAGCGTATTTGTACATAAAGTCTTGAAAGTTAGGAACATCTAGAACAAATAAATCATCTATAAAACGCCTAACTTGGCTAAGCTTATGTAAAATGATAGGGCAACTGAAAAGATAAGAGTTTGCTAAAAAGACTGCACAATTAGTGCCCATGGGGATCCCTATAATTTGTTGAGACAAAGAATCACCTATTGTGATGTAAAGATTATCTAAAAGAAAATCTATCCAAGAGCAAACATCTTCAACACTTACTACCTTTTTGTACCTTTTCTTTTTAGAACCAATGTCATGATCTTTATTTTTTAGCCACAAAAAGTCAAAGCATAAGGCTGTTTTCTCAACTTTTAGCACTTTGCATCTATCTTTGTCAAATCTCAGCTTGAAAACTTCAGCCACTAGCTTTTTTATTCTAAACTTCAGGTCTTCTAGCTTGATCTTTGTGTAAAGCGTGGTAAAATCAAAGGTTTGAAGGAGAATAGGAGACTCTTTTTCCTGATTGCTTCGAGAGGAATTAAAAAATTTTACAACAGGAATCACTACTACAGAGTCATTTAAAATCCAGCTTGAGTGCGAGGGGACATCTGAAAATTGTTGCTTTCCTTCGTTATACAAAACAGTGATCTAAAAGCACTAGAACCCTTATAAATCAGAGAACCCTTGCTCAGGATTGAGAGAAAATATAACAACTAAAGGAAGATAATTTGCATATCTGAAATTTGAAGTTTATACGTAGCTGAAATTATACTGCCTTGTCAATAACCAGTTTATATATACTCATAATAACTTAGCAAACTAAGTACCCGGCCTTCTTGATCAATTGAGTGTTCCTGTGGGGTAAATGCATGGGTGTGAGAGGTGTCATATGAGAGGTGCCAGATGAGTACCATAACTTGAAGACATCGGTACATATATATCAAATGGTAAGCACTTGACATTGTGGAATAGAAAAGGGCTTCATATAAATGAGAACTGCAAATCAAGCTCAAAAACACAGAATTGACAGAATGTAATACATTGAAACAAAGGAGACCTCATATGAGGGCCAAAGGGGGACCCCCATCCAGAGAAACACAATCTTAAATATACTCCAGTAAATTCTCAGGACACCATTGGCCACTTCCCTCATGCACACTTCACATTTGGTTGCAGATACCTCATCAATGTCGCTTCAACCTTGCTCCCTTTCACAAATGAGTGAAAGATTAGCTGTAATGTGGCTGTTTTGCTTATTACAGCAGCAGAAACTCCTTGAATAAGGCTGCAAACGGCGAGCAAAGCCGATACAACGATTAGATAGTAAGGGCACACCTACGGGTCCCATGCAGGCCAAAACTTCACCAAACAACAAGTTTCAGTTGGCCATAAACACAAGCTGATAGCTTCACGAATGGCATGCAGTACACAAAGAAATTTTATCCTTTCAGAAGAGGAGGCAGTAAATGATGTTAAAGCACTAAAACAACCCAGACAAAGATGCAAACACATAAAAGAGAGAGGGCAGGTGAGTTTGTTGTGAACGGAGGAGGACTATTAATAGCAAAGGGGTTGCAAAACCGCCAGCCCAGTGGATCCAAAGAGTCAAATAAAAATAAAACAAGACAAAAGCAGAACTCCGTGTGCAGACACTCACCAATCCTTGCTCTAAATGTAAGGAATTATGGAATGAGTCTTTGCAAGTAGTGCCACAAAGAGATGAAGCTCCAATGCTGAATTACGAGCTAGCAATGCCAAAGATGACAACACTCAACGGAGCTGCCTTTGGGCGCCAAGGGATAATAAAGCGAGGGAACAGAGAGCGACAGTGTGCCTTTCTATAAAGACTTGAGCCAGTTTAAAGCAGCTCTTCCTTGTTTATACAAATGTCCTTGAGAAAGGATGTAGGGAGAATTAAGCCGTCCCCTCCAAATAGTGCCATTATGTTCCAATAGGGATGTGGCTTGTGTTAGAATGGAAGAGAGAAAAGGCGAGAGAATGAAGCTGAAGCACAGCAACACAAATGAACTACAAAGCTAGGGTAGTCATAGAGACAAAACCCTAGGATGGACTCTAACTGGGGTCGAAAGATGTGTGGTGACTTAACTCACCCAACAAACTCAACCTCAAACTGAGGTTAGGGGTTTAAAACTTTAATAAGTCCCCCTAGCCTCTTATTACATAACACTCGCCACTACCTTGGGAAACATAAATTATTCTTACATCCCCCTGACGTGACTATCATGATGTACAAGGTAAACATCAATCACCAAACGGACTTTGAAAGCTTTGAAAAAGCCTCAAACTTCGGACACGGTAATGCTTCAATGAAGAGATCCGCCACATTCTGATGTGTAGGGCAAAAGACCAAGCTGATGTCCCGTGCATGTAGAAGCTCCCTGACATAGTGATAATGAATTTCGATGTGTTTGGTACGCGCATTAAACTCAAGATTCCGCACCACAGCAATGGCACTATAACTGTCAACGAGAGTAGGCTCCTCCAACGATGCATAAAGAACACCTAGCCTCTTATTACATAACATTCGCCACTGCCTTAAGAAACATAAGTATTTCTTACATCCCCTTGCAGTGACTATCATGATGTACAAGGTAAACATCAAACACCAAACGGATATAAGTTTAAAGCTTCGAAAAAGCCTCAAACTTTGGACTCCGTAACACTTCAATGAAGAGATCCGCCACATTCTGTTGTGTAGGGCAGAAGACCAAGCTGATGTCCCGTGCATGTAGAAGCTCCCTAACATAGTGATAATGAATTTCAATGTGTTTTGTACAAGCATTAAACTCAAGATTCCTCACCACAGCAATGGCACTTTAACTGTCAAAATGAGAAGGCTCCTCCAATGATGCATGAAGATCACCCAAGAAATGCCACAGTCAAATACACTCAATTGTGGTTGTGAAGGCTGCCCTATACTCAGCCTCACATGATGAGGTAGCCACTGTACTGGGTCTAGCTTAACCAAAAAATGCACGAGTGTCCAAGAAAGAAACAGTTACTACTAGTGGATTTCCGAGTATCAAAATCACCAAACCCAATCACTATAAGCATGTAAGTGAACGTCACCCCCTGGGAAAGAGCAAACCAAGAGAGCGGGTGTCCTACAAATATTCAAACACATGCTTCACAACCTGCCAATGTAAAGTCTTTGGGCTGTGCAGAAACCTCTTAGCTGAGACCCTACATACTGAATGTCAGGACGTGTGTTGCATAAATAAATGAGGCATCCCACAGCCTGGCTGTAAACAGAGGCATCAAAAGATTCATTGGCATCATGAATGGAATGGACATCTTAAGACCCGGCTCTATAGCAGTAGAGATTGGCTTGCAATTTTGAGGTATGAACCATCCAAGGGCTTACCAATATACTTGGACTGTGATAGGTCATAACCCAATACCTAAGGTTCACGGGCATCATGAACGGATAGCTTAAGCCCCAGCTCCATAGTAGTAGAAATGGGCTTGCAATTTTGAGTCCAAACCGTTCCGGAAGCTTACCAATATACATGGGCTGCGACGGCCCAATACCTCTATCATCCTATATATACTGGATGCCCAAATAGTAGTGAAGCAACCCCAAATCTGACATCTCAAATCTTTGATGTGATTCGGCCTTAAGATCAGCAATTTTTTGCGACATTAGTACTAGTGAGCAGCATGTCATCGACATAGAGAAGAATGATGAGCAAATCCCCCCTTCCTTCCTAACATAGAGGGTGCTCTCATGTGGACTATTATGCATTCTCTAGCTGGTCAAAAGGTCATCTATCCTTGCATGCCAAGCTCGAGGAGCTTGCTTCAAACCATACAATGCCTTTCTTAACTTGCATACTTTGGCTTCCTTACCAAGTTCCACAAATCCAATGGGCTAAGAAAATAGACCTCCTCCTAAAGGTCCCCATTCAAGAACGCAGTTTTGATGTCCAACTAATTGACCTTTCATGCATGAAATGCTGCCAATGCAGCCACACCTAATGATGGTCATAAGAGAAGCAGGGGCAAATATTTCATCATAACCTATGCCTTTCTGTTGTGCATAGCCCTTGGCCACGAGACGAGCCTTGTACCTATCTATGGAACCATCTGATTTTCTTTTGAGCTTGTGCAACCTACTTCATGCCAATTGCCTTCTTGCTAGTAAGCAAGTCCTCCAACTCCCGAGTGTGGTTTTTCTTAATGGAGTCAATCTCCGCTTGCATTACATCATCCACTGCACATTGTCTCGTGCATCAACAAAACTGTTAGGCTCGTCTGCCTCAAGTATGATGCGACCCATGCAGGCTAATAGTAATGGGCACCCTCGGTGTCTCTAGTGCCACTACGTGTACGGCTAGGAAGTGGTGCAGAGAGCTTGATGTTCTCAAGGGTGCGGAGCAACCAACGAGGTATTGATCTTGCTTCTTGCACTATTGTACTCACGTGCTACGGCATCATCAATTTCTTCTTGAGAAACAAGTTCAGCAATAGACTGAACTCAGGCACCACTCGTTGGAGTATCTTGTTGCAAAGTCTTCTTTATTGGCTACCGTAGTGAAACAAAGGGTACAGATTGTATAATCTTGTGACCTAGAAGGTTGTCACTAGTTAGGATGTTAAAATGCAGATCTGCCCTTTGCTAGTTTTGACAGAAATTGGAGTCCTTCTGAATGCTCTGATAGGCTGCTGCCCATTTTCTTTGATGCTGTACCCGATATGCCAGTGGAAACTCTGCACTTTTTGGCCTTGTCATCAAGTTTGCTATGCAATTCTTGAGGCACATGTGCATATGCTACACAATCAAACGTACGGAAATAGCTACACAATCAACCACGGCCACAATGATCACATTACAAACTTAAAATTTATGCTTGAGAGAAAAGACCCAGGTAAAACACGTGAAGCCCTCTATGAATGTAACAAAATAAAGACGAGTGCAAGAGACAAATTGCGCATGGATCCACAAACATCAATATGGACGAGCTGTAATAAACGTGTAGCCCGGACTACATGTAAATCACAAAATGCAGTTTATTCAAAATACAACCCTCACATATGTTGTTTGGAGGGGTCACCAAACGAACTAAGGCACCAATCATCTTAAGCTTCTCCAATAACATGAGGCTGCCATCATTTACATGCCCAAACCTGACGTTCCATAACTCTGCATCTTGCATGGCAGAGGTAGAAGGCGCAAAAGTTTAGCATGCTCTTGTCTCATATGCAGCAAGCAAGCATATCCCATGACATTATGTACCAATGAAGACCAAGGCATAATCTCTCTCTGTAACAAACCATACTCGTGCTGGCGTCAACAGCGGCGGTTGTCCAACATAGTATTTCATTGGGGATTTGAGTTATAGCATAGCGTTGTCATTAGGCAACACATACGTCAACCAAGCGACAAACGGCCAGAGTAGGGTTATATGTGGAACGTCTTAGTTTTCTATGGCAATTTAGTGGTAAAATTGATCGATGATATCATTCAATGACGTATGGGCGATGATTTTGTATATGCATAACATAATCAGTACCAATGGAAAAGGAGTTGTTTTGTTAGGGTTAACTTTAATTTAAATGAACTAGTTATGTTAAGTTTACTAACATAATATAATAAGCATGGCATTGTGGGAAGATTGCATTTCGGTCACAAATGCGGCACGCTTTAAAGGAACAGTAGAAAATGTTTGAGAAGGCTTATTAGGTATGTGTGCACATTAGTTATGTTAGAGAGAGCATTTCTTGTATACATTGTTAAAGGAGGAATGCACACCTTTTCTCCTTCATGAGCGTGGGCTGCATAATAGTAGAGCCATCTGTGAAAGGGAGGTTTTCTACATTGAAGAAAGAGAATGCATCTCTTTAGAACTTGTAAAAGTCTAAATGGAGATGTGGATGACTTACATGCATGGATGTTGATGGCGTGTGTAGAAGTATTTGTTAGCAACTACTTTTTAATTAGCCTTCTCTTTTAGTGCTAGCCTTTACCACAGCTGAGTCTGCCCTTCACCTCCGGAGTGTTGACATAAACTTCTATACGAGACCTTTGAATAAATGGATGCTTAAGTATGTGTGGGTGTGCGGATGTGTATGTGCGACCGCATTTGTTTATACTATGGTCTACACCAACGGTTGGACGCTGATGACGTCGGTGGGAATTTCATAGCTCGCGAGATAGAGTTTACGGTTTTCAACCTTGCGAATGATTGTCATGAGATTGAAACTCCACTGTGTTGTGTTTTTAGAGGATGAGTTTGGGCATGTTAGATATATATAATGATTTAGGATTCCCTTGCTATTGTACGTAATTAAATGCGTTGGAATTGTTATTTTGCTCATGGTGATAAGGTGATATAACTTAAGAATGGTGTTGAAGGCTTGCTTATGCTATGTGGATTAAGGCATAGGCATTTTTGTGTTAGGGTAATAGTGCAAGAACATGCTTATCAAGAGGACTTATTGAAGGAGAATAAACCATAGGCATTAAAGCAAATCACTTAAGTAAAGGGTTTAAAGGCATCTAAGGGTTGTAAGGTGCTAAGGAGGATACACTTAAGAACCCAAAGGCTCAAGATGGAGCTATGAGGTTTTCTATTGAGGGCATGGTGGAGAGGAGATCTATATCTTCTTTCCAAAAGGATCCTGAAACTATGAAAGAAAACGAACATGTGCAAGGTGTGATTCAAATGTTCAAATCGTCAAAATATTATTGATATATTCATATCTCCTAAGGCAATGGCCAAAGTTATGTGATAGGAGCTAGGGGCACTCCCTTTATTGAGTTTTTTTCCCCATAGCTTAGTTAGAGGCTGAATTTGTGGGTGAGTTAGTCACCGCACATGTTTTGACCCTAGTTAAGGTCCTTCCTAGGGTTTTGTCGGTATGACTAACCCTAGTCTTCTACTTCATTCTTGTTGCTGCAATTTCAGTTTAGCTTCCTTCAGCTTCATTCTCTCACATTCTCTCGATTCCCTTTCTGTACATATGCTATCAGAGCAGGTGCCCCTTGCTCCCCAGCACCTCCCCCACACCCCTAGAGCTGTTCTATCACGAGAACTCTCATTTTTGTCGCAAAAACTTGTAGCGTCCATTTCGTCTTCAAGGGCATCCTGCAGTTGGGATCTATCCAAGGTATAGCGAGTTCACAAGAGGCTGATTCCAGCCTGGGCAACTCAGCTGCAGCAAATTTCGTAAGGTTTTGGAGCTGTTTTCTAGCATTTTGACTTGTTTTCCAAATCTAATACTATGCACCTGTTTCTGAAGCCTTCTGGAGCTATTTAAGAGCTGGGCAACTAATTCTAGAGCAGTTTTTCTCTCTTTGGGGCCGTATTTCCTGCTGGTTGGCTATTTCTGCACTGTTTTGGGCAGTTTTGCTGTTCAAAACAGGCGCCTGCTAGGCGACTTGATTCCTAGCCCTGTTTCAGCTCTTTGGCACAGATTTCTCTATGGGCGACGGTATTTTTGGCACTTCTAAAGCTGTTTTCTCTATCCCAGACAGGTCGATCTGTTCTTTTGCAGATTTTTCATCTTTGCCAGGTTTCTACAGCAGGGTGACTCTTCTTGGAGGAGGTTTTGCTTGCTGTTTTTAGAATTTTGGACTTGCGACTTGCTGGTCAAACCTGTTTTGTGTTTCAAGGTTATTCTTGAGACTGCTTTGCTCTTTACTAGCAGGTGGACTCATCCGGTGACCATATTTGTGCTTTTGGAGCTGTCATTTTACTGCTTCGGACCTGTTTCAAGCAATTTTGTGAAAGGACAGCTCATTTGTTGCAGTACCGAACCCGGACGATTGGTTTGACAGTTTTAGACTTGGTCGCACGTACATTGCTGTTTTGAATATTCTTGGAACTGTTTTGCTCTTTACCAGCAGGTGGACTCATTTGGTGACTGTTTTTGGGCTCTTGGAGCTCTCATTTTACCACTTTGGACCTGTTTCAAGCAGTTTTGTAAAAGAGCAATTCTCATTTGTTGCATCCCTTAACCTCGAACGATTGAACCCCGGACAATTGGTTGAACCATATAACCAAAAGACACTCCCACCCTTACTTCATCGTACAGCCAGCTCACATCTTCGCCCGTAAAGTGTTTATTTCCTTCAAAGGAATTTGGGCTCTGTAATTGGCTGTTTGGTTTAGGACAGAGGTTTTTCAGTGGGTTTATGCTTTGTTGTGCCAAGCATTGGCTCACATCCTGAAATTGCAGTACAAATCCCGATAAGGGAGTTTCCTTGCAGTTTTGAGGTGCATCCTCGAGCCAAGTATTGGCTTTGAAAGTGTTTTCTTGCTTGAGCAAGGTGTTCACAGCACGTGAACTCTCCTAAGTTTTCTTGCCTCCTTTTACTTTGCTCAAATGGCACCAAAAAATACAAATGATATTTTGCCCAAGGAGATAGGTCAACTATTCTCTTTGGAGCTTTATGATTCGTAGTCTTTTGGTTGCCAAGGGCCTATGGGACTATGTCACACGAGATGAAGCCCATCCAAGTGTCACCAAGTTGTAAATATCCTAAGTCAAAGTATTGAGTTGACCATTTATTTGATCATAGTTAAAGAGTTTTCCATTTGTGTTAATTATTGTCAAAGAGTCCCTTTAATGGTCAAAGAATTGACTTCAATCAAAGAACCTAACTTCGGTTAGGAAGACTCAGGTATAAGAAAGGTTCTAGACTTGGGCATTGCGGAGCCCCGCGACCTATTAGGAGCTATTCGTGTGACCAAGTGCTAAGAAGACCCAGAAGACCTTACCCATGGACATGGGATTAGATCTAGGCTTGAAATTAGAGAAGTGGCAACTTGCCAAATGAATGAGCCATGGGCTCTTGTAAAACAATTCACGTTTCAAATTTCTGTAACACAACTCTGTAACACAGCTCTACGCAACACTTTGTATTTAGATTCTCTTTCATGAATAAAGACCTTCGAGGGGGTCCAGCCCGACATGTTGTCCTAGGCCCTAATGTTTTGCAGAGAGAGGAAGAGAGAGAGAGAGAGAGAGAGTTGTTTGAGAGATGATTGAAAATTGGTTGCAATTGGTATCAGAGCTGAAGATAAGGATTGCCTTCTATGACGATTCCGATCAAAGAAGCGCTGCATATGAATGACGAAAATCCTCTACGTGAGCGTGGTTGTAGGCGTCAATAGCCGATGCTCCCATGTAGGGCACGTGAGACCCTGAAGACACTAGTTACAGTCATTCAATCAAGGCAACTAATGTTGAGGTGTCAACGAAGACTAGCTACGGGATTGTGATTCCGTCAAAATTTTTTGACATTGATAGCAGCAAAGCTTTGACCGGCTGAAAGCCTACGAAGGGTTAGATGCTGCAAAACAAGGGGGCCAAGTAGATGGTTTACACTCACAACACTTCTGTCGGTGGCCATGAAAGTTGGGCGTGGAGGCTGGTTGGGTGGATCTACCCTCATGGACCTTGAAAACTCGACATTTTGGCACTATAAGGTGAGCAGAGGAAATTAGCGCCCGATGGAAGTCTTACGAAACTTTGTAATCGCTAGCACCCAAGAGAAACGAGGAAGGGATTTCGACGGGGCAGATGCTGTGTAGGTGCGAAAACGGGTGCCGGCCGTGAGGTTTCCTTGTATCCGGCGTGTTTCTTCCAATGGCAAATCCAGAATTCTCCCGTGAACTTGGCTGGGTGTTCATTTGTGTGCGCGTGATGCTTGACGACGACCTTTGTGTTGAAGCTTCACGAAAGTGTTGAGAGCTCTACTCAAGCACTTACATGTGGAAGAGCAAATAGGCTGACATGGCAAACAATTGTAGGTTGCTGACGTGGCATGCAAGCCTGAGGGGTGCTGACGTGGCTGGCAGCCAGCTCAGATGCGTGACGTGGCAGTGACACGTGGCACATAATGACTTGGGAGCTTGCTGATGTGTCAGTTGAAGTGGCTAACCCGTGGTTAGTGTAACCCTGGTCAAGTTAACTACATTTAGTTAACTCTGGTAAGTTGAACCAATACTCAATAAGTTCAATCCTGGTTCATTAGCCTGGCCTAACCAGACCAGTCTGATTGGTGTAACCAAACTGTGACCAATCCAATTAGTCCAGTTACAAACTAACCAGACCAAAGCCAATTAGTCTGGTTAGTGTAACCAGCCAGTTACTCATCTGGTTACTGTTCATCAAAAAAAAAAAGAGGGAAAATTTCTGTCATTTTTCTTTGTCTGTCAGAGACAGTCTATACTGTCAGAAAATCAGCAGAAACACAGTAAAAATCAGAGATTTGCAGAAAAAGAATATGCATGCCTTTGAGCAGTAAAAAAGGGGAAAACAGATGCATTTTAAATGTCATTTGCAGTAGCTAGAAAAGGGGCACACAGGTTTGAGTTCATGCCTTGAGTTGATAGCATGTACTGGCACAAGTTGTGGGTGCAATACACCTCTTGTTGAGGTATTTTTCTCTTTGATAAGCAAAGGCTGAGTGCATCAGCTGCATACACACTGTGTGTGAGAGCTTGCAGATCTCAGACAAGTTGTAGAAAGATGGCTCAATCACCTATCTAGTGGGATTCACAAAATAGGGATGCACATCCAAGAAAATGAATTGTCTGTCAGAGACAATCTATACTGTCAGAAAATCAGCAGAAACACAGTAAAAATCAGAGATTTGCAGAAAAAGAATATGCATGCCTTTGAGCAGTGAAAAGGGGGAAAACAGATGCATTTTGAATGTCATTTGCAGTAGCCATAAAAGGGGCACACAGGTTTGAGTTCATGCCTTGAGTTGATAGCCTATACTGGCACAAGTTGTCGGTGCAATACACCTCTTGTTGAGGTATTTTTCTCTTTGATAAGCAAAGTCTGAGTGCATCAGCTGCATACACAGTGTGTGTGAGAGCTTGCAGATCTCAGACAAGTTGTAGAAATATGGCTCAATCACCTATCTAGTGGAATTCACGAAATAGGGATGCACATCCAACAAAAAGAATTGTGCAGCAAACTCAGTAAGAGTTTAGTAGATGGTACGCATTCGTATGCAAGAGATGGAAAAACTCAGAAGAGATCCAAGAGCTCAGCATCTGTTTCAAGCAGAAACTATGCCTAGTGCAACTTATGATGTGCCAATGCCAGAGGCACACTCTCGTGCACAACCCAAGAGAGAGGGATCTCATAGGAGACGGTCTCATAGCAGGAAGAGATCGAGGCATCATCACCGATCTCCAAGCCCTTCACCGTCTACTTCAAGCTCAGCTTCTGTATCTTCTTCTTCATTAGATAAACCATCCAGGAAAAGAAGGAAACACAAGAGGTCTAGGAAGAGCAAGTCTTCCAAGACCAAGAAGTTCAAAGATGGAGGTAAATCTGTCAGGTTTATTACCTTTAATGGTCAATATGGTCATACAGAGAAGGCAATGCAGTTCATTAGGCAGTTTGATGCTGCATTTGGTGCAGAAAATTTTTCAGAATCCTCCAAGTTGAGAATGGTCAGCTTGCACTTGACACGGACACCTAGTGCATGGTGGAGTGCACAAACCACACATGGGTCAGCCCCAAAGAGGTGGAAGAGCTTAAAGAAAGCCTTCTACCAGTAGTTCATGCCTAAATAGTTCAGGGATCATGTCCTTCAAGGTTGGGACAGTTAACATATGGATGCAGGAGATACATTGAAGGTGTACAATCAAAAGTTTTGGGATGCTTATTTGCAGGTTGCACCTTTCAAAAAGATCTCCAAAAGAACCCAACTGAGAAAGTACAGGGCAGGTCTCAATTCAAAAATTCAGGCACTGGTGAATACTCAGAGGTTAAAGAGCATTCAAGACATTATGCATTCAACTTCAGTAGCCAGTCTCATGTATATGCAAGATCCAGCCACAGTGCCATCCTTGCAAGCAAGAGGTACTGACAGGAAGAAACCTGATTTTTCAAAATCAAAAAAGAAAGAGTATCCCAAGGTTGAGAAGAAAGGGTTTCAGCCTCAGAAGCCGAGGGGTACTTAGTTTTCAAAGACATATAAAGGCAAATCCCAATTCACTCTCCTGAACAGATAGCTGAATTCCGCAGAGATGGGAAATGCTTCAGATGTGGGAAAGAGGGGTATATGGCTGCCCGGTGCCCTGAGAAGCCTTCGGGTTCTAAGGAGCAAAAAAAGCCACAAGTACCACCAAGACCAATGGTGGGAGCAGTCTCAAATGTTTAAGATAGTACCTCAGACCCAAAGGAAAAAGAGCTTTTGCTATCATGAGGAAAGGTAAGAGATCAGCAAGCATTAATCCTATTTGATCCAGGGTCTACAGACAATTTCATATTTGAAGACTTAGCCCTGAGATTAGGGATTAAAATTGAAGAGCTAGGCAGAGCTCTTGATGCTGATCAAATGTTCCATGGGGATCCAGTGCAAGTCACTCCTTTGATTGGAAAGCTTCGTGTCCATGTACAAAGATATATAGATCAAGAGGACTTCTTAATTTCTCCTCTCAAGCAGCATGATGTTGTACTTGGTACACCGTGGTTCCATCAAAAGGAAGTAAAGATAAAATACCCTGAGAGGATGCTGAGTTTTATCCATAGAGGGAAAAACCAGCGTTTAGTTGCTAGGAATAAAGGGGAAACTATTCCCATTGCATCTGATGTTACATGTGGTAAAGCAATAAAGTCTGCAATTTTCGCATATATGGTTTTTGTAAAAGGAAAAGAAAATGATATGCATGCTGAAATGAATGATGCAGAAAATGATAAATTTCAGTTTCTTGTGAACTTTAAAGATAGTTTTTCAGATGCTTTGCCAGGGGAGTTACCCCCAAAGAGACCAAAAGATCATCAGATAAGAGTTAATGCCTAAAGTGAGCCACCAAATAGACCACCTTATAGAGTCAATGTGACTCCGAGAGAGGAGATTATGGCTCAGGTGCAGGACTTGCTGTCCAAAGGGTTGATTCAGCCCAGCTCATCTCCTTTTTGCTCACCGGTACTTTTAGTACAGAAGAAAGAGGGTTCTTTTCGAATGTGTGTTGATTACGCGCATTAAAAAAGATGACCATCAAGAATAGATTTCCGATACCACGCATAGATGATGTGCTTGACCAGCTCAAAGGAGCAACAATTTTCAGCAAAATAGACTTGAACAATGGTTATCATCAAGTCAGAATACAACCACAAGATGTGCTTATAGACAGCTTTTCGCACTACATTTGGGTTGTATGAATACTTAGTGATGCCTTTTGGATTAACAAATGCTCCAACCACATTCAATAGAATGATGAATCACATCTTCTAAAAGTACAGGCACTTCACAGGTACTTTCTTTGATAATATCTTAGTCTTCTCAAAGACAGAAGAAGAGCACAGAGAAAATCTTGCTTTGGTGTTTCAAGAACTTCGAAATCATCAGCTTTTTGCCAACAGCTAGAAAAGTGAATTCTTTTTGGTAGAGATCCATTATCTGGGGTACATAATATCCAAGAATGGGATACAGATGGATCCTGCAAAGATCCGAGCCAGCCAAGAATGGCCAGAGCTGAAAACTGTGCATGAAGTCCGTAGCTTTTTGGGACTCTGCTCCTATTACAGGAGATTCATCAGGCATTTTGCTGATATTGCAGCTCCACTACATGATCTTACCAAGAAAAATGCAGCCTTCACATGGGGAATGTCACAAAAGAAAGCATTCAATACACTCAAGGAGAAGTTGACTACAAAGCCTATTCTTGTAGTCTTGGATCTTTATCAACCTTTTGATGTTGATTGCGATGCTTGTGGAGAGTGTGTTGGGGCTGCATTGCATTAGAATGGACATGTAGTAGCGATTGCGTGATGCCGAGAGATACTTGGGAATCTATGAAAAAGAATTGTTGGCTGTAGTTCATGCTGTGAATACATGGAACCATTATCTTTTGGGTGCAGATTTTACTGTCAAAACTAATCACCCAAGTCTAAGATATTTCTTATCACAAACTATTATTGATAGATTCAGTAAGCAAGCCCATTTTATTCTAGTGCGCAAAACCATAAAGGCTGATCACATGGCCAAGCTCTTTTTGGCATAGATTTTCAAGCATTATGGTATTCGTAAATCCATTGTCAGTGATCGAGACCCCAGGATGACTAGTTTATTCTACAGAGCTTTATTTGATAATATGGGGACAAAACTGAATTTTTCCTCTTCTTTTCATCCCCAAACAGATGGTCAGAGTGAAGTGGCAAATTCAACAGTTTGGGATCTGCTGAAATGCTACGTGGCTGAGCAGAAATCAGATTGGGAAAAGTATCTCCCACTAGTGGAGTTTGCATATAATAATACAGTTCACAGCTCCACTTGAGGTCATTTATGGGAAGGTGGTTCTTCCACCCATACTCAGGACCAAAGATGAGATATTTGCAGCTGATGAGTATGTAAGAGACCTTGAAACAACTTTCAGCCAGGTTCGGACAGCCATTGAAAGATCTCACGAAAAGCACAAGAAGGCTACAGATAAGCACAAAAGGCAGATGGATCTCAAAGAAGGAGACTCGGTACTCCTAAAGTTTGAGAAAGCAAGGCTCAGGAAGCTCAAGGGTAAAGAAAAAATTTATGTTAAGCTATCTCCCAGGTACTATGGACCTTTTCAGGTTACAAAAGAGATAAATGAGGTGGCTTTCAGATTGGACTTACCACAGCATTGAAAAATTCACAATGCTTTTCATATAAGTCTTCTCAAGAAATTCCAGGGACCCGAGCCTTCAGAATCAATAATGGAATATCCACCAGAGGTGGAAGAGCTAGAGGAAATCCTTCAGCCAGAACAGATTGTGTATCATACGGTACGCAAAGGACCTCATGGCAAGGAATTTTACAGATTTCTTGTAAAATTCAAGAACTATTCGGCATTGAATGCCAAGTGGATGGATGAAGACATGTTGTCTGATCATGCACAGCTTTTAGATGTTTACATGAATAGAAGCCGAAGCAATGTCACCAAGCTGTAAATATCCTAAGTCAAAGTATTGAGTTGACCATTTATTTGATCATAATTGAAGAGTTTTCCATTTGTGTTAAGTATGGTCAAAGAGTCCCTTTAATGGTCAAAGAATTGACTTCAGTCAAAGAACCTAACTTCGGTTAGGAAGACTTGGTTCAATTAACCAAGATGTGCCAACTTCGGTTAGAGAGACTCGGCATTAATTAAAGTGCTTTGATGATAATGTTGATGTGTTGATGAAGACTAGCTTCATCGAGATTGTGATTCCGTCAAAAAAAATTTGACCTTGATAGCAGCAAAACAAGGGGATTAAGTAGATGGTTTGCGCTCACAGCACTTCCGTCGGTGGCCATGAAAGTTGGGTGTAGAGGCTGGGTGGGTGGATGTACCCTCACAGACCTTGAAGACTCGACGTTTTGGCAGTATAAGGTGAGCAGAGGAAATTCGCACCTAATGGAAGTCTTACGAAACTTAGTAATTACTAGCATCAAAGAGAAACAAGGAAGGATTTCAACGGGGCAGATGCCGTGTAGGTGCGAAAATGGGTGCCGGCCGTGAGGTTTCCTGGTACCCGGCGTGTTTCTTCCGATGGCGAAAACAGAATTCGGGGGGGTCCAACCCAACATGTTGTCTTGGCCCTTATGTTTTGCAGAGAGAGGAAGTGAGAGAGAGAGAGAGAGACAGAGACAGAGACACAGAGAGAGAGAGAGAGACACAGAGAGAGAGAGAGACACAGAGAGAGACACACACAGAGAGAGAGAGAGAGAGAAAAAAAGAGAGAGTTGTTTGAGAGATGATTGCACCAAGTCCTATTGCGCCACGTACTCCTCTACAGTAAAAGGAGGTAAGAAAACTTAGGAAAGTTCACCTGCTGTGAACACCTTGCTCAAATGGCACCAAATAATCCAAATGATCTCTTTCAAATGCTTGCCCGAGGAGGATAGGTTGAATATTCTCTTTGGAGCTTTATGATTCTTAGTCTTTTGGTTGCTAAGGGCCTATAGGACTATGTCACACGAGATGAAGCCCATCCTAGTCATATTGCACCACATACTCCTCTACAGCAAGGGGGTCTGTAGGATCGATAGGCAAAGAGAGAGTGCAGGTTACAAAGAGTCGATAGAGTCTGTCACGTCAAATCTTAGATAATGAAAAAATCTAAGTACAAGGTACTTGTACCTAGACCTAGGACTAAGTGTCCTAGGTGTCACATAGGACTAAGTGTCCTATGTGGCCTAAAAGGCACTAACACTACAACTGCCTACACTTATGCCTACAAGGCACATACCATGGCCTATAGGGCATCACTAGAACCACCAGAAGATGGCCTACAAAGCCCCCTCTATGGGATGGGCTGAAGTACTCTAGAAACGTCTCAGAATACCTGGTATTTTCTGGTCATGGTGGCACATGTTCATCCAAAAGGATATAGCCACCTATGAATGTACAAGGGATGTCAGATCATGTAACAAAGGGAACCAAGTGTAAAGCATGTCGAAAGACTTCGAACTTGGAACGAGGAAGTGCCTTTGTAAACATATCTGCTATGTTGTCCTCTGTGGGAAGATAGGACAACTCTATGCCTCCTGCTGACAACCGCTCCCAAACATAATGATAGTGAACTTCAATATGCTTGGTACGCGCATGAAACACTGGGTTACACGCAATGGCGGCTCCCATCATGAGCTGAAAATTTGAAGCCAGGGTCCACTGGAGTAGAGATTGGCTTGCGATTCTCAAACTGAAAACGATCAAGGAGCTGTCCAATATACTTGGACTGAGACATCATGATACCCCCCTCAACATGAGCAAACTGAATGCCCAAATAATAATGGAGCCGTCCCATGTCTGACATATCAAAATTCTGCTGCAAATCAGCCTTGAAAGCTGCAATTTGCTGAGTCTCTGGGCCCGTGATGAGCATATCATCCACATATAAAATCAGCACTAAAAAATCAGATCCACTCCCACGGACAAAAAGAGTGGGTTCTGTGGGACTATTCTGAAAACCAAGGGATAGTAAGTGTGCATGAATTTGGGCATACCATGCCCGGGGTGCCTGCTTCAAACCATAAAGGGCTTTTCTAAGCCGGCATACCTTATTTTCAGAATTAACAACCTCAAAGCCAGGAGGTTGTTTGAGATAGACTTCTTCCTGCAGATCCCCATGAAGAAAAGCGGTCTTGATGTCAAGTTGGTGCACTTGCCAATGATGATGGGCTGCAATGGCAATGACACATCTAATGGTAGTAATCCTGGATAAGGGAGCAAATGTCTCCTCAAAGTCAATGACTTGTTGTTGGGCATACCCTTTTGCAACAAGACGGGCTTTGTATCGATCTATGCTACCATCAGATTTCCTTTTTAATTTGTAGACCCACCGCATTCCAATGGCATGCTTGCCAGGAGAGAGATCTACTAATTCCCATGTGTCATTTTTGGCATCTTTGTGGCACAAAGGCTCTTCATTGCAAGCTGTAGCAAGGAGTGCAAACTCAAGAAAGTGACCATGCTGTTTGTTCCCTGATCTTGTCCGGGCAGCAAAAGGCTGATTTTGTTTGCTGTCCCTCAATGTATCAAGAAGCCATCTGGGAACTTGCCTTTGCTGTCTATTGACAGCTCTTTCTTCCATGACTGCATCATGAGTAGTGGGATCATTTTGTGCCGAATGGTAGTAATCCTGGATAAGGGAGCAAATGTCTCCTCAAAGTCAATGCCTTGTTGTTGGGCATACCCTTTTGCAACAAGACGGGCTTTGTATCGATCTATGCTACCATCAGATTTCCTTTTTAATTTGTAGACCCACCGCGTTCCAATGGCATGCTTGCCAGGAGAGAGATCTACTAATTCCCATGTGTCATTTTTGGCATCTTTGTGGCACAAAGGCTCTTCATTGCAAGCTGTAGCAAGGAGTGCAAACTCAAGAAAGTGACCATGCTGTTTGTTCCCTGATCTTGTCCGAGCAGCAAAAGGCTGATTTTGTTTGCTGTCCTTCAATGTATCAAGAAGCCATTTGGGAACTTGCCTTTGCTGTCTATTGACAGCTCTTTCTTCCATGACTGCATCATGAGTAGTGGGATCATTTTGTGCCGGAAGAGCAGCCTGCAAATCAGCATGAGGTTGTGGCTGATTATTGCTTAGTGGAGGGCCTGCAGGAGGCTCATGTTGCTGGTCGAAATCCTCTTCTAATGATGGCAGAGGTAACCAAGATTCAAAGGCATCAAACATGTCAACATCTGGCTTTGCTTTGCAGTCCACAAGAGAAGAAGCTGAATGTTCAGCAAAGATCACATCTCTACTGACAATACTCTTCCTAGTATTTGGTTGATATAACCGATACCCTCTGCTCTCCTGGCTGTAACCAATAAATATGCATTTGATTGCCTTGTCATCAAGCTTATGTCTCAGCTGAGATGGTACATGAACATATGCAAGAGACCCAAAAACTCTCATGTGTGAAAGTGAAGGCTTCCTGCCTTTCCATGCTTCATAAGGTGTAACAATCCTCAATGCCCTTGTGGGTGATCTATTAAGCACATAGTTGGCACACATCACTGCATCAAGCCAAAATTTATTGGGCAAGGACTTGGCCTTAAGCATGCATCTGGCCATCTCCATAGTGGACCTGTTCTTCCTTTCAAGAACAGGATTATGCTGAGTGTAAGGAGTAGTGCATGAGTGAACAATGCCCCATGAAGACAAAAATGCATCAAACTCCTTTGACATATACTCTCCCCCCTATCTGTGTTGAGGGTGACAAGCTTGCATCCTAATTCATTCTCAACCATATTCAGCCACCTCTGAAAGCATGAGAACACTTCAGATTTGGCTTTTAAAGCATATACCCAACAATATCTTGTGAAGTCATAAAATATTTATACCCTTCGGCTTTTAAAGCATATACCCAGCAATATCTTGTGAAGTCATCAATTAGAGTCATAAAATATTTGTACCCTCCAATGGCATTTGTCCTCATTGGGTCACGGACATCACTGTGTACTAGCTGCAATTTCCTTTGTGAGAGTTTTGGACAATTCTTTTGAAAAGGAAACCGATGCATCTTACCCAAAAGACGACCCTCACACACATGTTTGGAAACTGTGCAAGTTTCAGGTACAGCATTTGCCATGCCCTACGAAGGATTGACAGTCAATGCCTCACATGCAATTGAATCCCACGAGCTAGCAGATGTCTCACATGCATATGCTCTCCAGGATGATTGGGCATGGGCTCCAAAGTTGATGCATTCTTTACTGCTAATGATGCTCAGTCTTGGTATTTTGATAGTGGTGCTTCCAAGCACGTACATCTTGCAGACAGTTGTTTCATTGCTTAGCTAATGCACCTCGAGGGGGGACTGTCACATGTACTAATAATGCTTCCTATGCTGTAAAAGGAATTGGAGATGTGCAGCTCACATCCATTTCAAGCCATCCTGTTACTTTGGCAAATGTTCTTTTTGTGCCTGGAATTGAAGTCAACTTGATTTCAATTTCAATAATTGCCACTTCAGGTTTCAGAGTGATTTTTTATGGATACAAATGCCTAGTATATGATCTTCGTGATGACAATGCCATAGTTCTCACTGGCACTTTGCAAAAGGGGCTTTATCACCTTGATCATCACTCAACTGCACTTTCTATTCAAGCATTTGGTATTTCAACCTAGCGCAGAACCTAAAGTCTTGTGCACCTCCGTTGGGATCAATCACTCCTTCCTCCACTGCCTCCTTAGTCACCCCTCCTTTATTTGACTTATCTGCTGTATTTTGAGATGCAATGGAGGAATTGCCACTGTTAAGCGCATATTTAGGCTTGCCCATAGGCTTGGAAGCCTTGCCTTTTCCTGTCTGCTGTGAAGCAATTGCATGATCAGGAATAGTAGCTTGCCTATTAGCACGACTTTGCTCTTCCTGCAAAAGCAAAGTGACTAAGGAGTAGCGGTCTGGTTTACCCATGGCCACTAGTCGAAGGGTTGTAGCAAACCCTTGATATGTATCTGGCAGCCCATTTAATGTGGTACTGACAAGCTGAGAATTTGGCACCACCTCATCAATATTGGCAAGTTGTTCCATGAGGTCCTTGACCTTGGTCAAGTATGCATCCATAGAATCACCTTCATTCATGCTGACTTCTTGCAACTACCTTCTTAAATATGCAACACGTGCCTCATTGCGAATCTGATAAAGAGAAGCCAATTTGTCCCAAGCATCCTTTGTTGTCTTGCCTGACCGGATGTGTGGGATAATGATTCTCTTGCAAGATAAAGCAATACAGGAATGTGCATTTGCATCTCTTGCATCCCATCTTGTTTGTTCCTGAGTTGGAGGAGCAGCAACAGGAGTGCTAGAGGATAAAGCATCAGGAGGAGTCCCCTCTGCAGAGGGACCAGCATTAGAGGCAGCCACTGTAGCATTGGCTGGCCTCAGATCAATCCCAGAAACAATGTTCCAAAAATGCCTTGCAACAAGAATATGTTTCATGAGATAAGACCACATCGGATAGTTCGTGCCATCCAACTTATCATCTTCACGAAGAATGCCAAATAAATCATGATTGTTGCCAACCATTGCAAATAGGACAAGTTAAAAATGCACTGACAAAGTGACCTAAAAGATAGCCTGAAGCCTTGCAACTGCAAGAAAATAGGACTTGCTATCCAAATCTTGAAAAGCCCCAAAATAAGCTGTAATTTGTAAATGTGATCAAATGGCCTGCAATTTCTTTCCAATTTCACTGCAAATCTGAAAGTATCGTGCAATATGCCTGCAATAGACCCAAAAGCCCCAATTTGTAGAGCAAAACTAAGCCAAAAATCGAGCAAATTCAGGAAAAGCCCCAAATTGTCTGCAAATCTGTAATCTACCTGCAAAATCGTAGCCCGAATGCAAAAGCCCCAAATGTCACCAAAATTTGCAGATTTACTGCAATGTCTGCTCCCAAAATCGAAGCCAAACAATGGCTGAATGCACAGCTGAGCCTGCAAATGAATCTTGCAAGTACAAAATGATACGGACGGAACTGTACGATCAAATCTGACACAGAAGTACAGACTGTACGAACGTCGTACGGAACTGTACGGACACCATACGCGTAGTACAGGCTGTACCAACGGCCGTACAGAACTGTACGGGCAGATTTTTCTGACGCGGAGTACAGAAAAGCCATACAAATTGTACAGACGAGCTGACCCGCCGTATGGAAATCCGTACGATTGTATGAAAATCATACGGACAGCAAGTCACGGGGTCGCATCGGAGCTATGCGGGACATCCGATAGCTGAGCTTGACGATGGAGCTGAAGTGCGGGAGCTGGAGCTGGAGCTAGAAGTAGGTAGCTAGGAGTAGGGAGCAGGTTCTAGAAGTAGGATGCTGGATGTAGGAAGCTAGGAGTATGCATCCATAGTCACCTTCATTTGGTCCTCTGTCCTGCAGTGACTGTCATCACGAAACTCTAGAAACTGCGAGGTAGCTTATGTAGAGTCAGCAAAACTAGATGACTTGAGTCTACCTTCTGACCAACTGCTATGAGCTGATCCCTCACCACCTTGACTTTCGTCAGATACATTGTCCCCCTCACTCATATCCAGATTGTATAATTGATGCGGTGAGTGAGGATGCGAGACGTGTTATCTGTTTCGTACAAATCCTTCAAGATGGCCCACACCTCAACAAACGTCTCTGCCATCTGAATGTGGGGAATTATTGCATCTGCCGTCGTCCCTATCAGCCAAGGCTTGGCATATCTTTCTTCCCATGCTGCAAGATCATCTGCATCTGTTGGAATTAAAATTCTCTCTTTCTTGTCCAGAACATCCTCCGGCCTCTCTTCCACACCCGTCACGCGCTTCCATAACTTTCGGGCCACAAGATGGCTCCGGATATTCACCTTGCATATGGGATAGTTCGTCCCATCCAACTTCCCGAACTCGCCAAAGTTAGGGATGAATGAAGAAGGAAGATGAGAAAAGGAGGAGCAACGGCAAACATGGGATGAAGAGGCTATAGATGGTTCCTTCTCTGCCATCTCTGCTGTAATGGCAAACAACAAACTGAAAATGAACTTGCAGTAGAGAGCTTGCAAACCTGAGTGTCGATTGGAGTTGCCTTCTTGCTGAGGAACTCTCTTCTAGAGCTGCAAACCCTACTCTAATACCATGTGAGGATATAATCTCTCACACTTCTCACTCCGATCGCAGCTCATACAACACTCAATAGACTATGTAGATGATCACACTCATACACGAAACCTTCCTCAAAAGAGATAGAGAGAGAGAGAGACCAAAACTCAGATATGTTCTTCCATAAGATGTGGGCTGACAAAAGCTCAAAGATGAGCAGAGAAGACAGCAAAAGGTTGCTGTCACAAAAGGACTGAGCACTCTCCTCTCTTCCTAGCACGCTTGCCTGGTGCAAGGCTATCAGTGTAGGCTGATGAGGAATGAGGGGGATTAGGGGGGGCTTTATATAGGAGGGCCAGAGCCCCTCAAAGTGACCAACCAGAGAGTCGGCTCCCTGATCTATGCACCGACCCGGTAGGGCCCCTAACCGATCTGATCTGGTCGGTTATAAGGGGCCGTAGGTGGCCGACCAGACCTGGCTGGTCTGGCCTATAAATAGGCCCCTTTGTGGGCCTTGTGAGCTGTTGCTGCCAGGCCCAAATCTGCCCTGCATCCCTCTCCAGCCCCCCTTGTTTGCTGGCTCATTTTACCACGCAGGGTGATGTCTCAGATCCAGTACAGATCTGCCTCCGAAATAGCCAGATATGAACCTTCCTTCCCCCTATTGTCTTCTGCCCCCTTTTCCCCTCAAATCGGGGGCTCACAGGTAGGGACAGTGACATTCTAACAGATTATCCAAGATGTAGTCTCTGATTTCTTTTGCAGAATATATGAGTCTCTGAGTGGTGTATTATCTTTTTCCCTTCACGAGAGAACTTGACTTTGCTCATATCTTTGTGAACTAGAATCTGATCTCTTTTCTACAATATTGGTCCAAGGCATCAAAGGGGTTAAAACTGGTCAGACCTGTAGCTATTGTAGGCTCGTAGTCACGGTCTACCAGAGCCAAGTCTCGATGTCTTCTCCACCACTCGCATAGCACATCGAGCTGCTGGTTTGGGGTCTATATCTCCAAGGCAGTAATCCACTTCTTGCTTGTCCCACTCTTTGCTTTCTGCCCCAAAATATAGGTTGATCTACCATGAGCTCTTCCTTGGGCATGTCCCAGTTCTGTTATAAGACAGCAATCTGCTCTTTGAAGAGGATAACCTCTAGGGACTCAGTGGAATTTCCCTGGGCCAGGTCTACCAGAAGCGTCATGTACTGGCTTGCAATCCTCAAACTCAAAACATTGCAAAAGCTGTCCAATGTACTTGATTGTGACATCAAAATACCCCCCTCACTGCTAGCAAATTGAATGCCCAGATAATAATGCAAAGGACCAAGATTTGACATAGCAAATGACTTCTTCAAGGCAATCTTATATGCTGCAATTTGCTCAGTATGTGTCCCAGTAACAAGCATGTCATCCACATAGAGTACTAAAATCAGCAAATCTGTCCCGCTCTTGCGGATGTAAAGTGTAGCCTTTGTAGGGCTGTTCTGAAATCCAAGACTTAGTAAATGAGCATGTATCCTTGCATACCAAGCCCGAGGTGCCTGTTTCAATCCATAAAGGTCTTTCTTCAACCAGCATACCTTCCCTTCAGAACCTACAACCTCAAAGCCAGGAGGTTTGGTAACATAGACTTCCTCTCACAAGTGCACATGAAGAAATGTTGGTCTTAAAATCAAGCTGATGTACCTCCCAATGAAAGTGGGCAGCAAAGGCAATAACAATCCTGATAGTGGTGATCCTGGAAGTGGGGGAAAAAGTTTCTTCAAAGTCAATGCCTTGTTGCTTTGCATAGCCCTTTGCAACAAGACGGGCTTTGTAACGGTCCACTGAACCATCAGCTTTCCGTTTAATCATGTATACCCACTTAGTTCGAATGGCATTCTTGCCAAAAGGCACAATTCCCAAGTGTCATTTTGATATATTGAATCCAATTCAGGTTGCATGGCCTGCAACCAGCAATCATTTTCAAAGGCATCCTTATGGCATAGTGGCTCTTCATTGCATGCTATAGCAACCAATGCAGAAGCAACCAAATTAGTAACAACTGCTCTAGTACGGGCTGGCAAAGGAGCATCTTGTTTGCTGTCTTTAAGAGTGTCAAACAGCCAACGGGGAAAACTTTTGGGCTCCTGAATTTCAGCTCTCTCTTGGTCAATTGCCCTGTGCATAATATCCTGATCAATCGGAGGCATATCATGCTGTAAATTTTGCTGATTTTCAGACTGCACAAGTGGCTGTAAATGACCATTAGAAGCAGGAGGAACCTCAGATGTAGCATCATCATGGGGGTTTGATTGAAACAAAGGCATTAAGCTATCGAAAATATCTGATGCATCAATTGTGGGCTAGAACAAAGATGGTTCATTTTGTATTTGCATTGACTACAGCGCACTAAACAAGATGACCATCAAGAATAGATTCCCAATTCCGCGCATCGATGATGTGCAGGACCAGCTCAATGGAGCCTCAGTTTTCAGCAGGATAGATTTCAAGAGTGGTTATCATCAAGCTAGAATACAACCATACGATGTGCACAAGATAGCGTTCCGCACCCGCACTACATTTGGGCTGTATGAGTATCGGGTGATGCCTTTTGGATTAAATGCCCCCGCTACCTTCAACAAAATGATGGATCATATCTTCCGTCCTTATAGATAGTTCACAGGTACCTCAGGTACCTTCTCTGATGACATAATCGTCTTCTCAAAGTCCGAAAAAGAGCACAAAAATAATCTTGCTACTGTTCTCCAACAGCTACAAAATCATCAGCTCTATGCAAACATCAAGAAAAGTGAATTTTTCTTGGAAGAGATCCACTACTTGGGGCACATAATTTCCCTGACCCTAACTTCGCTGGGGACAAGCCAAGCTGAAAATACGCGGAACCACCATGAGCGAGCCAAGGATTCATGCCCTGAGGTCCCATCTACTCATCCATCATTTGGTAAATATGATGCTCCATCATCATGTCGAAGAGCTTTGGAGTCCACTACTCCACCCCTGTGGAGGCAAAACAGAGGATCGGGTTCGGATCCTACCACGCTAATGCCTCCTTTTCGGGCCTGCAGAATCAAAATGGTCAGCTCCAAGGGCATGGGGTATGTATCAGGAATCTCCAAATAGTTCCAAGGTCCCAACCGCCAAGACTCCCTCAGCAAAGGTATCCCAGCCCGCATGCGAAGGCCTAAGGACTCAGCCTCGGAACCCCTCTCCTTGGAAGTGCGAGGATGAAGCTGAATCCTACATGCCCAAAGTGATGATCTGCTGCTGAATCCTACATGCCCAAAGTGCTGATCTGCTGCTGAGAAGAGGTCGGCGCGGAAGCCTTTGCCTTGCCCTTACTCGCTGATGAGGGATCTACTGCCAAAATTGTTGGCATGCGCGAGGAAGAGGCCTCGGATGAGGCTGGTGCTATCTGAGGGGAAAGAGAGGCGCAGGGGGGGGGAGGGGGGGTGTGAAGGTAATCACCTAGGGAGGAGTGGTTGCGGAGGTGGGGGTGGGAGAGATGCAAAAGAGGGCTGGGGAGAGGGGGCTGGCGGGTCCAGGGGAGACAAAGAAGGTGATTGTGCGAGATCTGCCGCTATCGCAAAGGAGGGCTGGGGAGAGGGGGCTGGCGGGTCCAGGGGAGACAAAGAAGGTGGTTGTGCGAGATCTGCCGCTATCGCAAAGGAGGTCATTGTGGCAGTGGCACCTGCAGCCTATGAGGCTTCCTCTGAACTTTGAGGAGGGTCAGGGGGTCAGGGGGGCCATGGTTGTCGGTGCTCTGGGAGTCTCTGGAGCCAGCTCCTACTGCGATGAGGTATCCTGTGGTGGGCAAGAAGTTTCTCTGGCGAGGGGCCTACAGAATGTCCCAAGGTCAAGGGCCCACTCTCCGGATCTCGTGGTACGCCTATCTGTGTGCCATCAACCTGATTTGCATGTGACTGCACAGCTGCCTGTGCTCGTCTCTTACGGTTGGTACATTGTCATTGGTTTTTCCTAGCCTATTTACTTCGCTTCTTTTTCCCAACCTTGGTCCACCTTCCCTCCGTAAGCTCAACCCAGGGGTTCTGGGAGTGTTGTCGTTAGAAGTGATGTTGTGTCTGGCTGGGTGGCCTCTGAGTTCCATGTCACTATGATGTCCCTATGACTCCTGTGGGGATGGGTGCACCCTGTTCAGGCCTCTCGTACAATCTCTAGCGAGGTGCCCCTTCTGCTTGCACCTCAAGCACTGAGTTGGCAAGCCTGAAACCTCAAAAGAGTGCGTCCCTCCAATATCGCCAAGAGAATCACCTCTATGAGGGTCTCCGAGCTCTCTACCCCATGTCCTCCACCGTGAATCCATGATACCAAGGGATAAAATACACCAAATGAGGGCCCAGGAGAATGGGGCTTCTCTCCACGAGAGCCAGATCACTGGAGGAGGAAAACACCGTGTCCATAGATAGTGACCTCTTGGATGAGGTCACCATCTAGTGCCAAGCTGGCCTAGATCCAGTCCCTAATCTGTCTCCTCGAGGGAGTGAGGCCGACTATCCTGCCCTCTCCTGTAAGAGATTCATTGCCTGCTGTACATGTTACTTATCTGCTGGCAAATGGATGACTTTGACAGTTGTGGGAGTCAAGGGTGTTGCCATAGAGCCCCTCTGGCCAGACCGAAGGTCCCCACCAAAAGTCCCCATCACTTGTAATGAGCAATAAATTGCACCACCTACAAAAGGCGGGAACTAAAAGAAGAAGAAGAAGGAAGAAAAGGAAAACGTCCGCGAGAGGAAAGAACGCCAAGAAACTCATCCCTACCACATAAGAAAACAACCCCAAAGTTCTTTCGCAAGCAAGCTCCCAATCCTAGGGCAGAGAGTAGAATGCACAAAGTGAAGCTGTCGAGAAGAAGAGAGATCCACTAGAAGACTTTGAAGCGCTCCCCGGACTCGAGACAATCTTCAACTCTTCTTGAGGGGGCTGACCAACCTTTCAAAGTAGAGACTTGAGGGCTTGAAGGTTCACCACACAATGCCAGCCCCTAAAAACGAGCTGCCTGGAGTACAATGAGATGCAGTTAGAGTCGTGCCTGCTCTATGGTGGCTGCTATGGAAGAGGGCTAACGTTGGCACTGGCTAAACACGAGGCCACGGGCAGAGGGAGTGAGAGCGAGCTGTAGCAGGCCTGCTGCTACCTAAGCAGAGCAGGGAATGGCAGTACGGGGACCACAGCCCGTACAGTGGGCTGTAGTGACGCACAACGTGAAGAGGGTCACAACCCCCTCGTGGAGATCCTGCACACAAAGCGCCTATGCGGAGGCTGTTAGAAATGAATCACTCAAACCTCCACCCAAGATCTCTCCAACTCTTACACACACTCAACTCAGATAGATGACCACACTCCAACATTCTCTCAGAAATAAATATGGACGGAGAGAGAAAGAGAGTATATTCATCCACCAGATGGTGGGCAGAAAAATAGCTCCAAGGGAGCAGTACAAAACACAGCAAAGTGCTAGAGAATATTGATGGACTCTCTCTCTCACCAACTGCTCCAGATCTGAGTGCTGAACACAACCTTGGAGAGGGGCTTTCAGTCTTGCACTGGATGCTGGAATGAATGGAGGAGTAGGCCTTTTATAGGCACTGCCCAGGCCCCTTGAGTTGACCGACCAGCAGGGTCGGTACCCTGTCTGGTGGCCGACCACATGGGCCCTGGAAAACCAACCAGGGTTGGCCCTGGTTGGGCCGACTTGGCCAGCCACAGGCCCTTATTTAAGGGCGCCCTGGGCAGCCAGTCAATGCTGCTCCTGGTGCCTCTGTGTGAGGCCTAGAGTCCCTTTATTCCTGCTGTTGCAGACTGCAACCAGCCCGTGTGCTGGTTGCCTATGATGCCGGCCTGAGTCTCTCTCTCTCCCCAGCCCTCCTACCTTTCACTGCCCCTTGTCCCCTCAAATTTGAAGCTCACAGGTGGGCACAGTGAGTTTCTAACAGAGGCAAGGCGGCTAGCGACAACAATCACCAACGGGTGGGGGAGGCTGGTTCAGCTCGCAGGTACAGAGGCCGTGTAGACATTCTGGGAGCATATTCCACAAAAGAAAGCATTTACTACACTCAAAGAGAAGATGACTATAGACCAATTCTAATAGTTAATGATCTGTATCAGGCTTTTGATGTGGAAAGTGTGTTGGGGCTGCATTGCATCAGAATGGTCATGTAGTGGCTTATGAAAGCGGGAGACTACGAGATGCCGAGAGATACTTGGGGATCTATGAAAAAGAATTGCTAGCTGTAATTCATGCCATTAATACATGGAAACACTATCTCTTGGGTGCAGATTTTACTGTAAAGACTGACCACCAAAGTTTGAAATACTTCTTGACTCAAACTAAGCTCTCCGAGAAGCATATGAAATGGGCAATATGCTGTCCATGTTTCATTTTCAGATTTGTCCATACTCCGGGAGCACAAAATAGAGCGGTTGATGCTTTGTCTTGAAGACCCCAAGTCAATAATGTAGCAATTGCTTATCATAGGGATCTCGAAGACATGAGGGAGCACGATGCCACTAATGCAGACTTCGGTGAGATATTGCAGCAAATGCAAGCGGGGCATTCTTCAAGTCAGTATTCCATGAAAGACGGGTATTTAATGAAGGATGACTGTTTATATGAGGCAAAAGATTCTGGAGGAATGCCATGCACCTCCATATGTTGGGCATAGACGAATTGCAGCTACCACTCAAATTTTAGAGAGGTATTTTTATTAGCCAGCTATGCGTAAAGATATACACCAATTCGTTATAGAATGCCTTACTTGTCAAAAGGTCGAATATGACAAGCGGAAGGCACCTAGCGGCTAGCCTACTTATGCCTCTTCGTGCCTCACGCACCATGGGAAAGTATTGCAATAGACTTCATTTTTTATTTGCCAAGATCAAAATCAGGAAATGATGGGATTTGGACTATCATTGATAGATTCAGCAAGCAAGCTCATTTCATTCTAGCACGCAAAACTATAAAGGCAGATCATATGGCCAAGGTTTTTATGGCATAGATCTTTAAGCATCATGGAATGCCAAAGTCCATTGTTAGTAACCGAGACCCCAGAATGACCAGCCTATTCTAGAGAGCCTTATTTGATAATATGGGGATGAATCTGAAATTTTCTTCTTCTTTTCACCCCCATACAAATGCTCAAGTGAAGTCGCAAATTCAACAGAGTTAGATCTTTTGAAATGCTACGTGGCTGACCAAAAATTAGATTGGGAAAAGTACCCTCCACTGGTGGAGTTTGCATATAACAATACAATTCACAGCTCCAAAGGCAAAGTCCCCTTTGAGGTCATTTATGAAAAGGTGATACTACCACCTATCTTGAGGACCAAAGATGATATTTTCGCAGCCAATCAATATTACAAGGAAGCTTTTCAGTTGAGGTCAATTGAATAGAAGCCGAGGGGATGTCACCAAGTTGTAAAAAAGTTCTAGTTAACAAATAATTTAATCATAATTAAAGAGTTCTTCATTTATTTAATCATGTTCAAAGAGTTATCTTTAATTGGTCAAAGTATAGACTAAGATACTTAACTCCCGTTAAGTGAGCCTAACTCCGGTTAGGGAGACCTGGCTTAGCCCAAGAGGGTTAACTATAGTTAACCAGAGCATTACAAAGCAGACTTCAGGTAGAGAGTGTCGACTTTGGTCAACAAGACTTGGCTTAGGCCAAGCCTAACTCCACTTAGGGAGACTTGGCTTAGGCCAAGAGGGTTAACTACAGTTAACCAGAGCATTACAGAGCAAACTTCAAGTAGAGAGTGTTGACTTTAGTCAACAAGACTTGGCTTAGGCCAAGATGTGCCAATTATAGTTAGAGAGATTTTCCAACTTCGGTTGGAGAGACTTGGCCCTTAATTATGGTCAAGAGGGTTGACCTCGGTCAACTAGAGAATTAACTGGTTATGTGCACATGTTTGCTTGGTGGGGACACCCACAGTGACTAGGATTAGTCCACACATTATTATTTGCATGCAAAGCGCTAACAATTAATGGGTGCCATGATTGTGCAATTTAGTTAACTGTTGCAGGTCACCTGAGCAGTGATCGTTTCCTTTACTGTGGACACCAGCTAGTGCAACACTTCTTGAATAATTTACTGCTTTCCTTTCCCTTCCATATCATTGTTTATCCTTTCTAGAGCTGCAATTCTAAGCTTGAGCTCACGAATTTCTTACTGCCAATAATAATATGGTCTATCATGCTCACCATTTTCTTGTGCTATAGAAATGTATTTGCATACGGAGAGGGAATCTTTGAGATAAGGGTTGGTTTTTTTTTTTTTTTTTTTGGTGGGGGGGAAGCTGCAATATCAGAGTATGAGGGCTTGCTTGGGGTCGTGGCAAACATCTTCACCTTAGGAAACTCCATAGTTTTGACATGTGCAGCTCTAAGAAACCCTTCTGCTAAAACTAACCCCCAAGTTGGGCCAAGGGTTGAATCTCCAAGTTTATTGATGCTAACACTCTAGGAGCACTCTAGTTGTACTTGCAGTTCCTTTTCTTGATCCTTCCATTGCTTGGGACTTTTTGGTTCTTATCATCATGTGAGCAGCTCGAGAAGTTGTTCGATTTGCTGTTACATCTTACCCCTCTACTGCAGAATGAGGTTGAATGTATTAGATCCCTTGCTCATCAGCTTAGCCTAGACTTCGGTAAGCTTTTCTTTGGAAATGAGGACTCTATCTTGGGCTGTTTCTACTTGTGCATAAAGGATGTCAAAATGGGTCCTCAACTCAATATTTTCATGGGCATCCTTTGTTTGGTTCTGTCTTTGATTATTTTGTTGTTTTATCTCCTTATTCCCTCTTAACTGCACTCTTCCATTACCTTTGCTAATTTGGCTTGCCACCCATTCTGGTCCTCGTCAAAGGTCATGCACGTTGTTCTCAAGATTTTATTTTCTTCTTCTAATCACCTCACTTTGTAGTCAAAAAACCCTCTATAGAGGCAAGAAGTTTTCTGCTACATGGTAAATCAGGTTGATTGATTGCCAAATTGAAAGGCCAAAGGCATCGCAGTAGTTTGTGAGCTCCCCTAGTGTACAATTGGTAAAATCAATTTGAGGTAGAGGGAAATCGGGAGTTCATATGGTAGCCATTTATCAATGGGAAATATTGAAGGGTCTTGCTTCTATGGCTTCAATTGATGATTGCTGCTCTGATGGGCCTGCTTTGCTCCAGGGCTTGGCTGATTGGATTCTACTGGCCCTTTTCCTTTATCGTCAGGGTTTGGTTGCTAGGATGTCTCGTGTAGGTGGGACATCTTTGCTTCATGGCTATTCAACCCTTGGTTTGGTTCGCAGGGGGTGGCTACTCGCTCGTCTCCTCAAACAACTCCTTTAGGCTGTTTGTTGGCATGAGTGGCAGCTAGCCACACTCGCCCTGAATTCTACCTCTAGCACTTCAACCTTGTGACTTGATCACTTAATTGTGGTAGTCAACTTTGCCTAGTTGAGTTTCGCTCCCCCGCCGCCTTTTTGTCCACACCTATCTAGAATTTTGAGTTGGATTTTCTCAAAGAAGTACTAGTGCTACATCCTTGACCTTACTAGTAAGACAGCCTTTCCCTTGCAACCATTCATCTTTGTTAAATAGTGCATCGCAGTCAATTGCGTTGCGACAAGGCCGATAGAGTCATCGTCCATGTTAGGGAGCTTTAGTACTTTGGCCACCTTGATGGTCATCATTCATCCCTGCACTCAAAAGGTAGCTATGTTCTGGTCGAAGGCCTCGCTCCATGGAAGTCCATAGAGGTCATTGAGCTAGGTGTGATGCAACCAGTTGGTGGGAAATAGGACCTACATAGTCCCCTCATTACCTCCTTTTGGCCCTCTCAACTCCCTAGACCTTACCCCTAACTAGGCCTCTATTTCCCCTTTATCACATCGAATGCCTGTATGTGATATGTTAACGGCAGGGTACAGGTTGTGGTGTGTCCCACAGATCATTATACCCCATTTCGGAACTCAGTGCAGACTGGCATGGGAAATTACAGCTGAGGACATCTCATTTGCTGTTCGAGGTGGCGTTATGGTTCGAGGATCCAGGCCATGCTCTCTGAGGTGAATCCAGTAGGTGCACTGCTGGAGGGTTCATGGTGGGTGCATGTTCATTGGCTTGCTTCTTCAGATTATTGTGCTCACCATGAGCTGCAGAGAGGGTGTTAGAGTATGGTATCTCATAGTGAACGAGGGCTTTCATTGTGGGTATGCTCGCCTGGAGAGGATAGGTTAGGATAGGCATAGATAGGCTAGTTTAGTGGGCAGTAGGGCTGAGTTGGAATCCCAAACTCCTTTCTAATTGAGTTGCCCTAGCAGCTATCTTTTCTAAGCTAATTTGCTCAGAAGTGCTCGTACTAAATGAAATACTTATGTCTTCACATGTTGTAGCTTGAATGGATGTGGACCACTTTTTAATAGTGATTGCCTTTCCCACAGCTCAGTTAGCCCTCCAACTCTGAAGTGACCCCATGCAAAATTCCATCTACATAGACTGTCACAAAGCAGCTCTCACGGTTCTGCTCTCATTATACAAAATGTTTGACACTTACACAAAAACAAAATGTAAGTTTGACAGCGCTCAAGGAGACCACAGCATTGGGGGGGGGAAAACAGTCCATCTACATAGACTGTCACAAAGCAGCTCTCACGGTTCTGCTCTCATTATACAAAATGTTTGACACTTACACAAAAACAAAATGTAAGTTTGACAGCGCTCAAGGAGACCACAGCATAACAGTCCCACAAAGATCTTATGCAACTAAGAAATATACATATTTATTCCAATCCCTTGATAGAAAAAATGAAACCTTTTGCGCGCATGAGAACCTGCTATCCAAAGCATTAGGTACCCTGGCTAACCCTGTACATGAGCCTTCTAGGTACCTAACCCTGTGCATAAGCCTTCTAGGTAAGACCTCTTTTGCATCAATCAGGGATCATTTCTATAAATACCTGCCGTTAATGGATCCATCTTTGTTGTAATGCATTGCTCCCAAAAGCTTTTTCCCAGGGTCCTGTAGCTGTTGCCTCAATGAGACAGAATACACTGCAGCAAGTTGAAAGCACATTTCAATCTGGGTCCCCAAGAATATGATAATCATCCAAGGACACACGAAGCCAGCCACAAGGGAATGGAAAGGGCTTTGAATGACTCCAAAGTGATGAGCGTGTATTGATGAAGGTAATCACAATATTATAATGCATAATACACACCATCTCCAGAGCTAAGCCCGATAAGCAGGTCATGCCCATCCTTGGCCTCTGAATCAAAAGCATGACAAATTGGATTCGCATTATTGAAATGGATAGCCTTGATTGGGTCCTGGCGTATGTCGGCAAAGAGAGAAGATATTCAACCTGAATCAGCGTCTTGTGAAAAAACCTACAACAAGACAGTCTCTACAAGACAATCTGGATTTAGAAGTCACGTTCTAAGACTCGCAAACTACAACTTTGAGATGCTTCTCAATTCTACCTGACAGAAATTGGCCAGGCGCTTCGAATTCAAAATTTCTAATGTTTCGTTGTAAAAAAAACTTTGAACAGGGTACGTCCATTCGCGTCGTTTTTGCAAAAAGATATGGGCGCTGAAGTTGGAGTAGTCCAAAAAATATGGAGAACTATAATTCGTTCTTATTTCTCCTGAATAACCTATAACTATAACATATACCTTGTTTACTTGCATCAGTTCAAAGCTAGGATAAAGTCTTTTGTAGACTAGAGGTGCCCATACTTGCCTTTTCATGTGAGTTGTGGTCGCTAATAAACAGGGTATCGCCAACGTTGAATATGATGTAAGTGCCCTCTCCGTCGTAATTTGGCACTGCTGGCCCATTGCTCGCACCTCCACCAATATTCGTTGTTGCGGCAAACTTACTGTTGCCGACACTAGCTTTCGTGGAGCCGTTGCCTCCACCAAAACCTAGAGCTCTAGTTCCGTTTCCAGAACCAAGGAGTCTTTGAGTTACCATCTTTACACTGCTGCTGGTGCTGGAGCTACTATTTATTAAGGGCATTGAAACAGGCTTGTCCTTCAAATGTGCCAGGGTAACCTGCATACTCAGAAGGCCCATCGAAACAAAGGATCGCTGAAACGGATGGCAGATCAGCAAACACCTAAAGCATGTCCTTTCAGAAAAATTCGGGACAAACCTGCGTGACAGCTTTAGAATGGCCATAGTGAAGGAGGCCGGGAAAATGCGTCTTCTCATGTGATAGCTTGTATCGTCCTTCTGGCGTCTTGAAATTTGTCTTCACACCAGGTGATTGGGCGTTTGATGCTGCCATAATTTTCAATTACAGAAAGCCGCGCAATAGGGAACCATGTGAGCTGCATACCATCTGCGTGATGCGCTCTACCTGTCCCTTCGGATTTTACCAAAAATCCAGTCTAAGCTTGATCAAAGATCCATCTCTGGAGTGAATTGCGATCCCTACTCTAAGCATCGACAATAGGCCTGCCCTGGCTCGTGCGAAGTCCTACAATTTGCAATTGCCAGAGGAGAGAGATCTCGGAGGGCAATTAGATGGCGCGGCTATATTGGCTTGAACCTGCTCGTGGCGAGAGATATTTGTTATATAGCAAGGGGTGGGGTGCGTTTGCAGGTGCTGTGATACTAATTCATTCTCGATGTGCATGGGGAAGACTTTCCACGCAGCGCCGATGACTCTTAGCACTTTTAGTGTGGGGCTCCTCTTACTGGTTGGGGAAAACTATTTCAGACGTTGAGGTGAGGGCAATGCTTTAGTGGGCGACTTGATAGGGATTATGCCTTAGTAGACATTGTGTGAATTTCCATCTTTTGGCATGCCCTTGGGGTATCCCTAGTGTCTTTGCAGAATTTAGAAAGTGTTATATGGATTATTGGGGTGCTGCTTTCTTATTCTCCCATGTGGGTGTTGTTGTGCTAATGCATGGTTGTGTTTTGTTAATGTGTTAATGCATGGCTGTTGGACGGTTTTTCCTACATGGTCCTTCTAAGATCGTTTTATGGGCAAGCTCCAAGCCTTGGCTGTGGATTTGATGCGCCAGGTAAGTGGTTTCATACCTCTGCCATCGTTTTATGCGCAAGCTCCAAGCATTGGCTATGGATTGATGCGCAATGGAGATTCGTTGTCATCTGAGTGGCTGAATTAGTGGCTACGTCCAAAGCCTTTCATGCTGGAAAGCATGATTAGTGGAGGAGAGAATGAATGTTGATTTACGATCGCAAGTAAGTGGTTTGATTAATTTTGTTTGTGTTCAACCTTGGTTCAGAGGATTTGCTCGGCACGTTTGTCCGTGTGCATTGATCGCGAATATTGCGAAGTCATATCGTGGGAGGTTTGAAGATTTGTTATGATGTTCAGATATTTTCTGTGTCTAGCCTATAAATTGAGAACTCGTGAGCATAGTATTGCACTTCATTTGTTTTGTGGTTGGTTAGAAAGAGTGTTTCAATGGAAGGATCCACGGAATTCATGGAGATTGATAGCGGCATGTTCATCAAAGGTCTTCTGTTTTATGGTTTCTCTTCTTGATATTGTCCTTTCGTTCTTTCTTTTACAAAATCTTTCATCGTTCTCTGACTTAATCTGTGGTTGCAGGCCTTGCCAAAGTTTGCCCATATGCAATTCCATATCCTTTTACGCCAACCTCTGCCAAACTCATGCGGATGGAGGATATGAAAGCTGAGAGTGGCGAAAGCAAGCAAACACATGGTAATGGTCTCTATTGATATTGTTTTTCTCACTCGCGTCGTGCTACTTCTATCAAAAATGATTTCTCATTTATTGTTTAGCTTGGGACCATTTAGGAACGACTTTTTGTCATTCGTGTCTTGCTACTTCTATCAGAAACGATGTTTGGCTAGCGTTTGTAATGATATCACAATGTTCGTCAATATTCACGAACCGTTTAGGAACGGCTTTGCTTGAATGCCCTTCAAACGACTTTCACGTTGTATGCGATATTTACGAACAATTTATCTTTGTGTGGCATTTAAACGAATCTGTGGTTCCATTCGTGGTAAGATTTTTGGTTGCATGCAACCGAGAGCAATGTTTAACTGTGAAAAATGGCAAACTCTTCTCTCTGCAAGCATGATTAATGGAAGAATTTGCTCTTCGTCACTGATGGCGATTCTTTTTGTTTGTTGTTTGGCGACTCTGTTGTGTTTGATTTAAATTTCTTTTTTCTGGTCTTCACTGCGCCATTAACAACTAAGAATTGTTATTCGGATGAAGTGTATGCTCTACTTACTGTGGTTTTTTCGTATCTTTACAAAAACTATATGTTACAGTAATGTTTAGGTTCTCTACTTATTTTATTTCTTTACCCTCAACTTTTTTGGATTAGAATTGTATAAAGAGTTTGTTAAATTATTTGTAGGAGGTCCTACTGTTTCTGCCTGTTCTTACATGCAAAATAGTGTTTCTCCACCTAGTCCCAAGCCAAATGCATTCGTAGTTGCTTCTTCAAGCAAGCCAACGAAAGAAAATTTGTTGAAGAACTCTCCCATCAAGAAAACAGCTCACCATACATTGAAGAATTATTTCAAGGAGGTTGCGGAGGAACCTTATGCTCAAGGTCAGTTGGTCCCTTGAAATTGTTTGTGTTGGATGATAACTCCTCAATTTTGACTAGTTTCACGTTTTCCCTTTTGGTAGTCAGCAAAGAAGCTCATACGAGAATACTCAGAGTACGTAAACTTTAAATCCACAATCACTATACACATTCAACATTCAAGTAAATCGACCCATGTGCGTGATACAATCGAGAAATTATGCTCACCTAGAGGGGATGTTGTTGACATAAGTAATATTGACTCCGACTAAGTCAAACATTGAACCACGTTTGTGGTCATTATTTCAAAGTGGATTTTACTTTGGAAGTCTATTGTCAAGTGCAAGTAAATTGTGAATTTTTCTATTTTGGAAGATGTTTCTTGCCTCAAGTGTTAGCATTGTATGTTTACTATCATTTCATAATAACAAGATACCAAGTTAAATTTTTTATTTTGTGTTTGTAATATAAATCCATAAGTTAATGATAAAATTAATCCTATATGCTTCTTCTCATAAAAAACATTTAATACATTCCCATCCCAACATTAATGTATGACTTAGATACCCTAGCTCTTACATAATCTCAAACAAGTTTTCCAAAATACATTTTTATTGTTTGGTATTCTACAACCTTAGTGTACTTGATATTTGTCTTTGTAGCAAGCAAGCAACTCACACCAAATGAAGCAAATGACAAAGTAAATTCTTATAATGGTCCTAATGATGTAAAGAGTTTCCAACCATCTTCCCATAATTTTGCATCCATTGCAAAAGCAATAATTCCCTCAAAAGAACATTTTGTGGGGGGGGGAATTCATTAGTTTTGTTAAGCATTACACAGCTATCAGATTTCATTCCTCATAGATTTTTTTAAAAGGGGAAATTGCTTTGCAAGTACGTTACATACAAGGTCATAAATCCCAAATATCCAACCTTCCTAAAAGGTGACTTTACGGACAAGTTTTGTTCACACACGATCACGTTGCTCGTTCCCTCTACATATATTCATCAATCTGTAAATTTCTTACAAATTGGTGAGTTTTATAGAATTGAGGGAGCAACTGTGGTGCAAAGAGGAACAACAGAAATGGGACTTCAAAGTTTTCTCTACTTGTTGATGCAACAACATGCATCATTTGAGGAGAACCTTTCAAAGGAAACCTTTGGTTGTTGCCTGACCATCCTATCTGCACCTACATTCCTTGGGCTGCAGAGATGCTTAACTTTGGGAAATTCGCATTGATTATAGACATTCTCCAGTGTTTCCATTCCACTTTTGGTACTCCCTTTGCCTTGATGTGCTACAATGGCATTAAAATGTCCTAAAAAATCACAATAGGTAAAACTAAAGGAAAGCTTGTAAATGCTTCTTTTTTGGAAGAATCTACTAGCATTTCTACAATCACCCCATTGATACATTTATAAGGCAAATGCACATACTAAGGATGGTCCATGCTAGATGAAGCAAAACTACTTCAAATCAATTCAAACTTAGCAGCAAAAGAAGTTGCCTCTCTTTTCTTTGATTGTTCTTTGGAACATACATACAAACAAGATATACAAAATGTGAAGAACTGTTATTGTGCCAAATAATAACCTTCATATGTTATCTCCATGAACAACAACATCAACCTTAGGAGACGAACTTTGTTCAAAATAAGGGAAAAACACTAGTTTGTCATTCAAAGAAAGCTATCAAAAGAAAATATTGGATACTCCAAGCTTCCCTTGTATATGTTGTGCATCACTGAAGTTATTCTCAAAGATAAGGATATTAAAAGAGAACATGGCAATTTTCTTGCATGCAAAATGGCATTAACATAATAACCTCAGAAACAAAAGCAAGTTACTTGTGTTCACTTTGTTGTAAAGATGTCAAAAACAACAAACTGCCAACGGTATGCTCAAAAAATATGAGAATGGATGAGAAAAAAACTTACACATGCCATCTCAACGATATTGAAGCACGCTTGGTATCGATTAGAATCCCTTTTGCACATATTCGAGAGTTAAGATATGAGGGTCAATATGGGCTTCACGGAAGTTTTATCAACGTACTTGCTGATGTAGGGAGAGCAAAATGATTGTTGCCTCGTTTTTTGGGAGAACACGACACATTAATCAAATAAAAACTATCATACAAATATAGTTACGAGTGGATCGGTGCCACCAACATTCACTATGATGGCACTCATAGAATTGTTGAAATCACCACTATACAAGCAATATGACGTCAACATAAATCCTCTTTGGGAAAACCACATCAAAATGTTGTAAAAAGAGCAACAACTTCAAGATGACCTTCAACAAGTAAATGAAGGCACCAATGACAAATATTTTAACAGTAATACCTTAGTCCATGGGCTATATAGCAGCCAACAAGTTGTTGATTCGAAGACAAAACAATTACAATTTCTCCATCTGAAAGGTTCTCCCCCTTAAGTATGTTTAAAGACAAACATTGCGAAGAACTAGCATCCCTAGACTATTCTTTGGCAAACAACGACAATACAATATTCCAAACACTATCTCATACCAAACCATCGCACATTGGGAGCTAACAAATATCGATCGTCAATTTTCTCTTTCAATTGATAACCTTTTCTTCAAAATAATGAAGATTCTAGTGTGTTTACTGTCGTCATCATGGGTAAGAATGCGCAAAGCTCAAACAAGGGGACACACAATACTAGCCAAGCATGCACTATTAGATAAAAACTTGGAAAAAATCCTACAGATGAAGATAAGTTATCGTGACTTCACACCTTCTAACATCTGCCGATTACAAATACTGCCTCAAAAAAACCCTCTTCGCCACGTTGCAACAATTAGGACCTTCGAGTTTTTTTGTCACGTTATCTGTAGCTACTGTTGAAAAACTATGGCCACCATTGATACATTGCCTTCAAAAAATGAATTCGTCCATGGTTACTCCAACAAGTCCAAACTACAACAGAGATTTGGGACAATTAATTCAATCGGACCCTATTACTACTGCTCAATACTACGTTCATAGATTCCAAGCACTCAAAACCTTGCTGCAAAAAGATCCTAGCATTTTAGGCAATGTAGTGGACTTCTTCTTTGTCACACTGAGTTCCAAAATAGAGGTAGACAACACGATCATGGCCTACTTTGGGTGGAATATGCACCAACATATGGTGTATCTTCAAATGAAGAAATTGAGGCTTTTGTAGATACCTACATTTGTGTAGATATTTCAAAGTTTCCATTGCACGAAAAAGACATACAAACCCACAAACATCGTAAAACAAGTTTCAAGGAGAAAACAAAGTGCAAATTCGGATTTCCACGACCACCTATGGCATCCACAAAAGTGGTGTTGCCAATACAAGTAGGTTCAAAAGACAATAGTCTTTAAAAAAACATGAATTTTTTTTTTTTCCTAATGGAAGATAACACATTGGCAATAGACTACACAACATTCTTAACCTCCCTTAAAATAAGTGAAGAAGAATACATCCTTGCTCTCAAATCATCTATCTCACAACCAACGGCGTTCCTTAGAAGATAGCCAAAAGATGCATACACAACCATTTCAACCTAACTATGTCAAACCTTTGGGGAGCAAACATAGATGTCCAATTCATATTAAATCCGCATGGATTAGCATCATATTGCACATCATACATGACTAAAATAAACAAGGAAACAACAGATGTTGTCAAAGCCACAATGACACAAAGAATATCCGCAAATGCACCTCCAAATGAACGCATTCGCAGAGTAGGCAATGTAATTTTAAATACCCATCATATAAGTTCCCAACAAGCAGTATACCTAGCTCTATCTTTGCCCCACTGTCAACCTCCACAAGACAATTTCAATACATTAACACAAATCCTCTTGAAAAAAGAACACTTCTATTAAAGAGACGTGAACAACTACAACAACTACATAAAAAAAGCACGAACATCTTCTTCAATGACATTATCACAAAGTACTTGAAATGCCACAAAAAACCTAAACATTTGCTTGGCAACGTTCGCAAGTGAATACACATTCTCTGGCACATACTCAAAGTAAAGAAAAAAACCTCGCCTCATCTGATTCAACAACTTTAGTGAGATAAACGACCCAAAAAACTACTAGAGAGAATTGTGTACATTGTTTTTGCCATATCACAAGCAAGAACCGTCACTTGACGAGAATACAAGTTTATGGCATGACATGTATTATGAAAACAAACATATAATTGACCCAAACAAACAAAAATACAACAAAGTTATTCCAAAAATTCATTCGAAATCAACAACAACATCCAATACAACTACACCAATCAAACAATGTTGAACAATAAAGACACATATGAAATTGGAGTAGATATGTGCATTGCAAGTAAAACAAACCAATTTGGCAATGAATATTTACTTGCATACAAAATAGTACTCAACAATGAATACTACCATACATTTCATAACTTGAATCCAGAACAACTACTAATAGTTGAAGATGTTATGCTAGAAAAAAGAATTGAGCCTTCCAAACCATTCCACCTTTTCATAACTGGAAACACGGGAACTGGCAAAACACACACACACTAATGACAATCGTGCAAGCACTACTGAGATACTACTCCCACAAAGGAAAGACTGACATAGACCTTCCTAGAGTCCTGCTACTAGCTTACACAGGGAAGGCGGCATACAATATAGGAGGAACAACAATCCACTCGGCTCTACATTTACCCCTTATGGCATCACACTATACAAGTTTGTCTCCCGAATAATTGCAAGAAGTGTACAAAGACCTTGAGTTAGTTGTGTTCGACGAAGTGTCGCTGATTGGCCATAGCACGTGCAACAAACATGCGATTTTGAGAGATTAAATATAATCTCATGTAACCATTTGGAGGAGTAGATGTCCTCTTGTGTGGAGATCTATGCCAAGCTAGCCCGACAAAAGACTCTTGGCTTTTCATGGAAGAATCATCAAACACATCCACAAAAACATATTTTTGGAAGAACAATGTAATGATGTATGAACTTAACATTCCTATGTGACAAACAAACAATGAGTTTTTAGAACTACTAAACAAAATAAGAGTAGGCAAGCAAACAATAAAAGACATCTCCAACATAAACCAATAATATTGTCGAAGACCCTTGCAAAAACAAAACATTCCACACCTCTTCTACACCAATGCGGCAAAAGACATCCACAACAAGGAACTTTTTTATTTGCTAGAAGATAATCCACATACTCTTCATGCTATTGACAAAAAACACAAAACATGCAACAAACAATAACACCACCATCCAATGCAAAAAACATTGCAGGCTTACACAAAACATTGCTCCTAAAATGGGGAATGATAGTAGAAATATGCTCACGCAACTTAGACATTATTGATGGTTTGGTCAATGGTGTAGATAGTGTATTCAAACATTCACAAGTTTCATAAGAAAGCCAAGTCATTTGGATCATGTTTAATGACAAAAACAACAGAAAACAAGCTCGCCTTAAACACTCAAACTTGTACAATCCCACTATTCCATTTGCTTGGACACCTATACGCCCAATAACAAGAGAAATTCAAATAGGGAAGAACTGCTTGAACACAGTCTCAAGACGTCAATTCCCAATTCAACCTGCAACAGCAAGAAGAAAACATCGTTCCCAAGGACTCTCTAGGGATTCGATGGCTTTTGATAAACATTGATTAAGTCACACGAGCTAACTATCACATGTACAAAACCCTGAAAAATTTGTACATTATCAACTCGCTACAACAAAAACATATCAAGGTGGACCAAAACATTCTGAAAGAGATTGAACGTTTGCAAACAGAGCATCAATGGATTTTTAGTCAAAAAAACTTATCATCAATCCATAACATACATCCATATCATGGTTGCACATATTCGCCCAACATGGATGTAGCACCATATGATAGTACAGGGAGATCAAATCATGTAATAGATGGTGCCTAATGTAAAGAATGTCAAAAAACCTCAAACTTGGGTTGTGGTAGAGCCTTCCTAAAGAGATATGCTAAGTTATCCTCCATGAGAAAGTAGGACAGTTGTATATCTCCAACTAACAAGCACTCTTGAACATAATAATAGTGCACCTCAATGTGCTTGGTATGCGCATGGAAGACATGATTGTGTGCAATGGCCAAAGCACTTTAGCTATCGGTGCAAATGACTGTAGAAGTGTCTTGGCTAACATGAAGATCTAGGAGTAACGTATGGAGCCAAACACATTCTACTGTAGGTGTGAAGGTTGCCATCAGCTTCACAACTAGAATTGGCAATTGTCGGCTGCTTCTTGTTGAACCAAGAGATGCACGAAGAGCCAAGCATGAAAGAGTTACCACTATGTGACATGTGGTGTCATAAGAGTCTACCCAATCATTGCCTGTGAATGCATGCAAAATCAAGTGAAAACTAATCCCTATAGAACAGCCGTAAATGCTGTGTTGCCGTCAAGTAATGGAAGACTCAATTCACTACCTGCCAATGCTGTGTGCTTGGCTTGAGCATGTACCTATGTAATTGGGAAATGGCATATTGCAAATCAGGCCGGGCATGACATAAGCAATGTAAATAAGGCAACCCAGAACCTGTTGATAAAGAGTGGCATCAAATGGGGTACTCCCATTTTTAGAGGAGAAATGGAAGCCAGGTTCCAATGGAGTAGAAATCAGCTTGCAATCCTTGAATTTGAAAGCGTTGCAAGAGCTATCCAATATATTTGGATCGAGTCCCCCTCAACATTAACAAATTGGATGCATAAATAGTAGTGGAACCAGCCCATATCTGACATTGCAACAATGATTTTTTGCAAATCTACCTTGAAATTTGCAATTTTTTGAGTGTCTAGCCCAGTGATGAGGTTAACCACATAAAGAATTAAAATAAAAAATTCTAATTCACCCTTCCAAACATAAAGAGTGGCCTTTGTAGGGCTATTTTGAAATCCAAGTCATAGTAAAAAGAAATGTATCTTTGCATACCATGATGCCTTCTTCAAATGATAGAGGGCCTTTTTCAGCCTACATACCTCATTTTCAAAACCTTCAACCTCTAAGCCTACATATTGGGTGACATGGACCTCTTCCAGTAAATCCCCATGAAGTAAAGTGGCCTTAATATCCACCAGCATCTAGTGGACCTCCCAAATTCTAGTGGGATGGCTGCTAGGCATAGCCTGCCACAACAAGGCAAGCTTGTAAAAGTCAACACTACCATCAACTTTTGGCTTCAATTTGTAGGCCCAGTAAGTGCCTATGGAATGCTTGCTTGTCGGCAAGTCGCACAACTCCCATTGCCATTTGCATGAATGGAATCAAGTTCAGCTTTCATGGCATCCATCCGTTCTCTCCCATGTGACATTTGCATGAATGGAATCAAGTTCATCTTTCATGGCATCCATCCATTCTCTGCTATCAAATGTATCCCTATGAATGGAAGAGAATGGAAGAGAATAGTTTGGCTGAGCTTGCTCGCTGTCCCGTAGAGTATGCAAGAGCCACCTTGGAACTTGTTTTTATTGCCTAATGACAACTCGTTCCTCTGTAACTACCTATTCAATAGCATGATCATCCTATGGCTGCAAATCAAGTTGAATATGGGCAACAACAGGAGGCTATAAGCTATTAGAAGCATTTGGAGTCAGACCATAAAGTATCATCTGAATATGTAAAGGGCGGTATGGCACCAATGAAAATGCATTTGATAGCCTTATCATCAAGCTCATGCCTCAGCTAAGAGGGTACATGTGCATATGCAAGAGATCCAAACACTCACATGTGTGAAAGTACATGCTTACGGCCTGTCCATGCTTCATAAGGGGCCATGGTCTTCAATGCCTGAGTGGGGGTGCTCGATTGAGCACAGAGTTGGCACACATAATAGCATCCAACTAGAATTTATTGGGGGCAAAGACTTCCCCTTATGCATGAACCTGCCCATTTCCATTTTTGTTTGATTTTCCACTTTGCAAGTCCATTTTGCAGTCCAATAGAGTTGCAATGCACTTGATGGCATCTACCTTGAAAGGGATTTTTGAGCAATACAATAAGTAGATGTCTTAGAAGGTGACTTTTCTACAAGAGAAAGCCACTGATGCAGCAAAGGTAGTGCAACTTAAGAAAATTCTCAGGGAAGGTGCAAAAGCCAAGGTAGAGGAGGCACAAGTGAGGGCCTTGCAGGCACAAGAGTAAGCTAAGGCCATTGCAAAAATGTGGAACTAGCCCCTTGAAGGAGTCCTTGAGATGCAATCTGAAGGAAAGGAGTCATTGATATGTAATTGCAGAGGGTATGAGCACCATGAATTGATGTATGATACCCGGGTGGTTGAAAAATCAAAAAAATCTTGGGATAAGTACTCACTTCTCTTGTCAGTGTAGAGGGTGAAGAGTGTTTCCCAACTCTCATTCTCTGCTAAGGCAAGAAAATGCTTGAAGCTAGAGAAGTCATCTGACTCCAATTTCATAAGATAAATCCAAGTTGACCTGGTGAAGTCATCGACAAAAGTAACAAAGTAATAGTAGCCTCCAAGTGATGCTATTCGCATTAGCCCATATACATCACCATGTATGAGGTGCAACTTCCCAGATGCACCAAGGGTCCCGTCTTTTGGAAATGGGAACCGATGCATTTTTTCCAACAAGCAGCCCTCACATGCACTTTCACCATGTACTTTGAGTGCATTTTCACCAAACTATTAAAGTTTAGATGCCCCAATCTCTCATGCCATAAGTGAGTATAAAAAATCATAGATTCAACAATGGCATTAGCTTCTTCTTTTAGAGGTATCGAGGGTGATATAGATCATTGTCAAGTGTCCCAATGAGTACAATACAATTATTATACTGGTTATCATACATGGCATATGGATGACACTTAAAAGAGCTCTAAAGTCTATTTGTGGATATGGTTGAAATAGAAATGAGATACTTCTTGATACTTGGAACATGTAAAACAACCAAAAGGGTCACTATATAGCTTGACATTGATATGACCAGCACTTCACCAATCCCTTTCATGAGTGACAATGCCCCAATGTGGAGCATCACTTAAGGATTAAAATAGAGATTTACAAGAGATATTGTGTTTAGAAGCATCGCTATCACAATACCAGGTTGATGTTGAGTTTGAAACAGACAAATCTAAAGTATGTAGCTCTAGACTATGGTGGCAGGTCAGAACAAATGTCCACTCATCTTGAGCCAAGTTTGTTGCCTCATGAGGATGATTGTGTGGCCAACGGGAGCATTTGCAACTACAAGGCCTTGTTGTTGTTTTTTCTTCTGCGAAGCAACGCGCTTGCAACATTTAGAGATGTCCTGGCCAGGCTTCCTACAATAAGCGCTTCTTCTTCATCCTGTTAATAGGAGAAGAAGATGATGAGGTACCACATGAAGTTTGGGCTTGCTCTAATTTTTCCTCCCTTTGCCTTTGCTCGGTGATTCGTGGCAAAGGCTTGATTAGCATGAACAAAATTAGCCTTCTTTTGATGACTCTGCTCCTCATGTAGTAGAAGGGCAACAAGTTGATTGAAGCTATAGTGGTTGGGTTACCATCGCTCCTAACCTCATTGTAGCAAATCCCTGGTATGAGTCAACAGGGAGCCCATCAAGTGCCGTAGACACAACTTGTGAATCTGGGACAAACTCATCAACATTGACGAGCTCCTCTCTAAAATCCTTAATATTGGTAAGATAGGCATCCATGTTGTCACCTTACTTCATCTTCACATTATCAAGCTGCTTGCATAAATAGGCAACTTGGGCCTCATTAAATTCATTTAGGTGTTGGAGGGTCCATGGCAGGCACTATGATAGTAGTGGAAGTGGCTGTGGTGGCAGTAGGTGCCTATGGTGGAGAGATAGGTCTAGTCTCTAATCCATTGACAATATCTCAAAAATGTTGGGATACCAGTTTGACTACATGGGATCATTAAGCTTGTCTTCATGGGAAAGCATTCCAAGAGATTGATGGTGTGCCATTGCAAATGAAAATCTCCAAAGAAAAGAGTGCCCCTCAGTAAATGTGAAAGCCTCAAGACTATATGCAATGAGTTGATTGCTCTAGAGTTGACTGCAAATCTACAAATGCCAACCCAAAAAATAATAGCAAATGCTTTGCAACTGTAAATGCCATGTAGGTTGCTCAAATGCTAAACAAAAATGCACAATTTGCCCTAAAATTTGTGGCAAGAATCTATCCAAGAAACATTGGCCTACCAACACAAATCAAAGTGCAAATACCTGCAAATATGAGTATAATGTGCCTGCAAATAATGGCTAAATATCCTTGCAATGTAACTCTTGGGGCACAAGAGCCACGAGGAGTGCACCGAGGGCAAAAGCACCAAATTTCGAAGACAAAGTGAATGCAAATTAAATCTTAATTTGGCCATATCAAGAAAGATCATTGCAAATAACAACAACTCTTCAAAAGCTCCAAAATTTGAAAGGAAAAAATTGCCAAAAAGAGGCAATAAATCCCCAAAATAAGTGGTAATTTTGCAAATATGACCAAATCTAATGCACTTTTTGCCAATGCTAGTGAAAAACCCAAAATTTCACATCAAAGCAGCCAAATGTCACAACAATGAATGCAAATGTGATAAAATAACCTACAAATCTACAAGTAGCTTGTAATTTGCTTTCAATACATTGAAAAAGTCCCAATTTTGAAGTTCCAAAAGGGCAAGTACTGCAAAATCCCCAAAATGTAACCAAAGGAGCAAATGCCATTGGCAAATGTGACAAATACAATGTTGAACTGACGTCAACCAAAAGCATTAAATTGGTGTCAAGCGCACTGATTTTCAATTGTAAGGATGATTTGCAAAATGGATGTTCACTTGTATGCATCTTTTGCAAATTGTATGACAAATTTGCAGATTTCAAGATAAATGGTACAATTGTACATCAGATTGCATGCCCTCTTTGTAGACTATGATTATATGTGTACTTTGTAGATTGTGCGATTATAAGATCACTAGAAGATTATATGATTGATTGTACAGGACAAAAGCAAAAAATTATAGGAACAAGTTTTGAAGATGTTGATAATCGTACGTTGTACGGTCAATTTGCTCATTTGTACCAATGATATCCAAACTATATTGACAATTTGTAAACAGCTTATAGGAGCAATTATGTACAGATCTAGTACATCATATGGCTAGTGGGATAACAACATACAACAGGCATGTGTGAAAATCATGCAATTGTATGGTGATGTAGGGGCAACATAGGTACTTGTAGCGATTTACCTAATAGGGAGCATGTTAACATGTCTATTTTGGCTTCTATTGTTAATTTATAAAAGAAAATATTTATTTATTTTTGAAATTGATTCAATTTAAAGAAGGGGAGGTAACTATTCTTAAGCTTTTATTGGATTGAGGGATGTAAGAATAAGTCATTGGGGAGGGATGTAAAACATGGGTTGCGAGATGGAAGAAGAGTTCAAGAGTAAGGTTGCGGGCGAGATGGAAGGAGGAGTAAGCTTGAGGATAGGAGGAAGATAATGAGAGCAAAGCGGAAGAAGAGTTTGAAAGTAAAGCTGCATCGAGCGAGATGGAAGGAGTAAGGTTGAGGATAGGAGAATAGCAATGACAGCAATACTCTGAGGTGAGATAGAAGACGAATGACTAGAGAGGGATCTATAGAAGTGCAGACTCATAATGTGAGATGAAATATTTAGAATAAATAATTGGGAGAGGTTGAGATGTCGCTATCATGATGGTTGGAGAACGCTCAACTACTAGATTGTGTGAAGTAACAGATGCAAAACTATAATGCGAGACATGTGAGATGATAGATTTTGAATACATTGAAATCTATAAATTAAAGTGATCGAAGACAAGAATGAGATAATTATTAGGTTCTTATCATGAGATAGTTATTGTATGTAATAAATTATACTTCGAATAAAGTGAAACTGGTTAGATAAATTAAGAGAGGATGAGTTGTCAATTGTGTCAAGTAGTCTATACTTCCATGAGTGGACTCCATTCTGATGCTTTGGGTGTAGACTCATTGAGCGTATGTTGAATCTCTACTTTCACTCGTGGACTCGATTGTGATGCTTCAGGAGTAGACTGCTTTAAAGGTTGTCATGCATTGGGAGTATATTAAGTCTCTACTTCCTCGAGAGCCTTTGATGCAAATTTGGGTGTCTTGTTTACTTGAATTGGAGATTAAACAATTACATATCGAATGGTATGAGCCACAAATGTATATAGTTCTACATCAAAATATGTTGACATTGAGGATTGTGAGCCCTTCGCATCAAATATTTCATCGAGGAGGAACTTGTAGTTATAGCACACTCTCCACCCACAACTGTGTATATCATTTTGCTCTACAACCTCACATCTTTGATGTAGACCTGTCCCATCATAACATACAAGGGAATGAATGCATGCATTGCAAAAGATACATACCATGAAAGTTACAATGCATTAAGAGTACACTTATGCTAACACATTGCCATGATATGTTGCCATTGAATTGGTGAAATAACATTTCTTGGCCTGAAGGTCCAAAGTCACCAAACTCCAATGTTTCCTGCATGGCCAATTAAGAATCTTTATTATTTGACTACACCTTACCTCTGGCAAAAGTAAATATGAGGTTGCGATGTCACTTACTCCTCGTAATATGGTTAAATGATAACTTGTGCATTGTCCATATTGAAAGATTGCATCCAGGTGCAAATATCTTCTATTGACTTATTATTATCGAGCCATGTAGAAAGTAGGTAATCTATGACATATACACACTTTCCACAAACTACAGGAAACCAAGATATAATTGTACTGCACCAAAAAATAAATGAACATTAGCTCATTAGATTTAATCAAAATATTAATATTAATCCAAGATAAAGTTTGTATAAAACTTGAGGGTGGCCATTATAACTTTATCATTTACCTCTTTCTTACGATATCAGAGGATTTGAATCTCTTCTTAACCAAATGAGAAATATTGAGATTGTTGTCTAATGAGAACCTGAACATCAAACTTGGTTCATAATATCTCCCAATTGATGGTAGAGTTTGCTGATTTGAAATTGCATTTGGTTCATGCACGACAACCTAGAGCACCAAAGAGTGAAGATAGGCCTCAAGATAAGAGTGGGATCACTTGCTCTATGAATGTAATGAAAAAGGTCACTATCGCCCCGAGTGTCCTGGATTGAGAAAGAAAGAAGAAAAACAAGTATCCTTGTTAGAAGCTTCTTCAAGGGATGAGGAAAGAGAGGTAATGATGGCTAAACGGGGGCGTGGTAAAGCAAAAGAAGAAGAAGAAAGCAAGGAAGAAGTAGATGAGGAACATCAGGAAGAGGAATGCCGTATTAAGAAAAAGAGGGCATCTAGAAGGAGAATTAGCTAGTCAGACTTTCCTTTAGGACAAGGCATTGGCAGCTATGACTTGTTGTCCGACCTTAAAGAAAAGGAAGCTCATATCACCTTTGGTCAATTATTGCTTTGTCTCCAAAACTACGGAAGGAATGGGGAAAGCTAGTAAGCACACGAGTGTCAAAAAAGAAAAAGAAGAAAAGTGCCATTCCTCTTGTTCAAAATGTAGATATAGATGTTGGTAATGATGTACTTGTGGTTGATGTGATCATTGATAGTCAAGTGATTTCTAATGTGTACATTGATGGAGGTGCATCGATTAATGTCATGAGTGAGAAGACCATAATAGATGTTAATCTAAAATACTCTAGTACTACCTCTCCTTATCGTATCAAACTGGCTGACAACACTACCTCCTCCTTCCTCCCTCCTCCTTCCTCCTCCTCCAAAAACACATCGTGTCGCGGCCCCAAAATGGGCTCGAAAAAAGTTTCGCAATTGGCTACACCCAAGCTAACGTTGACTCTTATAGTAATCTCTAGAATAGTGCAATTTACACTATGCTTAACATGAGATAGACAAGCATGGGCATACATCACTACATGTAGTAGAAATGGTGAAGATCACAAGACAGGCAACAACTCACTATGTCCACCATAAGATACAGACAAGAAAATCACCCACATAGTGCTCTCAACATATAAAGCATAGCTATGAAACAACACACACACACACACACACACACACACACACACACACACATCCATGCAAGCCATAAGTAAAGACATAGATTATCTCCATTTTTAGCTACACTAGTTATATAACATTTATGTAGTAATGTACACACCCATCAATGGTAAAACAAACAACCCATAAGAGATAAATAGCATGCAATCATAATACACATACATGTAGCACATAACAAAGCTCATAAGACACAACAATAACAAGCACGCAGGGGGGTGTATGCATATAGGATGATGCCATTTGGTTTAACTAATGCACCAGCAACTTTCCAATGTTTCATGAGCCAGGTATTTGCACCCTACTTGGGAAAGTTCTTAAGAGTGTTTTTGGATGATTTTTGCATTTATTCAAGTCATGTGGATCACTTGGAAAAGTTGAGGATTGCATTGAAAAGTATTGATGATGCAAAAGGTTGCCTTGAATTAACTCAGCCCATTTGACTTTTCTACCTTTAAGCTCTAGCTGATTACAAATCCACTTAATGCTCTCCTGATCAAAGATGATCTCAAATTTTGCACCATATAAATAGTGCCTCCACTTTTTTAAAGCATAGACTATAGCATATAGTTCCTTCTCATATGCCGAGTAATTTCGTTGGGCACGATCTAAGTTTTTGCTTTCAAAAGCCACTAGTCAACCTTTTTGTATAAGTACCGCCCCAACAACAAAATCACTAGCGTTTGTCTCAACCACGAATGGTTCATTCGGATCTACTACTTTTAGACAGGCGCTGCCACTATAGCTACCTTTAATTTTTCAAAACTTTTATTTTGAGGTTCATCCCATATGAAGGTGCTTCCCTTCCCCTTAAGATGGTATGTTATCAGAATAGCAATCTTAGCATAATCTTGGATGAAACTCCTATAGTTGTGGATGCACGCCTATCTGCTCCAACAACAACACCATGGCTCCATCTCAACCAAAAGACCTTACAGCCAATACAACTCGACTATCCATAGATAGTGCCAGCAAGCAACGACGTCCAGTGGCTCCAATGATCATCATTACTGATTTCACGACTTTGACCTCAACAAAAAGACCACGGCTCCCAAGGCATCTCGATCGACCCAGCTCATGGGCAAACGAAGCCTGCCATCCATGTAGCAAAGCTCCAAGGCAAGTCCAACCAACATCGCCTTCTACGACCATCGCGCATGCAAGGCGCTCCCTGCTTCATGGAATTCTTCAACAAGATGACCAATGATAGGACGAGCCGATGGGCTATAGCGTGGTAATGTAGCCTCTCCCACAATGAAGCAAATGACATGCCCAAGCAGCCTTCACAAGACAACAACTCCAACAAAGGCTTTAGCCTCCACCACCACGAGCTGTGCGACACCCAACCGGCTCAGCCCAAGGCTCCACCAACTTCACGAGTAGCGGCTCTTGGCAGTCAGCCAACCTCTAATAGTACATGCACAATGACCAGAAGCTCCATGGCTTATTCTCCACGATGAGCCACAAGCTCTTGGCGACTCCTTAATAGCAACTGAGCTTCAACAAGATCCTAACTCCATTGGCTGCTACCCCAACACTCAACAACTCCTTCAATGAGCAGAGTCGAATAATAGAGACTCCAACTACACCCGGCTACCGCATAGCCTTGCTAGAGCCAACATTAATGACGCCTACATGACGCCTCAAATGACTTCTTCACAACAAGCTTCTTCACAAGCATCGATGCATGCACCGAGAAGGACAACGGGATTCAAGTCCATCAATGGAATCTATAGATTTCATCGGGATCTTTGTAGATTTTGGTTTATATGAAAACACCACATGGCAAGATAAGAGCACGTGGCAGATTGGAAACCTCAGCATTTTGGATAACCTTATCACCTAGGGATAGCAAGGCATGCTAGTGTGCTGATGTGGCGTACCTCTGCCTTGGTAGACTTACCACATGGCAAATTCTAGCCAGTTTATCCCACCACATCACTCGAGTTTGGTTAACAATGGGTTAGCCATGTTATATGACCTAGGGTTATGCCACATCATTATCAAGGGTCACATGTGTCATGTCATCAATGCCTAGTCAGCACATCCAATCGGGATCCAATCATCCTGCCATGTAAGCTCAACATCAACCTCAACTACCACATGTCACAACCCTTGCTAGGCACTATACCCTCTCCATAGGCACACAATGAATTTAGCATGTGACCTTATCTTGCCATCTCACCACAGGCCACATCATCATTTTTGGGCCTTCTTGGGATCAAAATTTGGCCAATCCTTCTGGGAGCTGTATCTTTTGATCTAGAGGGAATTTCATAGTGCTCCAAAAGGCAAAATTGCTCACTTGCTCGTGCTCTACATGTTAAGCACCTCAAATTTCACATATGACATTCCCACAGGTCAACATAATCAAATCTTTGTTGAGAGTTGTGGTGCCATGAGCACTTGTAGAGCAAAGGTATGAGCAAAGGGTAAGCTGCCACATGGCATGGAGGACATATCCCACATGTGAGCAAGCAAATGGATGTAAGTACCCTTACCTATAAAAGGGAGGTTCATTTGAAGTAATATCAATCAAGCACTTTGCACTATCTCAAGATTCTCTTTATGAGTCCAAGCTAATCTATCTTGGAACCTAATTGACTTGAGATACATGTCATGAGCACTCTCTTCATCATGTTTCCACATAGGTTCCATCCACCTTAGAGTGCTCCATAGATCCTGAGGCACACATGTTTTGTCCATGAAGAATTTGGACACGCTCCAAAAGGGAAAAGTGATCGCCTTTTTGAGCTCTACGCGCCTGTCAGATCAGAATCATTGTATGCAATTAGACACTGCCAATATTGAAAGAAATCAATTGGTAAGACCTTTGCAACAAATGGAAAATCAAAGCATGAATGCACACATAATTGTCATAAGCATGCCAAAAGCACAAGTGCATGAGATGACCATAGCAGGAAGCATGGCATCCACACACAAAGCATCAAGGCACATGGAAGAACAAAGCATCATGCATGAAGCTACACCAAGCAAAGAAGCAAATGAGTCGTCATCAAGCCATGAGCCAAAAGGTGACATCAATGGAATGTATTGAGAAACCAAAACCTTGCCAACCTTGCCTATGTTTTGTAAATCAAGCCTGACCACCTGAGAGTAGCTATGAAAGCACCCAGGGGAGGTATTGACATGTAAAAGCCACACTTGACCACCTTAAGTAGCAATGCATGCACTAAGGGGAGGTGATGGATTTGTAACTCACATCTGACCACCTTGCAGTAGCCAAAGGGTTATGGCACCAAGGGGAGGTGTTGAGAGTTGTGGTGCCATGAGCACTTGTAGAGCAAAGGTATGAGCAAAGGGTAAGCTGCCACATGGCATGGAGGACATATCCCACATGTGAGCAAGCAAATGGATGTAAGTACCCTCACCTATAAAAGGGAGGTTCATTTGAAGTAATATCAATCAAGCACTTTGCACTATCTCAAGATTCTCTTTATGAGTCCAAGCTAATCTATCTTGGAACCTAATTGACTTGAGATACATGTCATGAGCACTCTCTTCATCATGTTTCCACATAGGTTCCATCCACCTTAGAGTGCTCCATAGATCCTGAGGCACACATGTTTTGTCAATCTTCATCATCAAAACCACCTCTTGATCCTTTGTAGTACACCTAGTACTTAAAATGAATTAAATAAAATTCATTTGCTGCATTTTGTGCTTCGACGTGTAGTCTAACTATAGACTAGCACCACAATAGAGGAGATTGAACTCCATCAATCCAAGTTAGCCATTTCCACATCACTCGATTAGTTCCCAGTGATGTCAATCCCTTCAATTCTATCATCGGTATACACATTTACACACTGACACCAGCTCAGTCCCTTAGCACTTGATGATTGGACATAAGACTACATTAGGGACCACGGGTTTCTTGCCATCCACCAAAGCCTTGAATATTTGCATAGCATAACATATATCTAGATTCCTGTTGTTGGTAAAAATAGTTGCTAACTCCACATCTCGAGCATTCACAGCATAGGGCTTCTGTATCAACCTCTTGATCTAAATCTTCTTCCTCTTTCTCCTATCTATCATGTTCTTCTTTTACCTATAGTTTTTGAGCGGAGGAATGCTGTCTTTTTTTGAAAGTAGCCTTTGGAATTATGGCCCTTCTAGTATAAATCTTTTCTATTTTGCATCTTTCTTTGCCTTTGATAGGTTACACCAACATCGTCGTGGCTTGTCCTTAAGGTTTCTTCTTTTATCTTTTTTACTTCTTTCGCACGCAATAGTCGTGTTGCTTCTTCATTTTTCTATTCGAACATAGCATCTACTTTTGTTTCTATCTCAAAGAGTTTGTGTGCAGACCCTTGATGTGGGGCTTCTTGTCTAGGCTACTTTTGAGCTATGATCTTACTTGTGCCCTCTTTGTTTTTGTACCAAACTAGCATCCCTCTGATCCTTCTCATGCTCTCTCTATTTCTGAGCCAAACTAGAATCCCTCTAATCCTGCTTGGCCCCTCTCTGCTCTTGACCAAATTCATTCTCTAGCTCGCGTGAAGATGTCTTAAAGTACTCAATCATAATCTTTTGATGGAACCTGCTTGCCTCTGCACTCAGAAATATACTCCATTCATCCATGAGAGCCTCTAATGGAGCTTGTAATTCTATAAAGTTTGATGGTGGAGGAGGTGGCATTGTGAACCTATTTAGACCTCTTGATAAGATGAAATGATAGCCCCAAATATGAGGTTGTGAACACTTCACAAAAATATCTAAGTATGGTTTCTTTGGCTACATCGTGATTCCCACAACCATGCTAGAAGTTATATCTTTCTTAGAGAAGCTTGCATTCCATGACTTCTTATTTTGCTCCATATCTTTCCTCGACATCATGAGATGTAGCTTAGTTTGAATAAGAAACCAAACTTTTCTTCCCATGTGTATGTCAGTCCACTTCCCTTGAAAGTTATTAGGGACATCCTCTTTCCCATTTAAATGTAAGGACATACTCTTTCCCATTTAAAGTTATTAGGGACAAACTCTTTCCCATTTAAATGTAAGGTGGGGCTAGAGACAAATGTTGCATATCTTAAGAGTGCTCCATAATAATTGAAAATCCTACATGAAAATTGATTCAGAAGACTTTAGATAGATACATTGCTTCAACAAAAATAACCAATAAGGCTTTAAAGTATAAATTGAAAGACAATGCATTTTGCCCATATCATATTATAATGCGCCCAAGTTGTAATGTCACTGGTACAATTGTCTATGTGTCCATTTAACAAAATCTTTGAAAACTCTATAATGGATGATCGAAAAATAGCCTTAAAGTCTTTACAAGGCTCAATATATGTACATAAATTGAAAAATGATAGCCAATAAGGCTTTACAATGGCATGCAAAAAGAAAAAGAGTATGACCTGTCTATGATTAACAATTGCACTGTCTCCACTGAAACTCTGCTCATTGATCTTTCAACTAAAACTTTGCTCATAGGGTTATGTTATGAGTGTGAAACCGCATGTGAGCATAGGACTGACTCCGATTAAAAAATAGTCAGAAATTTTCGAGCATGGCTTTGATTCATTATTTTGGAGTTCTCTCCTCTATGGATAAACTAATCTATGCTAATCCAAGCTATACCAACCGTCGAAGCAAAGAAAAAGCAAGACATAATTCCTTTTTATGCTCTTTTTAATAGGTTACCTGCAAGAGACAAGGGAGATCTTATATTCAAATTTTAATCATTTTATATATATATATATAGTATATTTAATTTAGCAAAATATTTAAAAGTAAATTAAATATATTTAATTTACTTTTAAATATTTTGCTAAATTAAATATGCTTTAAATATATATTTATACTAAAAGTAATTCAAAATTAAAATTATAAATTTAATTAATTTAAATATAAATTCAAAAACACAAAACAATTAAAAAGTAAATTCAGTTAACCAGTATAGATTAAAAGATTTACATTTGATTTAAATTAAAAGATATATACAAACTAATAAATTCAACTTTGTTTAAAAACATAAACTATAAACTAATTTTCACTATAAACGATATTTAATTAAATCAACTAGTTTTTTAAATATTAACAACTATAAACTATATTTAATTAAATCAACTAGTTTTTTACATACTAACAAAAATATATTAACAAATATTTAATATTATAATATATCGTGAAGGAAAGGAGTTCTCCCCCTTCCCCTTACCCCTCGGCAGCCGTAGCCGTCGAAAGGGGGTTCTCCCTCCTCCCCTTACCCCCCAATGGCCTCGACTGCCTGGGGGTAAGGGGAGGGGTAATCCCCTCTTATAAGGGATTGCAAGGGAGATGACGATGGAGGAAGAGCAAAGGGAGGCAAAAGAGTGGATCGGCAAGGAGTACGAGAGGTCCAATGGGCGGGTAGCGATGGATGAGACAAGAGACGGATGATGATGGAGGAAATGCAAGAGATGGATTTGTGAGATGGCATATAGGAAGAGGTAGACAACGATGGAGGAAAAGGAAGAGATGGATTTGTGAGAGAGAATATAGGAAAAGGTAGATTAGTAAAAGAAAATGAGAGAGTCAGAGGCTTACCAAAACGAGATTGGAAAGTAGAGAATCAAAATGAGAGAAAAGGAAAACGGAAAGAGAAAAGATAAGGGAGTGAGAATAGATTCAAATATAGTGCAGGTAGATTCAAATTTAAAAAGTGAGTGGGAGAAGATTTGCCTGGGAGATTCAAATTTGAACTTACAAAATAAAAGTGCAGGATGGTTTGAATTTCAATTAAAAACAAAAAGTGCAGACATTCTCCTAAACATTCCTTCACCTTATGACATTCTCTCAATTTGTCTTCATTCCTTCCTCACTAAATGATACACAACATTCTCTTTCACGACGATGATCTTTCTTTGCTTCCCACACATGAAACACTTTTCGGCAATAATACATGGGTAAGTTTTACTCCTTTAGACACTGTTTATTCTATTTCGTTGTACTTTTCAAGCACTCCTTTGTCTTCATTCCATTCCCTCTCACATTTTTGCTTCTCTCCCTCCATTTCTTTTGTTTTTCTTTGTTCCCCTCTCCTCTCTTTAGTTGTTTGTCTATTGCTACTCCCCATCATTCATTTCTCTTTTTTGCCATCTCTCTGTCATCGCCCGCCCTCTCTTCGCCTGCCTTTTGCCCTCTCTCCTCCCCTCTTGCTTCTCCTTATCCGTCGTCCACCCTCTCTTGCTCCTCCATCTCCGCGCTCTCTCTCTCTCTCTCTGTGTTTGTTGTTTGTCATCTATTGTCCCCCTCGCCTACCCATCGTCACCTGTCCATCATCGTCATCATCAAGCATTTGCTGTTGGCCCCATTTTTCATCACCACCACCCGTCATCGCCATCTTGCCATTGTCATCTCATCACCCATCATGGCCATCCATCACCGCCTTTCGTTGCCACTAGCCATAAGGGGGATTATCTCCTCCCCTTATTTCCTATGGCCGCCAGGGAATAAGGGAGGGGGTTAATATCCCCTCCTCTCACCTACCTTGTATCTCCATCGTTAGGGAATAAGGGAGGGGGTTGAGGGGAGGGTATCCCCTCCTCTCACCCTACCTCATATCTTTGTCATCCTCCCATTGCCCTACCTCATATCTCTATCACCCGCCATCCTACCTTCTGCTACCCTACCTCCCATCCCTCTCGCCTTCCTATCCTCCATCGTCGTTGCTGTCCTGCCTCCTATGTCCCTCCTTCTCTCCTCCTCTTTCTTCTTTTTTCCTGTGGCCACATCCGCGCTCTCTTCTTCCCTTTCTCCCTGAGCGTTTATGAAAAGCAGACAAGCACATTCAATCTCAGAGATACAAATAATAAAGAAGAGTTGATTGATTGGTTTTCGTTAAAGTGGAAGGCAGTTATGAGTTCAAAGAGGGAAGCATTCAATGCCAGTTCTTCAAAAGAATGTGTCAATCCCACAGGATTGAAAATGCCATCTTTGTTTTTTCTTGAGAAGCAACAGATTCATGTACAAGAGAAAGATTATGTGCTGGGTGAAGGCTCATATGGAAGAGTGGTGAAAGGTAACATCATTGGTGTAGACTGCTTTGATCCAAAAGAGACCTTTGCCATTAAGAAACTTAAGGTATCTTAAAATCCAAGTGAAAGGGAAGAGAGAAGGTCCATGCGAGAGTTAATGGCAAATATGGAAACAATGCAAGCCCAATTACCTCATAAAGGACTTGTTCGCACGATTGCTCGTGTGATAAATCCTCCAAGATTGGTATACCAATATTGGAATGGGGAGACATTGGACAAATGGTCAAGGTTAAATGCTATGAACTCAGTCTATGTGGGAGAGGAGCTAGACCATTTATCTCGTATCCGTACTCATGCCATAAATCTAGTTGGTACTTTGATGGGGACGTTAAAATACATGCATGGAAAAGACCTTTTGCATAATGACTTGCATCCTTCGAACATTATGCTTCACTTTGATAGTGAGTCTGATAAGGTCTTCATAGGAATTATCGATTGGGGATTAAGCAAGAGTGATAAATATGTCAATGATGGCAAGGATCGATGTGACCCTCAATTCAAAGAGCGATGCATGTGAAGAAAGTGGTTGGCTCCTGAGTTGTATACTTTTCCATATGCAAAGTTTTCCAAGGAAACTGATATTTATGCTACAGCCTTTTCATTGGAAAAGTTGTATCGGCTAGCTTACAAGTACTTTGTTCACATCCAAGATACAACTAAGTTAGATCACTTAAAGCGTTGGTGGAAGAGAATAGAGGAAATGAGAAATCCTATTTCTAAAGCTAGACCTACTGCAACAGATGTTACTCATACATTTGAAGTTATATTCAAAGTCACATGTGAAAGTGCATTACGACATGATGCATTGTAACCTTTTGTAGCACTACAGTTTCTAAATAATATTCCAAAGATTGATGGTTTTCTTTCTAGTACATGATCTATTTATGTATATAAAAAACATTTCAACTTTTTTGTTTTGATATAGCGTTTGTGAAATACTTTATTTTTCTCTCCTCTTAAGCTAAAATATTGATCTTCAATAAATATCAATAGTGTTTTAGACTATGGCATACCATTTAGAATTTAAAAGTTATAAGTTTATTTATATTTTTCTCTTATTTTGATTAGGTATACTATTGATCATATCATGGCTTCAAAGACTCACATAAAGGTGTTTGACTATGGATCATCTGAGAAGAAGCTTTTGGGATATGTTAGAGTGCTTGGTGACTCTACCTATAGCATGATACGTAAGGAGATTATGCAAGATGGAATCATTTATGTTCCTTTTCACTTTGTTATCAAAGATGACAATGATGATGAAGGTTGCATACTAAATACAATACAAGAAGAACGTTGGAATGTTGAAGAGGATAGGTGTGTTGGTATAAAGAGGTCTCTAAGTACGATTGTCGATGAGATCACACCATCAAAACGTGTTTGCAGAACATCAGATAATATTCATAAAGAAGTTGATATTGTAAATGTTGATGAAAGACATGAGCATGTTTGTTGTAGTCATGGTTTAAACATGCACAAAAGTAAACTTTTAGCAACGTCTATTCTTGAAGATTGGGATAGTCATTGTGAAAAAGTTCGCAAAAAATTGAGGCAGCGTAAGACACCTAGAGATGATAAATTTGAGCTCCTCACAGAGGATCTTAATGGAAAGCCTAAAGTTCGAATTTGGTGTGTTGAATGTGGAATGCCGTATGGATCAGGGTCCATTGAAGGCAAGCAGTCAGCTTACACTTGCTTGTCTAATTTTCTAAGAACCCATATTCTAGAAAGCCAGAAACATCAAAAAATATATGCTGCCAATCGAGGATTTATCACTGAAGAAGCATGTCTTCGAAAAGATAGCATGAAGGACGCTCAGGACGATGTTGATGATGCAACAATAATTCTTGATGCTATTGAGGAAATGCACACTTTCAATAATTCTCATGAAGGTAATCTCCACTAGAAGCATGTAGAGATGACAAAAATCTTTCTTTTGTTAAAATTTTCATAAATAGGGTCAAAAAAATATTCTTCTGAAATTTTTCATTATCGAGTATGTTGCAGGAGCAAAGTTTGAGATAGTTGAAGCAACTTTGAATGACTACAAGGATAAAAATGCTATAAGAGTGGCATGTGGATATGATGGAAAATGGTTGTTTTTGTGCCCTCGAGGTTCAGATCTACAAACAATTTTATCAGAACATATCAAAGGAAAAGCTCACATCACTTCTTCCAGCAAGAAATCAATGGAGCCATGTCCAGTATTATCAAGGGTTGTTGGCCGACCTAGGAAGCATTTTGACAAAGATCCATGACAAACATCGTTGGGAAGGTTCCTTGTACAAACAAAGGAGTTTAAAGTGTTGCAATCAAAATGTGGTGAGACAGAATCTCTTTCTGATTCCTTGACTGAGTCATTCTTATCTTCATCATCAAATATAAATTTGTTATGTTGGGGATTATGGCAAGCTAATGTTCATGTCAATGGTTGTGAAATTAATATTAAGTCATTTTTGATGGATCAAAAGATGGGGCATGAATGGTTTTGTGAACCATATACAAAGGCCACTTTACATGATGGGAATATGGAATACAAGATAGATGGATGCTTCAGGCACATAAATTGTCTTCGTATATCAATCATTGGAGTTCCATTTCAAGGTTTCTCATGTGAACACTGTAAGAAAATTTCAGGTTGTTCTGATTTTCGTATGAGATTATATAGGGAGAATCTTGCCGTTCAGAAGAGAGGAACCAGGAAAAGAGGCAAAGGAAGGTGGGTAGACTACCTAACAATTGAAGAGCTAAAAAATGCCACTTTTGAGTGTAGGAAAAGTTTGAATGAAGAAAAAAGAACGCTGTGGTGGGCAACATAAAAAATTGTAATGCTGTCAGTCAGAGTCAAAACTTTGAAAGAATCAAGTTTTGAATGTATAAATAGGAAAGATGTTCGACGCTTTTGTAACAACATAATTGAAGCTCATAGACAAGGAAAGTTTGGTGGAAAATCAGCCTTGTGGGAGTTTTTTCAAGAAGTGGCACAGAACATGTTACGGTCAAAGCAAGGACACAGGTTTAGTGACTCTACAAAAATCATATATGAAGTTATTAAGCTATGGGGTGGTCCAAGACTACATGAGTTCTTGAGTATAAACCTTGGAGGTCCATCTTTGTCTACCACCAGAAGGCAAGGAAGAAAAGAAATTGAATTTATTTGTGGTGAGCACGAATACATATTCAATGCTGTTGGGAAGATCTATATGGATGCAAAAAAAAGATATGGAGTCATTTCTATAGTTCCAGTTATCATAGTGGAAGATGAGACAACCATTAAGCGTCGAATAAGATAATTTTAGCTCTCTATGCATTCTACTTTTATCTATATCATCAAGATATTTATAATTGCTATGTTTGGAAATCTCTCAAAAAGATGAGGAAGTTATTAAACTCTATAATTGTGTTGTGTAGATGGAATGCAAAAGATGACACTCTTATTGGGTTTTGTGGAAAGAAAGGAGAATATCATCAATGCTCATCAAATGACTCCATTGTTGTTGGTGAAGGCTCACAAGGATACTCGAATATTATAGATGCTTTTCAAAATCATATCATAGGTCATTATGCTAGACTTTTGATTGTTAATCCTCTTCATGATCTTCTTCCACGTTTGGCTTTGATTGTGCATTGCACATGCAATCGTTTTGATAGTGATTTTGTAAGGAACCAATGGAATCTTTTGGAGACCATGTGGAATGCAAACCTGAAAGATAAAGTTGGACCCATAATTGGACATGCTTCAGATGGAGATAGTAGAAGACAAAAGTTGATGCTTGAAGACTATTTGGAGAAAAGCGAACAACCTTTTGCTATCAATTGGTGTGGATGGAATATGAGAGCAAAAATTGTAGGAGGAAATGTGTATGGCCTTCATGATCAAGACTTTGTACACTGTGGAAAGAAACTTACAAGCCCACTTGATAGTCCTACTCGACAACTAGCAATTGGATGTGCTTGGATCACACTAAATCATGTATCTATCTTTTTAAATTGAGGAGCACAAGCTACGAGATGGAGATATTCAAAGGAATGATCGACAAAATTGGGGAGCAACTCAAAGGATTGCAAGTAGACAAGTACAGAAATGTTTGCGAAAACTTCAAAAAAAAGAAAGAAGTATGAAGGGGACTGAGGCCTATTTGATGATTGTTGCTGATTATATTGATATTTTCTTGTCACCATATTTGATCTTGAAGGAGCATGTGGTGCTTGCAGCCAAGGTAGTCTTCTTTTTCAAAATTTGGCGACTATGGATTCATCACCATCCAACCTACACCTTGAAGAAAAATTTCATCAGTAAGGAGGCTTATACGGACTGCATACTTTCTTGTCATTTTGTTGTATTGCTCATAAAGATGTTTCGAGATTTTTATCCTAATCTGAAGTGTCCACTACATCTTACCGGTTCTGATGCTGCTGAAATCTATTTTAGTAAAGTTGGAGGCATGATTGGGCAAGAAAGAGCATTTGATCTTGGAGATCTTCTACATAGCATTGGTAGCTTGAATAAAATTGCCATGCATGAGTGTGCTCAAAATGGTCTAACTTTCTCTAGGGCTCATAAAAAGCAAGAGCATATATGGAAACATTTGAATAAACAAGAAGGGATGATTGAAGAAAATCTAGGTGACTATGAGAGTGTTTCTTCTGATGAAAAGATGATTGATGCATTGAAGGAGGGCTTACAACAAGCTCACATACTATGCGAGTCTTTGGATTTGAAACCTAGCAAGGCTGAAGACTTGAAATGGTGGCTGGATGCAGGGTCTACATGGTGTAAGCTAGATGCTGAAATGGGAGAAGCTGATGAGAATGATGACTTTGTGGAGCCATGTGGTGAAGAAGAATCTATGGACGAGAATAGCAATGAAAGTGAAGAGGTTATTGCACTTAGTGAGATTAGACATGAAATTGATGACATTTTGAAGGAAACAAGAAACATGCCCCCTAAGAAAAACATTAGCCCCATTGTAGAGGTGAACAGAAAGTTTATTTTCAAGTCAACATTGGTGAGCCAACTCAATGGATGTCCAACCTTGTCAAAAGATAGACTCACAAGGGTAAAGCAAGGTGTTTACTTCAACCATGAAGCAAAAGCACAATCATCAAATGGAAATTTATTTGGCATAGGTTGTGACTGTGCTGTATACTTTCATGATGACACAAAAGGACAAGGAAATCAACACATGAAAAGAAATGGCAAAGCTACAAACACGAGGAAGATGGATGCAACTCATGGTACATGGTACTTAGGAAGAGTTCAAAAGATGAGGAAGAAAGTCGGAGGGAGGTACGTGGATTATAATTATGGCTTTGATTTAGCAGATAGGCCCCAAGGTTTGGAAGTTCAGCTTGGATGGTATCAAAGGGCAAAAGGAGCACAAATGTTTACTTATGATTTGACAGACTTAAACATGGTGGACATTGAAACAATTATTGCATTAGCAAATTTGACATATATTGTAAGAACAGACAAGTATCAGCTAGATGAGAATGACTACAAAGTTTTTAATGACTTTTTGAAAAGTGCTAGGTAAGTTTACTTTGCATTTTTCATGCAAGGTAAAACTTTACAAAATGTTTTATAATGAGCTACATCATCTAAGGATCATCCTTGGCTAATTTTGGTTTCAGATAATGATATGTCACATGTATCGCATAAGGAGTTGGGCTAGTTCTTGAGGCAAAATTCTACATTTTTTTGTAAGTCAAATACCTTAAGATAAACTTGAATACAAACTTTTCTTCAGATATAATTCTATATTTTTTGTAAGTCAAGTAATTTAGATAAACTTGAGTGCAAACGTTTTCTAGCTATATCTAACATTAATCATGCAAAATTCTTGATTCTTATTGGTGAATAAACAGGGCAATACTGGATGGAGGGTCAAATTTGGAAGCCAAGTGGCCTGTTTTAGGGCCCTCCCTTGGCTATAATCTTTACACTATAAACAAGACAATTCCACATCCTCCGTGTTATCCAGCTAAGGTTATTCAAGGATCCATCGATGAGGAGGAGAAGTCTGTGTAACAACCTTTAGTCTAGCTATCTCTAGCTGATTTTTTGCCACGTCTAAGTCTAAGGTTTTGAATAAACTCTTGATGACAAGTCTTGGTTGTAACTTGTATCTATTTTAAAATATCAATATGCTTGTACTTTGGATTCAACTCTACCTTTTCATTTGGTGCTTTTGATGAAATTTGGCTATAGCTTGCACTACATCAACATAATGCTACTACATGCATCATATTTAATATAAAAACTCCCATTAGATTAACACAAGGTTAAAGTTTAAGCCATCTTCTTATAAGTTTGTGCCATTTTATTCATAGTTCAATTCAAGTAACTTCATGCAAATCTCTAGTAGGTAGTGACAATTTTGGAGCATGCAAGAGAAACAAAATTGGATAAGGTGGAGTAAATACATGAGAATTTGAGAATTGAAAAGATCAAAAGTTGAAAATACGTTCTATTAGGTACTAGTATGGATGTAAAGCATGCATCTAGGCGACATACAATTAAAATGGTTTTATTCAATTATACAATATATTAACACAAGGTTAAAGTTTAAGCCATCTTCTTATAAGTTTGTGCCATTTTATTAATTGTTCAATTCAAGTTACTTCATGCAAATCTCTAGTAGGTAGTGATAGTTTCGGAGCATGCAAGGGAAACAAAATTGGATAAGGTCAAGTAAATACATGAGAATTTGAGAATTGAAAAGATCAAAAGTTGAAAATACGTTCTATTAGGTACTAGTATGGATGTAAAGCATGCATCTCAGCGACATACAATTTAAATGGTTTTATTCAATTATACAATACAATTTCTCAGAAGTAGCGTTTGTTTCAACTTACACTGAAATGTACAAGAGGAGGGCAAAAAATATAGGCTTCTTAAATTTTGAATTTATTGAAGGGATATAATTATTGATCCAAAAATTCATAGTAGGGGTATATAAATAGATAAAATGTGGTTACAGAGGGGTTTTTTAAATACCTTTCGAACGCACGTTGTATAGCTGGCTTATGTAAGGTGGACCCCCCGAGATGTTGGATCAGCAGACGGAGTTGTATCTCAAGTTTATGGATCAGAATCCAAACATTTCAATTGGGCAGAGGAGCTTTGAGCATTGTAAGCCATGGTATGTCTGGAAACTCAAAGACATGAATGTTTGTTGTATCAAAACACACATAGACTTTGATCTGCTAACCCGGTAAGCTATGAGTGACTTGAGATCTGGTCGTGTTGGAGCATTACTCCATGGGGATCGATGCCCATGCCTCCCCAATGAATGCACAGTCTGTAGGCCATCTGGATCCTCATTATGTGTTGCAAGGGAGGGCAGGTTTTGTAGCCTAAGGTCTCTGTGGGAGCTAATGGTTTGTCCAAAGGGAGACCGTGCATGAGTGGCATAGGATTGAATGCATTTGCAGCACATGCAAGCATTGCAGTTTAAAGCTGAAGAAGAAGACATTCAATGTCTTTCCAAGTAAAATGAGGGATGACAACCATGTTGCTCTAAAATGGAGGAGATTTGAAAATGTCAATGTTGAAGGATCCCATAAAAAGAGATGGCTACTGTTATATAAGAGCACTCAGCCAAGGGAGCTTATAGGTCACATGGTTCAATCCATCCCAAAATTTGTGGTTCACAATTTTATGGCCAGCTAGTAGGATAAAGCAGTTCAAGACGTGCCATGCCACTTTTCCTCATGACACTATTGTCTCTGTCATAGATTTTGCACAAAATTATTCTTTTCAAGAACAAGATGAGATATAAAGTGCTCACTGGTATAACAAGTAGATAAAAATTCTTGTGCATATCACATACAGTCATTTGCTTGATTCTTCCACGCCTGATGCCAATCTACTTGCTGACTCACAAGAGTCCAAGTCAGTGCAATGCATGTACCATTTCTACATTTCAGATGATAGGGAACATGACACCTTATTTATGTAGCATGCTTTTCTACTGCATCGGGAATGGCTGAAAAAGGAAAATCCCCATGCAGAAAATATAAAATAGCATTGGGTGTGCTCAGATGGTGCTACCTCTTAATTTAAATCAGTACGTGGATTGTACTTCATCTCAAGGTTCAAATCCCTGATTGGTCTAGACATCATGTGGAATTTCTTTGGGTCTAGCCATGGAAAGGGTGAACATGATGCATGCGATGCTGTTATTAAGCAAGCTTTTCTCACAATCGTTATGATCCTCTATGATGCACGCACTACAGAAACAAGAAAGTTTTCTTGTTTTAATCAGTCGGTTGTTTGAAAAGCCCAATATGCTGTGCACGAACTCCTTTAATTTTCTCGCAATCGTGTTGGCTTGTCCTTTGCACTTCATCCACTTTCACTTCATGGAACACTCTGCGTACTACAATATTCTTAAGGCTTTGTTTATTGTATGTTGAATTCGTGCCTGTGGAGAGGTTGGCTGTAAGCCATGTTACAGCATCATGGGCATCATTGAGTTTTTCTGAATATTGGAACTGTGAAGACATGGGAGCAAGTTTAAGTTTTCCCTCTACGTTCAGATGGAGTGACAAACAATGGAGAGACAAACGACTTGCCACAGTTTGATGCCCATGATGCTGTAACATGGCTTACAGCCAACCTCTATATAGGCGTGCATTCAACATAAAGTAAGCAAAGCCTTAAGAATACTGTGGTACGTAGAGTGTTTGTGGGAATTACTTCCTGATGCTGGTGGCTGTCATCAGTCATGTTTGTCGTGGCTATGATTCCACCGTGCCACTGCTCACCTACCACCGTGCTTAAGCATGCATGATCACTACGAGTGCACAAAAATTACCAGTCATCGAGCTCACATGCTCAGTAGAGTGCTAGAGTGCATGGTAACAAATGATTACATCCATATCTTTCATGGCTACAATTCCACTGGGCTAGCAGTTAAAATTACCAATCCACACCCACCACCGGACTTAAGCATGCGTGATCACTACGAGTGCAGTAAAAATTACCAGTCACTACACTCGCATGCTCAATAGAGAACTAGAGTGCATGGTAATGAGTGATTAGAGGTTCATGATTTACCTTTGTGGGAATTACTACCCGGTGGTGGTGGCTCTCATCAGCCACATCTATCATGGCTAAGATTCCACCGGGCTGGTAGTTAATTATCAGCCACCATCGGAGTGGCACCACATGGTGTCTTCTTCATGATTACCAACCCATCTAGGGTGGTGCCTGAGATTCCACCGTGGTGGCCTACAATTAATATGGATGGAACCCCGGGCTCCACCAAGGTGGCTCAAACTTTATAATATATATAAGATCCGTGGCATTTGGCATTTTACTACGTTGCTCAAATCCACCCATGCTCTACCACTTTGCTCCACACGCTTTGCTACTTTGCTCTACACCTCTCCTCTAGCTCTTTTTCGCCCCTACTCTACTTTGCTCCATGCTCCCTCTAACTCTCGTCACTCATCTGCTGCTCACCCACTCATCTTCATGATGTCGACTACCACCCTGCTCGATGCTCTATGATCCCAATGTTATCTGCCTTCTCATATAAGGTGATTATGTTGCACTCACCTAGATTAGAAATGCTAGCACTAGTGGAGTCCCTTCATTTCCACAGTTGATTCCCGACACATCTGCATGTCACTACCTTAGATGACATGCTCATAGAGGGCCTCTTTATGGCTGTGCTATATGACTTTTCTCTAGATGTCGACGAAGGCCTAAGTATTTTCAGAGTAGAGTACTCTCGACTTATTAAGGGGGCCGTAATCTGAGTCCTAGCATGATCTTCGGCCTCTCCATTGTATCCTCCTTTGGCTTCCTAAATTCTTTTAATGCAACAAGCTAGACTGGTGGAAAACTGAGTTGTACAAATTTCCTCTTGCTCACATGAGGCTCTCAGCAATGGCTAGATGTAATCTTTTGGCCTCTAAGGCTCTCAATGATCTCTTGGCTCACTGGATGTAATGTTTTCGTCTCTAAGGCATTTATGTAATCTCTTTTTGTTCAATTTGAGGCTCTCAGTATGCACTGTTGTTAACTTTTATATTTGAATGGTTATGGCTGCTACTTGTAATCTTTTGGCCTTTAAGGCTCTCAGCAATTGCCGAGTTTTTTTAAATGCAAGATCCTCTGTTCAATTGTTGCTCGGTATAAGTTGATAATTTTTATATAACCTATTATTGGACGTAGATATACATTGTAATCTCTTTTGCTCAATTTTCACTCGATAAATTATACTTTTACTCTCATTTATATTTATTATAACAAGGACTAAAATACTAGGAAAGAAGGACTACAATTTCCTTGGTTTATGACCAAAATAGCGCTAAAATAACTCCAACGGCCCCACCGTTGTCGTTGCATGGAGATACATCTAAAAAAATATAATTAAACTTTCAGAAATTGCAATTGACGATATGTACCTTGAGGGGTCCCCTCTAGGGGAAAGGGCCATATTGACGTGCATTATACAATATCAAGGATGCCACTGGACATAAATGGCATGCCGATATGGCCCTTGCTCCTAGAGGGGACCCCTCAAGGCCCATATCGTCAATTGCATTTTTCTTGGTTGTACAACGGAAGACATTTTCCTTGGTACACAAATATATAACTCAAAGAACCAATGCGATGGCTTTCATAGATCTCTGTGCCAACGCGCTGATCATCATAGACCTCCTCTTGTAATATGTAAAAATAGGTAACGAAGCTATAACTCCAAGACCAGCGCGGTAGTCTCTCCAAGACAACCTTGAATTCTGAGCAATGACAGATCGTCAGGCCAGAGACTATGCTGAGGCGATGCTCATAATGATAGATTGCATCTCATTGTTATGCCAAAAATCAGTGCGGTGGTCTCTCCAAGCCAACCTATGATTTGCATGGGCTACACGCAAAGATGCGACAAAAGGTTGCACGATGACAGGTGGTCAGGTCAGAGATTGCGTTGCGGTAGTGTTTAGAATGATAGATTGCATCTAATTATTACGCCAAGAACCAGCGCGGTGGTCTCTCCAAGCCAACCTTCAATTTCAATGATCTACATAGGTGCGGTGAGTGACATGTGGCAAAGCTGCAGCAAAAGACTGCGTGATGATAAATGATCAGGCGGCATAGGCTAGAGACTGCACTGTGCGAAGCAGTGTAGAGATGCCATGTGTCGAGCTATGCGGCATTTAGAACAAATAGATTACGTCTCATTATTACACCAGTGTGCCTTCATGGATGTCGGGAAAATTTTCGACGAGAGTATGGGTCCGTGCAAAATTCAAATAGTCACCCAGGAGTGCATCGCGTCGTGGCCCCAAAATGGCCTCGAAAATAGTTCCACGATTGGCTACACCCAAGCAAATGTTGACCCATGAAGGAGAAGAAATGTTACTCCTCTAAGAAATTAGGCCCTTTCTTGAACAAATTTCCTGAATAACAAACATCAAATGATGACAAGTCTAATAGGCATAATCAAGAGCAATGAAGCACAAGTCAAGATGTCATCTTGGAGATGCAACCAAACGAACTGAGCCTCTCAAGTATGTACATGTGTAAATATCAGGCAAACAAGCTGAACAACCTCTCGAAGATTTGCTAGAGTATAAAGAATGCAATCTGTCAATGCTCGAATATGATTGTGATGATCGTAAGAATCTCCTCTGAGTGAAATAATGTATTAGAAACTACTTCCAAATGTTACACATGACTTGTAGGTATGCTTCGTGGAAATCTTGATATGCTAGGGTGTTTGGCTGATCCTAGCGTTTGTAAAGTTTATTCAAGAAATACGTAGAGCCTAAAGTCAGGCTGTGCACAAGAGTCATTTGCTTCACATTCTAAGATTTCAAGCAAAAAATCTTCTACTACGGCAACATAAGAGATTGTGGCAGCAACAATAAGCACAGGTATTCTTGGCTCTATAATTAGCTTCTAGATCGCGTATGCACCAACTGGGTTGATGATAAGAGTGTGAGACGATTGTAATTGCAAACCTATTTGATATGCTTGCTTGCGATCTTTCATGAAGACCTACCATTCGCTTCATTTATAACCCTACTCTTTGATGGCACTACTACGTTGAGTTTTGATGATATAAGGATGCAAAACACTTTGTAATTTCAAATCCCAAATCCATCATTGATATAGATTCCAATCACGATAGATCAAACAAAATCAGCATGAACATGCAATAGAAGTTCTCCTATTACTTCATACACGTTTAAGTGCTTCGAGCGATAGGAGAAGTCTGACATAGAAGAAAGCACACACCGAGTTATGAGTTTATCTAATGCAACTCATCCTAAATATTGATGATTAGCTTCTTGCATTGAAAAGAGCAATTGAGGAAGTTTCAGATGAGACTAGTATTAGTTAAGGGTGGATTGCTAAGGCAAGCAAATGGACACCGCTTTTGTAAAGACAATCAATGCTACAAATCAAGACCTCTTTTGCAGAGAACAAAACTGCCAAATTGTGGTGGCCTAGAAAATCAAGCTCATCTTGGTCCCTTCCAGTGTGATAGCAAATAGTTCATCATCAACCCGGTTTACTATTAATAGATTATCGCTCTAGTTGCTTTGGAAGAGCTTTTCATATCGTTGTATACATGGCGGCATCAATACATTGGGAGGTATAAACATGCGGGTATCATTTCATGGATAATATCTCGAAAGCATTAGCGAAACCATAGCCCTTTTCAAACAAGAGCGATTGAAGCTTGGCATCACAACATTAGATTGCAAGGAGGGAAGTTGTGTATACGCCATGGCAAACATGAATGCTAGCTTGTCCAATTCTAGTGACATCAGTTTCCTTATAAATAGACAGGAACCATGCAAGTATAAATCAAACTTTTCCAACACTGCGATGCCTATGCAAGTCATTATGACAATGGAAAACCTACAGAACATGTGTGAAATGTTCGGCATTTTCATCATGTTTCTTTGGTGCTCTAGACAGGTGAAGATTGGGAGAGATGGCCCCAAGCTACTTTCTCACCTTGATGGCTCTAGTTTTTTTGCAGGAAAAGCTACAGTAAAGAAAGTATTAGCAACTGCTCGTAGTGATTTTATTGACGTTCGACTACAATTACGGCTATTGACATTCAAGTAATATGCCTTATCTTATCCATTTGCGAGACCTATTCTCGACGTTTATATTCTCGGCACCCAAGGAAGGGCCTGTTCCCTCAAAATTATAACTCTTTGGGGAAGGAAGCATGCCGTCTCCCCATCCACACTATGTGTGGTTATATTCTATAATATCATACAAATCTTTTTAATTGCTTGTCCATTCAAAATCGCTTGTTTTCGATTTGAATTCTTATGACATTCCTCTTGTGATGCATGTTCTGAATGGGAGGGAGCAAGGAAATACAAGTTGGATGTAAGATTGAAAGATATCGACACCTTTATTCATATCATTATAGTCCATGTAACAATATTGCATAGACTGCAATGAGGATCAATCAATGAGCTCTTATGAGCGACGCGATTCATGTATTTGTTGGGCTTCAACTCCCAAAACACACCAACAATATGGCCAAGTCTATAATAAATCGAGATTCACGTATTTGTTGGGCTTCAACTCCCAAAACACACAAACAATATGGCCAAGTCTATAATAAATCACCACCACTGACATTTCCAGAGAGGATTGGGTCCTAAAGGACCCTATGTCACGTCTCATGTCAATGTCTCATTCGTTTTTTAACTTTAAAAATTTGATAATATCGTTCAATGTCTACTTAGTAGTTACATGCTCCTGCCTTGCCCAAATCTAGTTTTTATATTGGGAAGGAGGGTATTACGGAATATGGGAAGGAGGGTATTACGACATATGGACGAGGTAAAAAGAACCGAGATAGTAGGAATAAAACTTGAATATTTCTGTTTTGATCATCTTCGAGGGAGGGGATAATTATATTTTGTTCGATAGTGAAGCTGCGGCATGCACAGTGGGTGTGCAAAAGATCAATGTTGTTGATCATGTTGCACAACTTTTGTTTGGTGAAAGCTACAAAGAGCGCTTTCTCTCTCTCTCAGAACTATCCCTCGGTCTTCAGGCATGAGATGCGAAGAAGTCAAAGTCTGGATGACGAACATTGTAGCGCTTGAGCCAAGCTTCTGCAGAGTTGGCTAGCGATGTCACTTGCCTGCTCTCATCCCTGCTGCTCGTCAACCACAGTGCCCCCCTCAGCTTCAGCTTGTACGCCGCCAGCCCAAAAGCTCGCAGCTCCACCTTCCCTCCTCCTCCATATGTCGCAGTAGCTGCAATCGCGTCAACCGGTGCTTCCCGCACCCTTTTCATCGCCTCTTCCTCCGGTGAGCTTCTCGTGCTGCTGCCGCTGCAGTCCGTGCCTTTGACGTTCATAGTGCTGCGCAGATCGTCGTCTTCTTCTGTTGCAAGACGCGCAATGAGACCAAGACCAAGAGCAGAACATCCAACAAAAAGAGGCGCCCACTCCATTTTGAAGATCGAGATGTTGACAAACACACGCACGCGCCATCTCAGCTGCGCTCCATCTACCATTCTTGCAGCTACAGGTAGAGCCGCAAGCAACCAATATTATACCTTGCAATGGCATCGACAGCGAATGAAACGTCAGGAAGCAAGTCGCCAGGTCCCGGAGTGTCGGCCCTGTCGGAATACGGTAGATGGGATACCTGTATCCATCCGTGGAAACAGGGATTTTCAGCTCGAAATGATTTCCACACGAAATCCTCCACTCAGAAAATCATTGCCTCTTCTATCGTCGCTTACCAGGCTACAGACACCCAGCTCGCCGACGACAGCTCGAAGCTTCGCAACTGCCGCAGCCTCGGAAATTCCGCAGCAAGTTCCCCAATCTGAGCGTATCAAGTCGCAGTATCAAAGTGACATAGCAGAGAGGTGCGAAATCAAGGTCCCAGCAAACAACCTTATCTGCGAGTGGAGCTGGAAAGTTACCTTATCTGCGAGTGGAGCTCGACCGTAAGGTGCAGATCGCTCGAAGAACTCGAAGATAAGGTGACCTCGCTCCCCTTGTTGTGCACAAAATTCTTCGGAGCTAAGATCATCCGAGTCTTCAGACGGGGCACATACTCTCCAGATCGTTCCCTGTCTACCAGCAAAGGATTTCTGTTCGCCATAGCTCGACATCATCTTCTCTCCCTCCGTGTCGCTGCTTGTCTCGCTGCTGCTCTCCCTCAAATCCACATCGCTGACATCGCTGTCATCGCCGAGCCTTCTGCAGCAGCGAGATACGTTATCCATGATCAGGAACTTACTTTACTTCTGAACAATAAGAATGAAGCTGCTGGCACAAAAACGGAGTTTTCCTTCCACCATCGCTGATTACACCTGCATCCGGCTAGATGTTGCCGACCCATGAACGTGCGAACTTAGGCAAGAAACGGCGTAGATCGTTGCACATAGACCAACCCCGCAAACTTGTATTTCACCACCAAGCAGATCCGTCCCTCACAACAACTTACAATAGGGATGCAATTTACCTCTTCTCCGAGGACACACTAGTGCTGTGAACATAAATCTGCACTGCAGATAGGTACGGGACATAGTACTGCACGACGGTTTCTCCCGAAGGCAGATTGATCGGAACTCCAGCACCGTAAGCGCTCCATTCGTCGAAAGAGTCCCACAAATCGCCTAGAGTATAGAATGGCGCCACTCCTGCCTCCAATAGTCTTGTGAAATGAGTAGGCGCCCTCAGAAAACTCTGTTACAATGCAAGATTATCCGAAACATCAGACTTGTAACCAATCGCACAGCTTAATCAAAGGCATCACATTGCATCAAATTTCGTATTGAGCCACATAATTCTGAGCTCTCACCACAATGCACAGGCTATATGACTAGCAACAGCAACAAATTTCAGCAAAAGAACGGATCGCTACCTTGGGCATATGTTGGCGTTGGACCTTGGGGGTGGTACATTCGAGGAAGAAATCCAAATTGGATCTGTCTCCCGCCAGCTCACCCGATAGCATAGGGGAGCCTTTCTCGGCGGCCTGTTTCATCAATCGTCCTTCCACACCCGGACGCTGGTTCTCCCCTGGGAGCCTGGGGGAGTTAAACCGCTGAGGCTTCCGATCCCTTGGGTCGAACCCGCTACGCTTCTCGTGGTTGTTCCAAGGATGGGCACGCTGCTGCTTCTGCTGCTCTTGTTGCTGCTGCGGTTGCTTCTGTTTCTTCCAGCAGCTGTTCATGGCAGGGGAATCTTGGCAATGCTTGCAAGGAAACGAAGGCCGGCAAGATCCATCAACAAGGTGCATGAGAGGGGGAGGATCGAAACGGATGAGACGTCGAGGGGAAGAAGACATGTGGGAGAGAGAAGAATGCTAGGTGAGGCCAAAGAAAAATAAGATGGAAGGTAAGTGTGATAATGGAAACGGACCCCAACAATAGCGAAGTTGTTCCTTTAGCCTTTCAACCTTTAGTGGTGAAATCGGTGCAAGCTCGCACATGGATGATGGGCTTAAGTGAAGGGAAGATCCTCGTGGGCTCTTCGGATATATCTCTAAGAAGATCAGGATCGTGATTCCATCGAGAGGGAGACTCTTTCCCTTTTTCCCCTCGCATCATCTTAGAATATGCTCTATGGTCTAGTGTCGTTGGAATTTGGAATTAAGGCTCAGCTATCTACAATGACCAAGAAGTCTTGCATGGCATGCGAGTGTCCTCCCTTCAAATGAAGAATGGCAATGCCACAACCCTACCCCATGGACACATATGTGGGGCATGGGAAAAGTATTTTCTTTGAGAGCTCAAAATGGGCTAAGGATCTTGATCTCATGTTGTCATGTCCATTCTCTAACTTAGATTTAATGAACAACATGATGTAGCTTTACGAATAAAATCGATGCAAGGAAGAGCTCGAAAGGCCTTGCATTTTTGTTGAGAAACTCTTTGATAGGGCCACATAAATGCACATGCACAATAAATGTAGAAGCAGAAGAAGACAATGCAATGCCTTCTTAGCCCAATTTAAACCTTAGGGCCTCCACAATTAGGGTTATAGAAGGTGCCTACAATGTAAGCATTAGCGTGTCAGAGGTCATCCCATGATTTTCAAAGTAAAACTTGGCATGTTTCCTTAGCTAATGAAGACAACCAACAAAGCAAGCACAAGTGAACAAGTAGAGTGATAGGGGACCAAGAGATTAAGAAAAGCAACAATAATGTTAAAAAAACAATCATCAGGTACAGGTGTATGATGGTTTTGGCACACAAATTATCGCATGATTATGGTGTTGTTGAAGTTTGGAAGCACTTTATATGTCTACCACTACTAATGTATAGTTGCTTTCCTCGCTTCCATATGTATACATGTTATAATTTCAACTTTAAAAAATCCCATGAACATATAAGTCCCCTTGATTAGAAAATCTCCCCCCATTACTGAACAGAATATGTTACGTGTTGTACAAATTGAATACCTCAAGACAAAGGTGCATGCATCCCCAAAAGGTTCATGTTGAACGATCAAGGATCTTATAATTAAAGTACAAAAATGCTCTCGTGTAGTAGGTTGTGCAATATAACTACATACTAATGTCATAATATTAACACTAGGCAAGACTATAACAATACTGGAAGAGAGGGTTTATGACTTAGAAACTCAATTTTGACAAAGGGAAAGGATTTTATCATGTGTGGCATTCAATTCAAAAAAATTATCTACATTTGCTACATTGAAGGTCCTCTATTAGGCCTAATCTCTAAAGATTAGCACAAAGTTTCCACTTTAAAAAGTGTGCATTATGCTCAAAGCAACACAAAAGAAGTCGATAAAATGGAGGTGCTTGCATGGACAAAGTAATTGCATGCTCATGTTAAGGTTAAGTTGCACATTCATCAACACATCAAAAAGCCTAACCACACATAAATAAAGAGAATGGCTTAGATACCATGGAGGAGTGCTCATTGAGTTATAGGTTTCCATTAGGGTAAAAATTAAGGGGGAAACACAACTATGAAATTGTAGGTCAATGGGTGAATCTTTTCCCATGTAGCGTTATAAATATAAGCCCTATTACCATGTTTAGGGAAAATTTATCAAATTTAAAGCTAAAAATTGGCCCACTGCATTTTTGGGTGAATTTATCAAATAAGGAACTCTAAAAGTTACCCCAAAAAGTTTGGAGAAGTCTCCAAGTTTGCCCTTTAGTTGGGCTAAAATTTGCCCCTAATTTTTTCCCTAGTGCTCATGAAGGACATGTCCTCATGGCCCATTCTGCATAAATGCTACAAATTCACATTATTTTTGTAGGCGTGTAAGGTTCTCACTAGCCACCTCGATTATCTAGGAATCTACCATCCCGCAAGAGATGGGAAAAAAGAGGCATTTTGGGGCCCTTGGCTATTGCAACCAAGGATGTTTTTGCTATCATGGGTGAAGAGGAGAGAGTCGAGAGTTAATGGGAATGACAACTCTCAAATGCCCATAAATGTTCAAGACTGTTACTTGAGCATTGTGGAGTGAGAGCGGCTCTTAGAGCCCGTTCCTGCTCACAGCTACGTGAGCAGAATTGCTAACTTTTGTGAATGCCTATGATGTTCCCTCAAGTGATCCACGGCTCTACCAGGATGAAAATGGGCAATGCAGCGCCCTGCTGGAGATGGGAAATTTCCCTCTTCAGCCGAGCATTTCGAGGCCAACTGCTTTGCTACCAATCCGTCTCCATGCTTTTCGTAAAAAACACAGGAGTATCGTCAGAGATAGCCAAGGAATGCATACATGGGAAGCTGCTTGAGCATTGACGAGCTGCTACTAGAGCATTGACAAGCATTTTTTAGCTCTCCTTCAACATTGGTTCCCACGAGCCTCTTCATCGCTAGAAGTTGACAAAAACCTACAAATGAACCTAAGTGTCAGCAAAGAAACCCCTACAATCTGCAAAGAGATTGGTGGGAAGGAGGCTAGTCCCGAAATGCCTGCCTAGAGAGACCATTTTCCCATCTCCAATAGGGCATTCCATTGCCAGATTTGAGATTTGTGAAATATGGGGCTGCTCGTGGGAACCTCCTTGGTGTAGAGACAATTTGCCATTTCCTGGCATTTGTGCTCTCTTGGAATGTCCTGTAGCTGCTCCCACTCGTTGCTCCAAAACGTCGAAGTAGCATTCGTGAGTAGTTCTGGGCGATGGACCGAAATGTGACGAGCGTAGAGTGGGAGGGCGCTCTTAGAGAACGTTCCCATGCTCCTCCGCAGACTGCTGAAGCAACATTTGTGGGCGGAGGTGAGAGAACGTTCCCATGAGCTGCTAGCAGTTTGCTCATTCCCCACCTCTGACGAAGAGACCTCTAACCCTGCAAAAAATCATAAGAAGCAAACAAAAAACTTGCAAAACCCAACGATGCGAGTGCGTGGGAGATATATAGCCTCGAAATGACCGGCTAGAGAGGGGAAAATCCATCTCTAGCCCCTAGGGTAGGACATTACTGAGTTTGGGTGTGGCAGTGAGACGTGACCTATGAGGGAACGGTGCTGGCATGGGCGTTTCCTGGCCATCCTGCTTGCATAGCAGGAAACTTAGAGGACATTCCCACGCTTGGCATATCTGAGCAAAAAGCTGGGGAATGCTTGGGCTCGAAACGTTCCGAAATGTAGGGGCTGGCATTGAGCACCTGCAACGCCGCAGTGGAGACGGAAATGAAGCCTCTCCACCCGAGCATTACGGGGTCACAACTTCATATTAACCTTTAATAGGGCTTCTCGCGAGATCAGTTATGCACAAGCGTCCAAGATTATGATAAGCAGAGGCGGGCTCCATGCAAATACATCCTCATTGTTGTCTGCGCAGGGACGATTGCTGGGCTGTGCTGCCCACTGCCAAGGCGCTGGCATATTTGCCAGGTCTAGCAAGCCGTGGGAAAGCCCTCTTAGAAACCCCCCTCGAACCTCTATATGTCACAAAACTAGAAATGAAGGGCGGACCGTCCCGACTCCCAAAGGTGTCACGAAACAAGCGCTTGTATTATCGATAGGCACGTTACTTACGGTCACCTGTGACCGGTGCACCGATTTCTCCTTCCCGGTTCTCAACGTTCTCAATTCTTCCGCGATTCCACTCTGGTGTCTGATGATGAGGATAGCGGACGAGAAATCGTCTGATTCGTCTCCATTGCCGCGTCTTCTCGCTCCAACTGCCCTGATGGTGGCGGCGACCCCGGTTGGTGATTGGCTAGAAATCCGGGCAGCACAGCAACATGTGCCAATTCAAACGGAGCAAGGTCCATAGGGATATGGGGAAACGTCCCTTGCTACCACCGACTCCCTCAATGCAGGTGGGCACTGCCTCTGCCTCTGCCTCTGCCTCTCGCGGGTGTGGGACACGCGACCTAAACGTAAATGAGGTGTGGAACGAAGAAGAACGTTGCAATTGCCGGCTCCAAATTATGTGTTTCGGTGGCTTCATCTACTTCAACGCTACTGCATGTATATTCAGAGATTGCTGAGGAAATGCCGGCGACTTGGTGCAATTTAAAACGCGTCGTTACCGAGCGGCGGTTGCCGCTGCGTGGCCGAATCACATCGGTCCTCCAAGCTCACGCAGGTTCCTAGGAACCTTCTCACTCTGTGTGGACGAGCGTCGTCCTTGGACAGAAAGGTGCAAGCCACACTTCTTAAATCAAGAGCTTCTTATGCATGCTCTCTCTCTTGCAAAGAAAAATTTTTGTTGCATATAGTAAATCTATACACAACTTCGCTCAACATTTCATGGGAAGTGTCACAAGCACTTACAATGAGTGTGCTTCTTCACATCTCCTTCCATGGGAACATATAATGAGTGTGCTCCCTTCCATGGGAACATATAATGGCTCTTCCTAATTCAATTCAATTAATTGGTTCTCAGTGTCAGCCCGCCTCGGATGGTGGTGGCAATGTCCACTGAGTGGTTGGTTCACACCACATCACTAGTGGACAAGATATAAATATAGATTGCCCATTTGTTACGAGCAAATTTGATTGGTTTGGATCCAAGGTTGACATATATATTTAGGCCCCACGGGGCGGGTTCAATACCCAGCAGGAGTAGTTCACGCTTTTATTTTTGCACAGCCCACTCCATGGGCGGCCTTCATATGGCAAACAAGTTTTTTTTAAAATCCCCATCTGGGCCTCCCCTTTCCTATGACCATGTAGGATATGTGCTCTTCACTCCACCTTTTGCCCATGTCCGGGTGGGTGGTGTGAACCCTGCCTTAGTTTGTTTTCACATCTTCCATAGGGACATATAAATGGCTCTTCCTTATTGAATTCAATTAGTTAGTTTTTCCCAGCTTTGGATATATCTTGAAAGGAACATCATACTTAAAAGGCCAACTAGAGAGCCATAGCGATCTCCCTAAAGATGCATCGCCATACAATGATCTGCATCCTACCCAAAAAACATTGACAGTAGCTGACTTCCATGTATTGACCAAATTGGTTACCAGCTCTTGCTGATGAATCTTCAAGTGACAATCACTTAGCAACACATCTTGCCATTCAGACTTAACACCACAAGGTCCATTCTCACTTATCCAATATCTTGTTAGTATAGCCCACGATCACCACCCTCCCATTTGGTTCATAAACTCTTACACTTAGCATTCATCCATCTTAAACCAAGTCCCCCATTCATCTTGTCCACTACAATTGTCTGTATTTTGTGATGTGAGGGATCCAGGTGGTAATGGGTGGATGCAATTGCAGGAAGTACGTGAAAACTTTTGTTTGACAAGAAGAGGAGAACTTTATGCATGAATTTTTGAATAAGATCAAAGATGACTAGCCCACTAGTGCAACTTGTAGGGATTCAAATGATTTCAAGGGTTTCATGCCTTGCTCTGGTAAACTATTGCAGAAACACAAGCTAAAAGACTTTAGAAATGAGGATTATGGACATATTTCAAGCATGGTGCGTAGATAACGGCTAAAGTAATGCTCCATTTGACAGGGTAGACACTTGGAGGTTTAGATTAAAAAGGATTGGGATGCTACTCCTTCATTTAAGCTGAATGTACTCCTTTGGAGAGTGTTAGTGGGGAAGATGCCAATCAGGGCTAGACTATCAAAGTGGAACCCGAGAGTATCACCTCTCTACTTATTTTGCAGATCTAAGAAAGAAACACACTATCATGTGTTTTGGGAATTCTGTTTTACACACGGTATTTGAGACAAGTTTGCAAGTGGCTTGGAAAAGCATACATCATTAATCCAACATGGAAACAAGCACCGTTAGGAGATAAAGGGAAATTAAATGAAGCATATATGAGGTATGGCAGTTAATAAGAGGCATGGTCACCAAACAGATCTGAAAAATGCATAATAATTATGTGTTTAGAAATCAATGCAGATGTAAGCATGCATTTGAGGAAATTCTAGGTGACTATCTGAGAGTCTTTTGGGGGGCTGAACTTTTACTTTCTCTTAATGCAATTTTGATATTGCACATAAAAATAAATCAATTAATTAGTTTGTTTTGGTGTATGGAGGCTAATTAACCTATATTTTTCCATGGTTAATATGTTTTATGCATAGGCTGATCTTTAGGTTAATCCATGTCTAAGAGGGGCTTCCCCAAAGGTTCAAGAAAGGGTTAGAACGTTGTTTCCCCCACAAATGAGCCCTACCACTAAGCTATAAAGTAATAATATATGCCCCTTTTGTTATAATAACATTATAAATGCTCCCTCATCCCCCTCCCCCTTTGGGATGTCCTTTCCTCTTTAATACTTCCTTCATAAGTGGTCCTTCCCTACCTCCCCAATCTCAAGTTGCTTCCTTTTTAATGCCCCTATCCTGCATTATCATTTAATTGAAACTCTCCCCCTCCCCCCTTTATCCCTTAGTTTAATCATGGCCTTTCCCTCTTCCCTTTCATCCGTCTTTCAATCTCCACAACTAATTAATTCAATTTAGATTAAAAGTTGAGTAGGGGCACAAAAGTAATCAAATCACTTTTGCAAAAGTAACAACCTTGTTTTCTTGGCCATTTAACTAAGTCCCACTTAGTATTTCTAAAATACTCATTGTATGGTCCATGATGGGTTTTAAAGTTGGACATGATCTTCTTCCACATATTTTTAATATGTATGTCAAGCAAGTGAGCAAAACTTTCATTTTTGATTCAATGCATCATTAAGTATAAACTTACCCTTCTTATATTTCCTATGGCCTTGTGCAGTGTAAAGATAAGGGGAACATGTCTATTGCAACAAGTGCGAAGCCTTATTTTTGCTTAACCCTATCCTCTCTGAGCGCTATGTAACACTTTGCACCCTTAAAATTTACTCAAGCTCTTAACAAGAGTTATGGCGCACTGACACTAGATTGTATATTTTAATGTTACATTACTTTGGCATTCCTTAGCTCATATAAGAAAAGTTGGATTATAACATAACTATGAACCAACATATCATAATTACTTTGAGCAATACTATGTAATTTAATGACGGGAAAAATAATCTTCTTTTAATTTTACTTTGTAACTACTACACATGAACTTGCCATTAAAGTAAGTTTATCAACACATTGTGTTCTCCTCTCATCTTCATAAGAAGAGTGCTAGAAAACCCTAGCGGGTTCACCTAAAAATATGTAAGTATATCATCTAGGTCCAAATGGAGGAGTGTCTTAATTCAAAGCTTTAAGGCAAGTTTAAGAAAAAAGTCTACATATGAGGTTTTTAAATTAAATTTTGGGAAAAAAGTTTAAGTTTGTATTAAAAAAGAAGTCTTTTTATCAATGCAACGTTTATAGATAAGGAATTTTTTAAATATCCCCAAGTAGAAAATACCAACAAGTCTAATTGCAAAAAGGCTACATATGTTATTATAATGATCATTATTCTCCACTCTTGTCAAACTCCATTGCATGCTTCTAGTTCATATTATATTCATACCATTGGCTTATGGCCACATAATGCATGCATTACTTTTAATTGTCTTCCATTTACACAATCACTTCACACACTTCATAGCCACACTAGTTTATTTATTCACATGGAACTAATGTTGTAAATGATATGAAGGACTGATATCGTAAAGTGGTCTATCAAATCAAAGTAAAGTAGTTGCACGATTTGTCAAAAGTTGGGCTCTCTTTTCATTTCACATGGTTGACCAAAGATCTTCTTTCTCAATGCTAAAATCCATGAGGGACATTAAATGATCAAGTTTGTGCTCCTTGAAATGTTTTCAAATCATCCTTTTTCAAAATACACACACGAACACCCACACACCTATGTACTGGATAATTATTATGTATGTATGTATGTATGCATGCATGCATATATATATATATATATATAAAATAGTGTGTGTGCATGCGCGCACGCGTGTACATGTAGATGAGCACGCATGCACACTTCCTCATGTCATTGTGGGCTCCAGTTCTCAGGGTCTCTCCTATGATCATCCTTTTCCTTGTGCCAATTCTCATGAGATATATGAGGAGGGCATGTTGGTCCATTTTTTAGCACATCTTGAACCTCTAATTTGTGTTTGGTCATCACTATTTACATGTTGTCTAGCATCAAATTCCTATCAACCTTAGGTGCTGGGAGCGCATCTATGACATAGTCCTTCTTATCTAGAGGTTTCTTTCTCTAATCTTAAAATATGTCCTTATCAAACAAAATGCTCATGATTTGTCACATCTATGTGACTACATAAGATCCTGTGCCATCCTCTACAATCTATCTCATGTCATCCAAGAAATGCATAGGACCCTCCCAAGAAGGTATCCAAAATGCTATCCTCAAGATTAGTTGATGTAGTTGAGAGATCAACCTCTTAGTTGGTTGCATATCATGGCAACTGACATGAATGGGCTGAATAACTTTAGTGGCCCCTCTGCAACACATGCCCTCTCTATGGGTCGTAGTTGTCCTAGTCATCCTCTCATCCTTTGCAAGGTGACATAAAGTGCCCATGGATGACGTCTCAGTAGAAGGGATCTAATAGTGGCAACCAGAGTCCCCTATCCCAACTCCATAGTCCATACTATTTATATCAGTCGACAACACTACATGCTACTAAAGTGAAAGCTAACTATACAACTCAATAAGCTGCTTAGGACTCATCTGAGATACATGGGACTAAATAGCTTGAGAGGACAACCTTGACCAAGATGATCTATTGGAGAACATAGCTACACATGCCGAAGAAATTAAATAAGACTCTACATTAGCATATCTTTCTAATGAAACAGATTTGACGTAAGTCAAAAAGAGTTAGACGAGAAAGAGAATATGCACCTCCTAGAAGAGAGAATATTAAGAGTCACCCTAAACCATGATAAGCAAGAATTAGTTCGAGAAAAAAACAAAGTAACCTAACGACATCATTAGATTTATATAATACAAAGACGAAAAAAGGAGCATAGAAGACATGAGGAGCAAGTAAGCCTGGAGACACACATCAAATGGGGTAGGAAATCTATCTTTTTTTCCATCTCATTACAAAAACTTTGGACTCAAAAAGGGGCCCTATAAGAGAGCCCTAAGGCTGGTGACATGGAACGATAAGGTGAATAAGACAGAGTAAAATATTGGATAGTGGAGGGCAATAAGATATGGGAAATGGTTGACTTTACTATTTCTTTATTCAATGGACCAAATTTTAATGTAGATCTCCCATCATGTTTTTGCACTATAACCAAACTTAAAAACCTAGCTTCTCAACCAAACTTGCTCCTTTTATCCTAAAGAAAATCCTCCCATCCAATTGTTGCAGTCCTCTTATTCTCTCTTGAGTCTCATTTCCCTTCCTTCTCCCTCATTTTTGAGCACCATTTTGGGCTTTTCTTGCTCCAACACTATGTTTAAATTTCTTCTTTTCTATTGAGCAGGAAGTTTCTCTCTCTGTTCTTCCTATCATGGGATCGACTCTCACGTTAAAATCTCATCATCTCTTTCTTTACCTGCATTTGCCTCCCATTCACATTTGCTTCTTGAAAACTTTCAAATTTTTTGTATGAGATTCACCAGGACTACTTCTTGCTCTATTTGGAGTGATTTTCTTTCAAATCTTGCTACTTCTTCTCTCATTGAAGATTCTCTTTTCAATTCCTTTCAATCAGGATCGGAAGGCAATCAATGTTCTGCATGAACCATGAATGATGCAAGGTGTTTCAAGCTTACAAGGAGCTAATGGATGAGATTCTTTGAGAAAGGAAGAAAGAAGATTTTCCAACATTACACTTGATTATGCATGAAAATCAATCTTTCTTTTGCCCATGTCTCAACATTGGTCACACTGTCCCTACTTCAATCTCTAGGGAGGGATGATTTCAAACCATTTATGAAGGTTTGGAGTTTAACAAGTAGCTTTCATGGAGGGGTGAGTCAACCTTTGGAAAAATGAAAGACAATGACAGTGACAAGATTTGAAATTTGATGATGCAACTTTGAAGAAACAATGAGTTCATTGTTCTTTTGTGTAGTTGTGTTGTTTTCTTTCTCTACATGGTTTGAGAGCATTAAAAGATTTGTTTGTTTTGTAAGAAATTTATGTAAAGTGATTTTATAGAGTCATTCTTACAAGAGGGATAGTGCAATAGTAAAAAAGCAGTCACTTTGGATATTTTCAAGCAAGTAAATAGTTTCAAACAAGACACTCTTACTATCTTTGATTTTCTAAAAAGGTTTTCTTGAAATAAATTTCGAGATGTTTTGGAGCATATGGAGAAAGATCCATCAACTGCAACATCCTAGAATACAAGAGGGGCCATTGAGGAGGACAAGTTTGATCACAATTTTTCTTCAAAAGATCCATGTTCTAAGAATCTGGTATCATTCATCACATTAACAAGTTTTTGGGTTTTTTTTACATTTCATAGTTTAACAATGTTTGTTATTTTCAAATGTGAATTGTGTTATTTTAGTGTAATTTATGAAGTCAAGTGCGCCTCTAAATTTTCTAAATGCAAGCTAATTTATTTATTGTTTGTGTGGTATCTTTGTATGTGATATTGGTTCTGTTTTCTATCATATATGTGTTGATGTTATTAACATTCATAATTTGTTTTAGCATGAGGATGGGTATGCACAATTTGAATATGCTAATAGGATGACCGGGCTCTCCACCTGCTCTATGGCTAGGTTTATAGCATGTTCCTCAGGCTTTATGTCTAGGTTTATCTCATCAGCTCCACCACTTGTGAATGCAAGTGGACCGGGTTGCACCACTTGTGGATACATGTGGACACTTGGTCTACTATTTGACATCGTCATCAAACTTTCTAATTGCGACAATGGTAAGATCTGCATCTCTTTCTATCAAATGAAGGGAGGAAGATTAAGTGCCCTTGAGGGAAATAGTGTACTCTCAAAGAGAGATAGGGACATTATCTATGGCCCTACCTAGATTCTTCTAAAGTTATTGTTCTAGTCAAGAGAGCTCAAAATATCCAATGGGAACCATTGGTGATGGGAGGTAGCAATTGAGACAATTGTGACAAATCACCCATCCCTTCCTCTGCATGTGTGTGTGTATAATTTCTCTCTCACTTTGATTGGTCTCTCTCACCCACCCTTGCACAGCCTCATACTCTCTCCTTGCCTCTCTTAAGAGATCAGCTCTTCCTTCTTATTAGTGACTGTCAATCCACCTCTCTCTCTCTCTCTCTCCCTGTCTCCCTCTTACACACTCTAATTGCTCTCTCTCCCCCTGTCTCCCTCTTACACACTCTAATTGCTCTCTCTCCCTGTCTCCCTCTTACACACTCTAATTTCTCTCTCTCTCTCTCTCTCTCTCTCTCTCTCTCTCTCTCTGATTTCTCTCTCACTCTAATTGTTCTCTCTCTCTCTCTCTCTCTCTCTCTCTCTCTCTCTTTCTCTTTCTTTCTGATTTCTCTCTCACTCTAATTGCTCTCTCTCAACTAGCCTAGCACAGCCTCTCTCTCTCTCTCTCACTCTCTCTCTCTCAATCTTTCTCTCCCTTCCTCTTAGAGACTAGCAAAACACCTTAGTGACCCATGTACCACATCCTCTCACTTTCTCTTTCATTCATGACCCCTTCCATCTCCCTTAGTGGCTATCAACCCCCTTAGTGACCCCTCTCTCTCTCTCTGTCTCATGCATAGCGTCTCATGCATAGCACACATATACACATATCCATATAGATTTACGCTTATAAGGATTTATCAATTTGTCATTCGTAGACCATCGAAATCCGTCAATCTAGAAGTAAAAGTGACTAAATATAGTCTTAACACTCAATGAAACATTGCTTTGTATTATTTATGGTTTCTGTTCACACATCAAACAATGTCTCATGGCCACTTAAGTGCATTGTGGAAGCACTGAGGATACAAGCAATTGGATATTATTAATCTACAATCCTTGGGACAATAATATGGACCCCCACCATCATGTTTCTATTATCTCTAGAGTATGTGGGGAACAAAAATTCTCACAATGGACATTTCTCTCATCCCTATATTTAAGTTTTTGATTATCAAGTCTAAAATAATAGTCATGGCAAGGGCTTGCTATTACCTCTTCTATAAGGAGCCGCATGGTCCCTCCTGTTCCGATTTTAATGTTAGATCAGGATGTTCTTTCCAAGCAATGAATACCTCATAGGACTTTGAGTCAAACACAAATCACCATCCATCGCTTTCTGTTTGTAGGTTTTTCCATCTTCTTAAGACCTTCTATATGTGCAAGACATGGAAAGATTTTTCTTTCCAATGAGATACTTGTGCAAAAATTTAATCTATCTCAATAATTTATCCTGTAAAATTCATGCTTTATATAAACAAGAATTATTAGGTGTACATCATCAATCCAAACATCTCTACCACCGAAATGAAAAAGAAAGGCATCCCAAGCTTCTCTCTCTCTTTAGTCAACATTGTACCAAGTCTTCACTCTGACATGTTCTTATCGTCCATTTTATTGTCAAAATAATACACATAGCCAATATATTTCTAAGCTCTCGCAAGTATATAGTATCTTTGTTTTTCTTAATTGCTTACAACTAGCAAAACTCAACCAAGGATGGGAATGGAAAAACCAACTCAGTCTAGTATTTCTTCAACCAATAGTTGGCTTCATAGTATTTCTCACATCATTGAACATTCTATTTTTGTGTGATTTGTTGATATTTTGCTTGGAAGCAGCTACTCTAGATTGTTAAAGAAGGCAAGGGAAGAGATTCTAAACTTCTATACTAGCATTCTTTATTTGGCACGATGAACATTGAGTCATTAAAGAAGGTCCCATCCTTCTTCAACTTTGATGGTGTGAAACCTTCATTCTAATGATGACCCATCTCAACATGCCTCGAGGACATGTAACACCTCAGTAGTTATGCATGATATAGGTTCCCACTCCTTGCAATTGGATGGATACAAATCTATTAAACAAATGCAAGGCATAAGAAAGTTGTGTTATTGTCCCCAGCTAAATGCAGATAGTTTTAAAGCATGACCTTGATACGATATGAAGTACTTACAATTGGGCCTATGATATGAAAGGCCTACATCCAAATGCACGTATATGTCTGCATGGGTAAAGACATGTCAAATATATATGCAAGATAGTGTCTAATTGTCTATTGAGAGAGATGTTGAAATCCAAGATTCTACCCTTTCAATGTTTGGAGATGTCCAATTTATAACACCCACGATTGGTGGGTTGCATTACGATCCAAGAATATTTCTTCTAGAGTTGAGAAAGCCATTTCTCATGCTCAACCTTAATGTTTTTAAGTATAATAGACTATAAACTACCTCGATATCTGTAATTTTCCATCTCCATAGTCTCTGTTCCAGTACCACAGATTAACAATAGTAGCTCTCTTCCTCTCTCTTATCACTCATAAACATAGTGTTCATTAGAAATAGCCCTCACAATTCAAAATCTCTCTCTCTCTCTATCCCTCTCTTTCTCTCTCTCTCCTTTCCTCTCTCCTTTTTTTTGTTGCAAGAAGCCTTCCCTCTCTCCTTTAACCTACCCCTTGAAAAAAGAAAACAAAAAATGACTTACAAATACATAGAATCATTTCTTGAGCACAATATGCTCTCTCTCTCTCTCTCTCTCTCTCTCTCTCTCTCTCTCTCTTCAAGCTACCCACTCACACAACAAATTTGAAATATTTGGTTCAAAATATGATCTCTCTCTCTTACTCTCATTCCCATACTCCCTCACACAAACAAACAAAATACTATTTTGGAATACTTATTAGGATATGATCTCTCTCTCTCTCTCAATCTGTAGCTTAGTTCGGGATGATCTCTCTCTCTCTCTCTCTCTCTCTCTCTCTCTCTCTCATACTCCTCAAAGAAAAGAGAACACAACAGTTCAAAATACAATCACTCTCTCTATCTCTCTCTCTTGTCCTTCTCTCTATCTCTCCTATAATAAAGAAGGATCACTCCCTCCTTTTCTATGTGTCTCGTATAACAAACAAGAAAAAATTTCAAAAATGGTCTTATGGCTTCAAATATCATCTCCCTCTATCTCTCCCTCCTCCCTGCCTTTTGAAACAAATATATATATATATATATAGATTGTGAGATGAAAAGTTATGTACTTGGTAAAGAGACAACTTTCAATGAAAAATCACTTCATTACCTTGAAAGAATGTGTTCCTTCTTTTGAAGTTGATTCTCCATGCTCCAACAAGGGGTCAAAAGGAAAAAATGCCCACTTCTTGCTCCTTCTAAGTACAGTGAGAGGCCTGCACAAGAGCTCATCTAGCTTCATGCAAGGGTGATTTTGAAATTCTAGATGGTGCTTCATCGGTGTGAGAATGAGTTTCATATTTCCATCTAAAAGCATAGGTATTTTCATCAAGTTTTTGACATGATATATCATGTATGTTCCTCAATATGTAGGTCAATGATGAAGGTGAGACATCTAGAGTGGACCTAGTATTAGCATCTAGATAGTACTATGCACTCGCATCAATATAGGCAAGCTTCTAGGGATGTTGGGGACAAAGGGAGATCATGCTTGGAGCTAGACAAGGGAGATAATGCCCTTAGGGCATACAAAAGGATAGATTGATAAAGGTTAGTTCCATCCATTCAATAAGGTGCTATAAACCTTACTGCATGGTTAGCCTAATGCATATGATAAAGGCTAGTCCCACCCATTCAATATAAGTTGCTATTCACCTAGGGAGTGCAACCAAAATATGTAACCATAGGAGTTCAAAAGAAGGGAATTTTCAATTTAGAAAATTCACAAAAATATATATACATAAGGACATTTTAATTCACCCAAGGGACAAAAACAATTGAACGAGGGAAATCATCCTAGGATCCATATATAGGTAGAGGTATTAGCCCTTGAATTCTTGCAACTAGATTACCTACAAACAACACAAAATCTTTAAGCTTTAACACTCTTGTATTACTGTTTTTGATCAGACTACAAAGGGTTTCCAATTGCTCGGGTTAAAAGATTGGATGGGACTTGGACAATGGATACTCTTGATCTTGAAACTAAATGCCTAACCCATTTTAGTCAATTATTTGCAACACCACTGCCACTAACTCGCCTCACATTCCAGCTAGAAGTATTTTTTTAGATACTATATGCCTATTGTCTTGATCTTGAAACTAAATGCCTAACCCATTTTAGTCAATTATTTGCAACACCACTGCCACTAACTCGCCTCACATTCCAGCTAGAAGTATTTTTTTAGATACTATATGCCTATAGTATTTTTTTAGATACTATATGCCTAATGCTTTTACTATGGATATATATGCCTTTTCTCCAGGGTGAGCTGATGATGCTTTAAATTCTTTGGGTGCATGGAAATACCATGGGCTTATGGTAGAGTTTTTCCATGCATTTGGGGCCAACTTAAGGCCCCAATCCTTTAGATGGTTAATCATTGTTCGGAACAAATTTTCGTCCCTAGAGAGAGAAAAGTTCCGTCCATTGTTTCCTTCCATTGCATTTGAGAATTCCATTCATTGCATTTCTTATGTGAGAGAGATAGCTTCAGTTGAGAGAGAGAGAGATATAGCTTCATTATGAGAGAAAGAGACTAGTCTATACCTTCTATTCTCTACAATATAGCCTAGTGTCCTATATCGACCTCTCAACACAGCTCAAAGCAAGGCAAGGGCGGGCTGCATACTACAAAGCCTTCAACGGCCAAAGCAGCCCATAGCACCATATCTTCAAGCATCATGCATGAAGTTACACAAGGAAGAAGATTGCAGATTGAAGAACCAACAGGTCAACTACGTGGAATCGTCATCAAGCCATGAGCCAAAAGGTGACATCAATGGAATGTATTGAGAAACAAAAACCCTTGCCAACCTTGCCTATATATGTTTGTAAATCAAGCCTGACCACCTGAGAGTAGCTATGAAAGCACCCAGGGGAGGTATTGACATGTAAAAGCCACACTTGACCACCTTAAGTAGCAATGCAAGCACTAAGGGGAGGTGATGGATTTGTAACTCACATCTGACCACCTTGCAGTAGCCAAAGGATCATGGCACCAAGGGGAGGTGTTGAGAGTTGTGGTGCCATGAGCACTTGTAGAGCAAAGGTATGAGTAAAGGGAAAGCTGCCACATGGCATGGAGGAGATATCCCACATGTGAGCAAGCAAATGGATGTAAGTACCCTCACCTATAAAAGGGAGGTTCATTTGAAGAAATATCAATCAAGCACTATTTTGCACTATCTCAAGATTCTCTTTATGAGTCCAAGCTAATCTATCTTGGAACCTAATTGACTTGAGATACATGTCATGAGCACTCTCTTCATCATGTTTCCACACAGGTTTCATCCACCTTAGAGTGCTCCATAGATCCTGAGGCACACATGTTTTGTCAAGTTGTATCATAACTCATGACAAAACTAGATGTTGTTATTAAGTTATTATAACTTATGACATAGCTCACAATTGAATAATACCATTGAGTTGTGTCATATATTTGTTGATCTAGGAGCAGTAGAGGTACGACGGCCATGCTCTTGATGGGGAGGGGTAGGAGTGGGGGTTATAGAGGCTATAGATGGGTGAGGCAATAGCCATAGTAGACTATGCACAATAGAAACCCAAGGCTAGCTACCAAAAGAAGATGAGATATGTTAGCTCTTGAGGCCTATGAAAGAAGCATGTAGGAGTTTGGCCAAAAATGCAAAGATATTGAATGTAAAGCCTTGAACTTGAGGGGTGGGTTTAACTACTTAAAAGTCCTATATATCACATGTGTTCATGGGGTATTATTAAAGTTCCCTATTTGTAAATCATAAGGCTTTAAATTGATTTCTCTTACTAAGGCTTTAAATTTATTTGTAAATCATAAGGCTTTAAATTGGTCCCTCTTTCTATACAAACTTATGATTTTTTTTCAATACCCTAATTAAAAAACCCTTTCTATAAGTCACATGGGGGCAGGGGTGGGGGGGGTTCACTCTTCTTAAACTTCTATAGCACATGCAAGCGCGTATGTGTTAAAAGTACCCCTACTTTTGTATTTTTATTTTATTTTCTCATGTAATTAAAATCCCCTCTCGCATGTATACATTTTTCAATCCTAAAGTTTAGACACCCCTCCATAAATCTATACAGAGAAATTACACTTAGTTGCTATTTCATAAAGACCCTCATGCATGTAAGTGGCATGTAAGTCCCCCTATTAAAAAGATATCCCTCCATGCATTAATGTGCTATGTTACATGACCCCCCAAGTTGTAAAGATATTCTTGTAAAATTTTGTGAATTTGAAAACCCATTTTTTTGAACCCAAATTCTATATTTACATATGATGAGTGGTCCTTTGGAGCTTGGATCATGAACTACACTTACAAGTTATATGAAAAAATGACTCCACGACCCTCAAAATGTCTCAACATCTCAATGTCTCAGATTTTTCTATTTCCTTTACAAAAATACCAATACAAAACAAGTTGTAGGGCACTACATCCTTTTTCCCTGTTGTATTTATCATCTTACAGATTTCCTAATTGCAAAACTAGTGGAGAAGTGGGTCAAATCACATGCATACATCCAAATATATACACACATTAGAACATGCAAATATATAATCACATCCAAATATATACACACATTAGAACATGCAAACTAGGTAACGTGGGGCACTTAAACATCGACCCACAATTGTCATCTATGTCCTTCATTAGATTTGCAATATTTTAATCTCTATTTTAACTAAAATTTGCATTTTGTCTTAAACATCAACCCACAATTGTCATCTATGTCCTCCATTAGGTTTGCAATATTTTAACTAAAATTTGCATTTTATGAGTTGCAAAAGAAATTATTGACTTTAAAAATCTTAATAAAGCACAAATATACAATCTTTGTGGCGCAAACATGCCTACAAGGCTTTTATTCATCCATGTCAATGTGAGATTCATGTTGTGGCTGTTGATGGAGGGGAGGGAGGGGGAAAGAGAGGGAAAGGGAGGGGGGGGGAGAGAGAGAGGAGAAGTAAGGGGGAAGGTAAGGGGGGGGAAGGGGAAGGGAAGGGAAGGGGAAGGAAGAGGGAAGGGAAGTGGAGGGGGAGAGAGAGGGTAAGGAAGGGAAGGGTGAGGGGAAGGGGAAGGGAAGGGATAAGAGGAGGGGAAGGGGAGGAAAGGGGAAAGGAAGGGAAGGGGAGGATGAGGAAGGGGTAAGAGGAGGGGAGGGGAGGAAGGGGGAAAGGAAGGGAAGGGGAGGGGTGAGGAAGGGAGGGTAAGGGGAAAGGGGAGGTGAAGGGAATGAGAAAGGGAAGTTAGGGGGGGTGCAAACAACATCTCTCTCTCTCTCTCTCTCTCTCTCTCTCTCTCTCTCCTTCCCCCCCTTCCCCCTCCCCCTCCCCCTCCTCTACCCAGCCCCTCTCTCCCCTTAGTTACACAAGAGCGGAGGGAAGGGGGAGAGAGGCAGAGAAAGGAGGGGGGGAAGAGAGAGAGGGGGGAAGAGAGAGAGGGGGGTTGAGGGGGAGAGGGAGAGGGGAGGAGGGATGCATCCATGACCGCCCACTCCCCTCTCCCTCCCTCTCCCTAATTCCTCCTCATGTAGCCATGGCCACGAGGTAGGCGCCACACATGCCCAAAAATAAAATTGCACGGCATGGCCCTAGCCACACAATTATGTGTTTGGAGCAAAAGGGGGACAGAAAAGAAGAGAGGAGAGAGGGAAAGAGGAAGATGAATGGAAGGAGAATAAGAGGGAGAGGGGGGGGAGAAGAGAGAGCGAGACTCGGAGGGGAAGGGAAGAGAGGGAGAAGAGAGAGGGAGAGGGGAGAGGGGAGGGGAGAGGAAGGGAAAAATAAAGGCGGGGGGAGGGGAATGAAGATAGCCTCTTGTGTGGTTATAAGAGAGGTGAGAGTCAATGTATAAGCCACAAAACCCTAAAATTTCAAATTTCCCACTCTTTTCGTCTCCGTCTCCCTCCCTAAAATTAAAACTTCCCACTCTCCCTCCTCCCATTCCTCTCCTTTCCCTTTCCTAAAATTCAAAATTCATGCTTCCTTCCCCTACCCTACCCTCTCCTCTCCCCCTCCCCTCTCCTCTCTCCCCTCCCTTTACCTTCCCCCTTCCCCCCCTCCCCCCCCTCCCCTAGCTTCTCTCCCTTCCCTCCCCTCCTCCTCCCCCTCCCCCTCCCCCCTTCCCTTCATTCCCTTTTTTGCCTACCCTCTCGAAACTGTGGCTGTCTTTTTTAATTTATCTTTTTCAACCAAAAACATAAATAAAATCCTTACGTAAACTTGGACTATAGTCACTCTTTTTTTCCAACCCCCTTTAGTCTATTATATATAAGGCATGCTCATGAAACTTCACAAATACCTTTCATGCAAAAGCATCATGCCCATCGAAGACTTGCACGTTCAAATAAGCCACCCTGAACCATGTTTTTTGACCATTGTGCATGATGGGTGGTGAAAAACTTGGTATAATGCATCTCAAACCATGTAAATCATATCAGATGGGAACAATACATTGTAAGGGCCTTCAATTGGGTGCAAATGAGGCACATGCAAAGTATTGTGGCCATCAAAGATTCGCATATTCGAAGAAGACACCTTGACACGTGTTTTTTGATCATTTTGCATCACGGGTGGTGTAAAACATATTATAATGCATCTGAGACTATGCAAACTATATTTGTTGGGTGAAAATGAGGTGCTTTCAAAGTGAAGTGTGTTTTTTGATCCTTGTGCATAATACTTCGTGAAAAGCACGGTATAATGCATCCCTGACCACCCAAGCCATATTTGATCGACACAATAGTTTGCATGTGCCTCAAGGTAGGTGCACCACATACAGGCATGTGTAATGTATCATGCCCATCTAAGACACACATTCGGATAAGCCACCCCGAGGCGTCTTCTTTCAACCCTTGTCCATGATACTTGGTTAAAATGTGGTATAATGGATCCAACCATGCAAACCATATTCGATGGGCATGATACTTTGCACGTGTTTAAGGTAGGTGAAATGGAGGCACATGCAAAGTATCATTCCCATCTAAGACTCACACATTGGAATAAGCCACCCCAAAGCATGATTTTTTACCCTTGGACATGATACTTGGTGAAAAACATGGTATAATGCATACTCGACCATGCAAACCATATCCGATGGGCATGAATGATAGACATGGACCTTAAAGTGGGTAAAATTTATCAATGTACAAAGTATCGTGCCTATCAAAGGCTCGCATGTTCAAATAAGGCACCCTCAAGCGTGTCTTTTGAACCTTATGCATGGCGGGTGGCAAAAAACATGTTATAATGCATTCCTGACCATGCAAACCATATCCTATGGGCATGGTATTTTGTAGGAATCTTAGGTGACATGAAGGTGCGTGCAAAGTATCATGCCCATCAGAGACTCACAGGCTCAAATAAGGTACCCCAAAGTGCGTTTATTGACCCTTATGCATGTGAAAAACGTGGGATAATACGACCTTGACCATGCAAACCATATTTGATGGGAACGATACTTTGCACACACCTTAAGATAGGTGACATGGATGTGTGAAAAGTATCATGCCCATCAAAGACTCATATGTTCAAATAATGCACCCAAAAGTGGATTTTTTAACTCTTGTGCATGACGGGTGGTGAAAAACATGGTATAATGTGTTCCCGATCATGCAAACCATATTTGATGGTCACCATACTTTGCACAAGGATTAGGATATGACATGGATATGTGTGAAAAGTTCATTTCCATCAAAGACATTCATGTTAGAACAAGCAACCCTGAATCATGGTTTTTTGACCGTTGTGCATGACGAATGGTGAAAAACATGATATAATATGTCTTTAGCAATGCAAACCATATCTGATGAGCATGATACTTTTCATGAGCCTTAAGGTAGGTGACATGGTTGCACGTGAAAAGCATCATGCTTATCAGAGATTTGCATGTTCGAATAAGACACCCCGAAGTGTGTTTTTGACTCTTCTGGATGATGGGTAGTGAAAAACATGGTTTAATGCATCCCCAACCATGCAAGTGACATTCAATGGATGTGATACTTTTCACTAGCCTTAAAGTGGGTGCTATTGTGTTGTGTGAAAAGTATCATGTCCATTAGATACTCGCATGTTCAATTGAATATTACACCCCGAAGAGTGTCTTTTGACCCTCGTGCATAATGGGTGGTAGAAAACATGGTATAATTCATCCCAACCATGCAAACCATATGTGATGGGCATGATATTTTGTATGGTCCTTAAGCTCAATGAAATGGAGGTGCATGCAAATTATCATGCCTACTATCAAAGCCTCACATGTTTAAATAAGATACCTTGAAGCATGCCTTCTAACCCTTGTACATGATGGTTGGTGAAAAACATGGTATAATGCATCCCTGACTATGCAAACCATGTACAATAATTTGAAAGTGGCTTATTGTGGTGGGTTCAATTTATGTGTCCAAAGTATTGTGCCCATAAAAAACATGCACATTTGAATAATGCAACCCGAAGTGTTTTTTTGACCCTTGTGCATAATAGTTGGTGAAAACCATGGTATAATGCATCCCCAACCATGCAAATATATTCGATTGGCATGATAATTTTCATGAATATTAGGATAGGTAACATTGAGGCACGTGCAAAGTATCATAACCATCAGAGACTCGCACATTTAAATAAGCCACCTTGAACTGTGTTTTTTGACCATTGTGCATGACGGGTGGTGAAAAACATGGTATAATGTATCCCAGACCATGAAAATCATATCTAGTAGGAACAATATATTACATGGGACTTAAATTAGATGAAAATGAGGCACATGCAAAGTATCATTCCCATCAAAGACTCAAACTTTCGAATAAGACACCTTGATGCATGCTTTTTTACCGTTGTGCATCATGGGTGGTGTAAAACATGGTATAATGCATCTCGGACAATGCAAACTATATTGTGGTGGAAAAAATACTTTCTTTAGTCTTAATGTGGGTAAAAATGAGGTGTGCTAAAAGTATCATGCCCATCAGAGGCTCGCATGTTCGGATAAGCCACCTTAAAGTGTGTTTTTTGACCCTATGCATAATATTTGGCAAAAAACATGGTATCATGTATCCCTAGTCTCCCAAACTATATTTTATGGACATACTACTTTGAATGAACCACAAAGGTGGGTGAAATAGAGATGTGTACAATGTGTCATATCCCCATTAGAGACTCACACATTCAAATAAGCCACCCCAAAGCATTTGTTTTTAACCCTTGTGCTCATATGGTATAACACATCTCCCCCACAATGCAAACCATATTCGATGGGCACGATAGTTTGCATGTGTTTTAAGGTAGGTGACATGGAGGCACATGCAAAGTACCATGCCCATCGTAGACTCACATGTTGGAATAAGCCACCCTGTAGAATGTTTTTTGACCCTTGTGTTTCATTTAATACTTGGTGAAAAACATGATATAATGCATCTCTGACCATGCAAACCATATTTTATGGGCACAATAATTTGCAAATGCCTTAATGTAAATGAAATTGAGATGTGTGCAAAGTATTGTGTCCATTGGAGACTCACACGCTTCAATAAGGCACTCTGACTCGTGTTTTTTGATGATTGTGCATGACAAGTGGTGAAAAATATGATATAATGCATCTCAGACCATGCAAACCATATCTGATGGACATGATATTGTTTATGGTCCTTAAGTTAGATAACATGGAGGCATTCAAAGTGTCATGTCCATCGAAGACTTGATATCTTTGAATAAGCCACCCGAAGCAAGTTTTTTGACCCTTGTGCATGATACTTGGTAAAAAATATAGTATAATGTTATCTTACCATGAAAAACATATCAAATGGGCACTATAATTTGCAGGTGCATTAGAGTAAGTGACATGGAGGTGCATGCAAAGTATTGTATCCATCAGAGACTTGCACGTTTAAATAAGCCACCTTAAAGGAGACCATATCTAATGGGCACGGTACTTGCAAACCATATCCAATGGGCATGATACTTTGTATGGGCCTTAAGGTAGTGAAAATGAGATGTATGAAAATTATCATGTCCATTGGAGGCTCATACGTTCGAATAAGACACCCCAAAGCATGTTTTTTGATCCTTGTACATGATGGGTAATGGAAGACTCAGTATGATGCATCCTCGATCATGTAAACCATATTTGATGGGCATGATATTTTGTACGGCCTTAATTTCAATAACATGGAGGTGCATGCAAAGTAACGTGCCCTTAAAAGTCTCATATTTTTGAATAAGGTACCCTGAAATGTGTTTTTTGACCCTTGTGCATGATAGGTGGTGAAAAACATGCTATAATGTGTCCCCAACCATGCAAACCATATTTGGTGGATACAATAGTTTGCAAGTGAGATAAGGTGAGATGGGTTTGATGTATCATGCCCATCTAAGACTTGCACAATCGAATAAGGTACCCTGGCTCATTTTTTTAAACTGTTTTGCATGACGAGTGGTGTATCCCGGACCATGCAAACCATATTCGATGGACATGATATTGTGCACAGGCCTTAGGTTAGATGACATAGAGGTTAGTGTAAAGTATTATGTCCATCAGAGACTAGCATCTTTAAACAAGCCATGCGGAAGCATGTTTCTTCACCCTTGTGCATGATAGTTTTGGTTAAAAACATGGTGTAATGCTTCCCCTACCATGCAAATCATATTTGATGGGCATGATACTTTTTGTACGTATTAGGTTATGTGAAATGCAGGCACATGCAAAGTTTCATTCCCATTAGAGACTCGCACGTTTTAATAAGTCACCCTGAAGTGTGTTTTTTAACTCTTGTGCATGATGGCTTGTGGAAAACACGGTATAATGCATCGGTGACCATGCAGACCATATTTGATGCGCACAATACTTTGCATGGGATTTAATGTGGGTAAAAATGATATTGTAAAAAAGTATCATGTGCATCGGAGACTTGCACATTCAAATAAGACACCCCAAACCATATTTTTTTACCCTTGTGCATGTCGGGTGGTGAAAAATAGGGTATAATGCATCCGTGACCATGCAAACCATATTCTATGGAAACCATATTTTGAATGGTCCTTAATTCCAATGACATAGAGGATAATGCAAATGATTGTGCCCATCAAAGACTCACATGTTTGAATAAGGCACCCTGAAACATGTTTATCGTATAATGTGTGCCCAGCCATGCAAAACATATCTAATGGTGGGTATTATACTTTGCAAGTGCCTTACGGTGGGTGAAATTGAAATGGGAACGAATTATCATGCCCATCTAAGACTCATAAACTGGAATAAGATACCCTTGCCCATGTTTTTTGATCATTTTGCATAATGATGGTGTAAAACATGGTATAATGAATCCCCAACCATGAAAACCATATCTGGTGGGTGGATATGATATTGTACATGGTCCTTAAGGCAGATGGCATGGAGGTGTGTGAAGAGTATCATTCCATCAGAGACTCGCATCTTAGAATAAGCCACCTCGATGCATGTTTTTTAACCTTTGTGCATGATACTTGGTAAAAAACATGGTATATGTGTCCCCTACCATGCAAACCATATCCGATGGACATGATACTTTGTAGAAAAATTAGGGTAAGTGACATAAGTCATGTGAAAAGTATCGTTCTATCAGACACTCAAACATTTAAGTAAGTCACCCTGAAGCGTGTTTTTTAACTCCTGTGTATGATGATAACTAGTGAAAAACAAGGTACAATGCATCCCTAACCATGAAATTTATGGGCATAATACTTTCCATAAGACTTAAGATAGGTGAAAATGATATGTGTGCAAAATATTTTGTAGGGTCCTTAAGCTTAATGAAATTGAGGAGTATGCATAGCATCATGCCCATCAAAGACTGGCATGCTTAAATAAGACACCCCGAAACATGTTTTTTGACCCTTGTGCATGACGGGTGGTAAAAACCATGGTATAATGCATGCTCGACCATGAAAAGCATATTTGGTGAGTATGATACTTTGAAAGTGACTTTATATGGATGCGAAGTATTGTATCCATCGGATACTCACATGCTCGAATAAGGTACCTTCATTTGTGTTTCTTGATCATTGTGCATGACGAGTGGTGTAAAACATGGTATAATGCATCCTAGACAATGCAAACCATATTTGATAGACATGGTATTGTGCATGGGACTTAAGTTAGATTATATGCTATGTGCAAAATCTTGTGTCCATCTAAGACTTACATTTGTTAATAAGCCATCTCGAAGCATGTTTATTGACCCTTGTGCATGATACGTGGGAAAAAAACATGGTATAATGTGTCCCCTACCATGCAAACCATATCCAATGATGGACACTTTGTACATGCATATTAGGCTAGGTGACATGGAGGCATGTTCAAAGTACTTGTCGATCAGAGACACACGTTTAATTTGGCCACCCCAAAGCACGTTTTTTGACTCTTGTGCATGACGGTTGGTAAAAAACATGGTATAATGCATCCTTGACCATGCAGACCATATTTGATGGCAATGATAATTTGCATGGGCCTTAAGTTGGGTGCAAATGAGATGCATGTAAAGTATCATGTCCATTGAAGAATTGCATGTTTGAATAAGAAACTCAAAGCATGTTTTTTAACCCTTGATCCTGACTCGTTCCTGATGGGGGTGAAAAACATGCTATAATGCATCCCCGACCATGAAAACTAGATCCGATGGGTACAATATTTTGTACAGGCCTCAATTTCAATGACATGGAGGAGCATGCAAAGTATTGTGCCCATTCAAGACTCAAATGTTCGAATAAGGCACCCCAAAACACGTTTTTGGACCCTTGTGCATGAACGAGTGGTGAAAAAGATGGTACAATGTGTGCCCGACCATGCAAAACATATCCGGTGTGGGTAAGATACTTTGGAAGTGCATTAAGGTGGGTGAGATTGAGATGGGTGCATAGTATCTTGCCCATCGAAGAATCACATGCTTGAATAAGGTACCTTGACTCGTGCTTTTTGACCATTGTGCATGACGGGTGTTGTAAAACATGGTATAATGCATCCCGGACCATGCAAACCATATCCTATGGACATGATATAGATCATGGGACTTAAGGTAGATGACATGAAGGTGTGTGTAGAGTATCTCGTTCAATGGAGACTCACATCTTTGATAAGTCACCCCGAAGATGTTTTTTTAACCCTTGTGCATGATACTTAGTAAAAAATATGGTATAATGTGTCCCCTACCATGCAAACCATATCGGATGGGAAAGATAATTTGTATACACATTAGGTTAGGTGATGTGAAGGTGAATGATAAGTATCATGTGTACCAGAGGCTTGTACCAAGCATGTTTTTGACTCTTGTGCATGATCACTAACTGAAAGACAAGGTATAATGCATCCCTGATCATGCATATCATATTTTATGGGCATGATAATTTGCATAGGCCTTAAGGTAGGTGAAAATGAGATGCATGCAAAGTATCACGAATCCATCAGAGACTCGCACGTTCGAATAAGACACCCCAAAGCATGTTTTTTCACCATTGTGCATGACGGTAGTGGAAAACATGGTATAATACTTCCATGTAAACCATATCTTGTGGGAACAATATTTTGCATGGGCTTAATCTCAATGACATGGAGGCGCATGCAAAGTATCAAGTGCATCAAAGACTCGCATGTTCGAATGCTGCAACCCAAAATGTGTTTTTTGACCCTTGTACATGACGAGTGGTGAAAAACATGGTATAATGGATCCTTGATCATGCAAACCATATTTAATGTGTACAGTACTTTTCAAGTTCCTTAAGGTGGATGCAAATGAGTGGGTGCAAAGGATCGTGCCGATTCGAGACTCGCATGCTCGAATAAGGTAACTTGACTCGTGTTTTTTTACTGTTGTGCATGACGGGTGGTGTGAAACATGGTATAATGCATCTCGGACCATGCAAACCATATCCAGTGGACACTATATTGTGCATGGGACTTCAAGTAGATGACATGGAGGTCTATGTAGAGTATCACGTCCATCAAAATCTTGCATATTTGAATAAGCCACCCCGAAGCATGTTTTAACCCTTGTACACTATACTTGGTAAAAAACATGGTATAATGCTTCTCCTACCATGAAAATAATATCCTATGGGAAAAATGCTTTGTACACATACTAGGCCAGGTGACACAGAGGCGTGTGAAAAGTATCGTGTCCATCAAAGAACCATGCATTTTAGGGGCCATAAAGTGCATGTGAATGATATGCATGCAAAGTATTATGTCCACCATCGGAGACTTGCACATTTGGATAAGGCACCTCGAAGCATATTTTTTAACCCTTGTGCTTGACCATGGTAAAAAACTTTCACAAATAAGCTGAATGATATTGAAGCATGACTGGTTGCTATAAGAATACCTTTTGCATAGATACATGAACTATCATTTGATGGTCAGTTGGGGTTGTAGTGTAATTAATGTTTTTGCAAATATAGACAGAGCTCAAAGTGTTCCTCCCAGATTTATCACAAATAATGCAATAGTTATGGTGGTGCGATAAAGAGGATGCTACAATATAGACACAATTACATGAGTGGCATCGTTAGACCAATGTTGAAAATTTGTGCATTGAATGAACTACTTTAAAGTTTTTTATATAGGACAAATAACTGCAAAAATACATTCTCGGAAAAACATACCGAGCACTTTAAAACAATGTACGAACTAGAGAATGGTAACAAGGACAATGAAAATGCCCATGTTGCAGATGATGAATCTCGAATAGATACACTTGTCCACAAAATATACAGTAGTCAATAAGTTGTGGACTTTGAGGACAAGCCCATAGCAATAGCGCCATCCAAAGGTCTCTTGCCTTTGAGCATCTTCCAAGACAAGCACTGTGAAGAACTAGCATTTCCAAACTGTTTTATGGAGAACCAAGAATTTATAACATACCACCATGATAACTACGAAAACATTGCACAATGGGAGCTCACGCACCAAGACTAGAGGTTTGCCATGTCTATTGAGAATACCTTCTTTAGAACCATGAAAATATTGGTGAGCCAAGTACTTTCGTCCACTTGGGTGAGAATTTGAAAAGTAAACTGAAAGCAACACACTACATGCAAGGGATGATGTCATAGATACGAACATCGAGAGATTGTTACAGCTCAACATAAGATTTAGGGATTTCACTTGCCTTAGAACATCCATGGATTACAAGCAAAAGTTGAAGAAGAATTTGTTTGCAATGAGATAAGACAAATTGGAGTCCCTTCATTTTTTGTTACATTCTCTATAGCGGAAAAGCTTTGGGAGCCATTGATAAATCACTTGAACGAACTCCAAACAAATAATATGAATTACAAACACTTGACTCACTAGAACACATAAGAAACTTAATTTGCAAAGACCTGGCAATTATGACAATACAATATTATGCTCACAAATTCCAAGATACGAAGCAACTTATTAAAGAAAACATGATAGGAAAAGTCAGAGACATCTTCTTCGTTATAGATATTCAAAATAGAGGAAGTCAACACGATCATGGACTTCTTTAATTTGAGAACACACCAAGGTATGGAGAAGCATTTGAAGAAGAACTAATTGCATTCATTTGACAAATACATCACAACAGACACAACACTACTTCAATTGCAAAACAAGGAAATTCAAACACAAAAACACAAGAAGACTTGTAAGAAGAGAAGAAGGGGATGCAGATTTAGTTTTCGATGACCACCAATGCAAGAAACAATGATATGGATTCCTTTGGACCATGAAGCTAATACAAATGGTCTAAAAGAACACATGAAGCAAATTGACAATGTGATCTCCTTGTCATTTCCTCCTAGTACTATAGGTCTACAAGAAGATATTATGCTCGAGTACATGGGGAGGGAGCCAATGGTTGGCCAAAAAATCTAAGGCTTGTGCCGCATACACCATGGTCACCCGTAGGGCTTGCCACTGGGACTCGGTGGCAACTTGATCCCAATTATCCTCTTTTGTCAAAAAGGGATTGTCGAGTGAGTGTTTTGCATCCGAGTCATGTCTGATCTAGGAACCCGCTGCTCAGTATGCCTTCACTTTGATCCCATTGTACAACCTAGAGGATACATTCCCTTGCAAATCTTCAAGTTGTTCTGTCCCATTGGAAAAGACTTCAACTAGCCGCCGGTAGGGACCATTCCAACCAAGTTGAAATTCGTTTTGAGAGGCTTGGACTCAGCATTGTAGAGTCACCCTTCTTCATATGTTTAGGCACAATATGCCTATCATGCCATGCCTTTCTCCCATGTGCTGTATCACTTGTTGTGACCATTTTCTCAGAGGCATAACTCATCCAGGTGGCTTAGCTGATGTAATCGCCCCTTGATTGCTTCTAACTCATCCAAGTGATGCTCAGTAGTAGCAATTCAAAGACTTGGAACAATAAATTCTAAGGAAAAAATTGCTTTGAAACCAAAGGCTGTATGAAAGGGAGTACGATTTTTGTGACCTTATAAGCAGTTCTATATGCCCACAAAGCAGGATAAAGTTTGATATCTCATTCACCCTTAGTTGATTGCATGTCTTTGTAAGGATGAGCTTAAGTATGTTGTTTGTTGACTTGAATTCCCCATTGTCATGAGAATAGTCAGTAGTGGAAATTGTATGCATGACTTTGAATTTAGTATTAAGCGACTGTACCACATCATTAAGGAAATGTACACCTTGGTCACACTGACAAGCTACAAAGGGCATCCATATATGTAGATGATATTTTCAAAAATGAACTTAGCATTGTTCTGAGCCGAGTTGTCTTAGAGTGACTTAGATTTAGCTCACTCAGTAGCATAGACAATAGCTATAATAATGTATTATTCTATGTAAACTTGGCAGGTTTGAATGAACCAACAAAATTCGAATCCCATCTTTGAAAGGCTTCCCATAGATGAGGAGGTTGTAATGATGATAGATTGATCTACATTGATCTATGGTAGCATGTTAAGGAGGTACAAAAAGTACAGTTTGAGACATGTCTAAGTAGGTGCCATTACAAGGGGTAAAGCACCTTTGAACATTCAAATTTTTTAGAACGTAACAAAAATGTGAAAGCCTTGTAAATGCCTCCATGACGTGGTCTCTCTATCTCTCCCCCCCCTCTTGCTCTCTCTGTCTTTCTCTCTATCTCTCTGTGTCTCTTTCTCTCTGCCCTTGCCCCTCCCTGTGTTTTTGAAAATATCTGATGCTCTCTTTCGAATGCTGTAAGGTGCTTTGAGGTGATATTGCTCTCTCTCTCTCTCTCTCTCTCTCTCTCTCTCTCTCTCTCTCTCTCTCTCTCTCTCTCTCTGTCTCTCTCTCTCACACACACACACACACACACACACACACACACACACACACACAGAGCTACTGTTGGTGATGAGTAGAGTCATGTCAAGGCTCTATCAATTATACAGCCACATGTTTTGTTGCTGGAAAGTGATTGTTGTGAGTTTCCCTTTCAGACCTCATTTGATGTTTTTTTAATGTTTGTGAAATGGACTAGGGTGATTTCAAAGACTCTGATACCTCAAGAGGTAGCCCTTGTGGATCCATAAAACTCATGCATTGTGCAGCTCCATTGATTGAGTGTTTAACATCTTTCTCTTGGTCTCTGTGGTGCATTGACTGTCATCTTTCTAGAAGTACTTGAGTGTTATTAGTGATGTTAGATTATGGGAAGGCTGAGATGTCTCGATAGGTAGATATCTGCCTTCATTGATTGTTGGCCTCACAAATTTTGCCCTTCCATCTTTGTTTCCATATCTCCACATGATCAATTGCTAGAAAAGTCACTGCTTCACTGTGTTCTTTCCATTCAATCGGGAATCTCTTAGCTTCGATCAAGTATTTTTAGTCTGCTCATGAATTCGCTTGGATTTCCCCCCTTTTAGGCAGCCCTTTTGAATGATACGAATATCATTCACCGTGTTTGTTTTATTTCTTTGTTATATGCATCTCCCTTGTGTAGCTTACAAACACGTTGTTATATGATTTCTTTCATGAATTTCTTGCTGACCTGCTTTTGTGTTGGACTATTCAGACATACTTTGTTAAACATGGAGGGCATGATTCAGAACCAAATGTTGGATTTGATTTCAACAAGCCACAGTGACCAATATTTGTGTAGATGATGATTGCCATCCTCAAAACTTGAGGGAGCTTCAGGAACACTCTTTGAAGGGTTCCACCCTCTACCCTTGAAGAGATTAATAGGTAGCCGATCATTTGGAACGATAGTATACTTGATGAGCATGGCATACCTCTAGGCACTTCCCATTATATGCAGCAGTCTAGATGGGAGAGAGGCCCTGCCTACACAATAGGCACTTCGAAGGCTTTTATCAGGCTACCTGAGGATTAGAGGCTATAGTCCGTGAGTCACCTCAGAGGGGTAGCACGCAAGATTCAGCAGATAGATGCAACCATCCCGATGGAATGGACAGTTGAGATGCCTATTACTTCCACCACTTGGATGGGAGTTTTTTTTAGGATGGCAGTTCCTCTACAGATGATCGCTCTTCGAGGTCTCGGGGAAGCTTGCAAGAAAAATATTACCATGTTCATTTGCGAAATGATTGTGACTAGAATGTCCACTATGATGATTTTCTCTACCGCGAGAATTCCCTCAATTACTGCTGGATTGACATCCTTGGTCGTACTGCTTCTTGTGGCAATCTCTTTCATAGTGTCCAAACTTGTGATAGTAGTTGCACTGGATGTTTGACACATTGGTGGATGCATTCCCTCATCCTTGAAATCTTCCTCGATTGGAATGATTTCCTCTTTGTTGATCCTGATGTTGCTAAGGATGATGCTGATGCTGATGCTGATGCTGATGCTGATTCAGGTTTTGTTGCTAATGATGACCACTTTTCTGGTATGATCTACCTCTACCTTTGCCTCTGCCTCTGCTTCTGTCTGAAGCTGTGAATGCCTGATCATTAGAATGACCTTTACATGCTTGAATTTCTTGAGTCCTGAGTTCTTCACAAAGTAGGACTGACTGAAGTTCCTCCAGTGTCGAAATTTGCCATTGGATGGCAATACTCTAGACTAGATTCTCGTATCCCTCTCCTAGTCCATTCAGGATTACTTGAACCATTTCTGTGGGATCCATAGTCTCTCATGTTGCTGCAAGTTGATTATTGTAGTCTTTTATGCGGAGTATATAAGCATGACCGGTTTCACTACTATTGCAGAAACTCTGGTCAGTTTGGTTTCTCAAGGTGAGAATCCTGGATGTGTTCTTGGACTCATAGAGAGCTGCAAACATATCCCATGCTTGTTTCGATGTCTTGACTGTGTTAACTTTTGTCCTAGCATGACATCTTGCACATTCTGCTTGATCAAATGATAGGCATACTTGTCTTTCTTATCCCATTTTGCCTGAGCTCGAGCAATGATAGGATCCGCTACTGGTGCAAAAATTGCTTGTGTAGCTGTAGATCCTATTGTAGATCCCGTTGCTGGTGCTGTGACAACAGGTGGTTGGATCGTTCAATGGTCTAGGTATAGACCCATCGACATACTCCCATTTGTCCTGAAGTACAAGAATGGTCTCCATTCGGTATTTCCATGTACCATAATTGGAGTTGTCTAACTTAGTAGATGCCTCTAGATTGAGGTTGCTAGTCGTAGATGTGGTGCAAGAAATGTACTAAAAAGTGTCGTGAAAATCTTTGTATGAATCAACTGCAAATACACTAACTATGCCAAGTGAAATCTCTGAACCGTCGGTGAAGATGGAGCTGCAATATATAAAATGTGATTTGTATTACAAGGCTTGTGGCAATGATGTCGAGAATAGCCAAGAGGCTTTACAAGGCTGAAATAATGTGCAAGATGCCGTGAGATAGCTAAATAGGCTTTACAATAGTGGCATGTGTGTGTGAAATCAAGTGCTATTTGCCCACTGAAACAATCTACAATGCCTCTGTACTCTTTGAAGTCTGCTCACTGAACTGATGAACATAAGGTTTCAGGTAATGTAATGATGTGAAACTGTATAGGAGTGTATGGACTGTAGGTACTACTGGGGAATTTTGGGCATGGCTTAGATTGGCAACTTGGGGAAATTCAAAGCGTCCCCTCTATGGTGATCTAGTCTACTCTGATCTAGATCTATACCAAATGTCGATCGATGAAAGAACAACAAATAATTCATTTTCTTTTGTTCTTTTTAAAAGCTGGGTCAGAGGCATCGATGTAGAGGCAAATGTGCATGAAGGAAGTGGTTTTATCAATGGCGAGGCTCAAATGTGAGTGTAACTTATGCCAAAATGTGTGGATGATGTCACGAGCACATAGAGCACAAAAAAACAAGCGACTTTCCTTTTTGGAGCGCCCTCAAATTCTTCTTGGATCAAGAGATACGATTTGATCTAGGTGGAGGGGCAAAAGGAGTGCAAATGTGCTCAATGATGATGTGTCACTGTGGGTCACATGCAATGATGATGTGGCACTGTGCCTAGCAAGAGGTGTGCCAGTGGAGCCCTATGTTGAGGTGCCAGGAGTGGTCACATGAAGTGACTGTGGAGCATTGTGTCTGCCTATAGAGGTCAGTGCTGACTGGATAGCTGAGGTGGCACTATTGAGATGGCACAAATGATAATGTCAGTAGATGATGTGGCAAATAACATGCCAGATGATATGGTTGATGACGTGGTAGTTGAGCTGGCAAGGTGATGTGGCCTGTTGAGCTGGGACGATGACATGGCTATGCTGATGTGGTAGTTGATGTGGTTGTGAGGACATGTCAATCGGTGATGATGTGGCTACCACCATGGTAGATGATGTGGCACTTGGAGATAAGGGTGCCATGTGGCACACTGTAGACCTAACTTAGGTGCTACCTTATCCTGCCATGTGTTGATTGTTAGGAAGCTAAAATCTTGTGAAGATTCTGACGAAATCTATGGAGATTCTATCTGCCTGTGAATTTTCATCACAGCTACAAAAGTAGGTGCTATGTTGGACATCGATGGAGAATCAATCATGGAGAAGCTCTCAGGAGCTTGACTCATCGGTGGGCTATGCTAGCCTTCGATTGATTCCTTTGGCTGAAGTCATTGCAGTCCGCTATGTAGGAAGGTGTGGCTTGGAGAGGTTAGCTTATCTTGTTGGAGAGGCTTGGAGGCGCGTTGGTTGCGCTGTTTGTAGTAGGCTGCTCGGTTGTTGTTGGAGAGGTTGCTGTAGATGACTATGTAGGCCCGTTGGCCATTTGAAGCCACAAGTCTTTGGAGCGTTTTGTAGAGGGGGGCCGGCCACCATGAGGAGCTGTGTAGAGCACCTAGCAGGAGGTCATTGCAGCTTGGAAGTCGTTGCACCTGTAGCTTAGGAGATAGCATTCGAAGCCTTGGTCATTATATGTTGGATGTGGGTGATTGGTCGGCTGTGTTCGGAACCTAGCTATGGCGTAGTGGTTGCAAAGAGCCCATTTGGGCTAAGCGTTGCTCAATCTTTTGCTGAAGGGAGTTGCCTGTAATCCGTTGTGTAGTCGATCGTAGTCATGCGCCTTGTTGGAGCCTTAGATGAGGAAGGTGCTGGAGCTGTAGGTCTATGCAGGCTTGGCAACGTGAACACGTTGGTAGATTGGCATTGCAAAAGGTTAACTCAGCGTACGCTGGCTAGCCGGTGAGCTTCAAACTAGTTGTTAGTGAACGCAGTCGTAGTTGTTCATTGCGCTGCATGGAGGGCACAGAAGGTGGTCGACGGATCTTCTATCTTTTTGTCCAGAGGTTCCTTAGACTTGTCTAAATATTTGTAACCTCCGATGCACTCTTTCGCTTCCCTTTGTCGAAGAATTTCTTGATCTTGGGCAGAACTTTGCTCTTCCAATTTGCTTAGTTGAGTGCCCTTGCTTGTATGATCCTCTCCCTATCAAAGTTAAGAGAAACTATAAAGGAAAGAAATCTCTCTCATAGAACTACTTCTGTCTCAATCTCAATGCTCACTCTTTCTCAAAAGGAGAGAAGAACACTCAAAGACTCTCTTTCTCACAAGCTCTCTCTCTCTCACAAACACTCAAGAGAAGGAACTAAAATCTCTCAAGAATGAACAGAAAGTATAGACGGAATTATTTTAAGCAAATGGAATTTCTCTCAGCGGAAGAGAATCCTCTTGAAGAACACTCAAGAACTCTCAATCTCTCGATCTCTCAATCTCTCTCACAAATCACAATGCCTCAGCGGAAGGCAAGGGAGCTCTAATACCATGAAAAAATATGAAGAGGGGAGAGGAGAAGAGTGGAGATGAGAGAGGGCACAACTAGAAAGTACACCACAAATGACTAACTGTACTCTAGATTTAGTTGAAAAAATAGAATATAATATATATATGATCACATGATGGTGCTATGCACACATGATTACATGATATTGAGCGTAAACTCTCAATAGAACTAGAGGATCAACTAGAGGGGGAGATGGGGATAGTGATTATGGAAGCAACAACAAGGATGATGGAAGCAAAGAGTCAAGATAGGATGTAAATATTGTTAGATATCAATGCTCCACTCTCGTGTAACTATGTGGGAACCAGCTAACTCTACTTGTAAGCCCCCCATATGAGGAGAAGGAATTTGAGTAGCTAGGTTATCCGGTAGGTCTTGGTTTGGACACCAGATGGGGGCCATGTGTGGCCTGATGGATGGACGGCTTTAGATAGAGTTGGCACACTGCCAACTAGGCTACAGGCAAGTGTAGGAAGGCATCCCATGACTGACCGCACTGAGGGTAGACTGAGCATTTCCCAGGGTAGCCCACTCTCAGGTTGCGGGGCCCGTTTGGAGCCCCAGATGATCTCGGATGGCTCTGGGCTGAACAGAGAACATAGGTTAGTTGCTCTATTCTACACCACGGTTCTAATGTGTCGTCGATGGCCCACCTCCAGTCGATCGTTTTGGGCCGACTGGGTCGGTCTCCCAATTGGGTCTAATCGACTACGACTAGTGGTGCACGACTGGGAGGCAGCGCCATCTATTGTATTAGTTTTACAGTAATCAAAATTTTGATTCTCCATACCATCTACTTTTTTCTCTTGCATACGAGATCCTGTTATCTATTGAGCACAGATGTTGTATTGTTTTCTTACATGGTATCAGAGCTTGGGCTCTAGCAAGAAGATTTGGTAGTGTGTTTCTGTTTGCGAGCAGATTGTGAGAGATGGCCCAGCCCGCAAGACTGCAAATCGCACCATTCGACAAAAGTGGAAAGTTGGATGGCACTAACTATCCACTCTGGAAGTTCAAGATGAAGACCATCCTATGTGCATATGAGCTTTGGGATACTGCTACTGGGGTGGACGTGAAGCCGGTTGCAAGATCGGATCCAGACAATATAGGACAACAAATAGTACCAACTATGGATCAGATTCTCGCATGGACAAGAAGAAATACAAATGCGATGTGTTCTATTGTCTGCAGTGTAAGTGATTCTGTCATGGCATTAATTCAACATGTCACCACAGCGGAGGAGGCATGGACGGTCTTGAAAAATCAATACGAGACCATGAATTAGACACGGATTTAGAATCTGGAGACTCAACTCGGGAATGAGAAACTGTCTAAGTCTAAAATGGCAGAGAAGTTCATCACCAGGATGAAGAATCTGCATGATCAGATGATTGCGATTGGCATCACCATCACTAGTGAGAATCTAGCACGAAGGTGCATACGAATTCTCCCACCAAAGTACGATGGTCTTGTTACAACACTTTGTTACGGCACTGAATACATAGAATAGAAATTCACCCCTCAACTTGGAGGATTTCAGCGCGATGCTTTTGGAGGAGGAGATGCATCAAAAGACGAGGATTGGAGAAGATTCAACTTTCTTGGCTGGATCAAAGAAAGGTAAGGGTAAGGACTATGGTAACCCATCTTCTTCTGATGATAAAAAAAGAAAGAAGAAGATCAAGTGCTTCTATTGCAACAAGGCAGGGCACAAGCAGAATGAGTGCTGGAAGAAGATTGTAGATGAGAAGAACAGAGTAAAGAAAGAGTCTAGCAACAGCATGCAAGCAGTACCAGTAGAGCTATTCATAGCAATTGAGGAGATTTGCATGGAGGCAGTTCATGTACCTACAGATGAACCTTGGATTATTGACAGTGGTGCATCGTGCCACATGACCAGTCGGAAGGATTGGTATACCTCTCTACATCCGGTAGGGAATGACATCCTGGTAGTAGTCGGCAATGATGCAAAATGTCTAGCAAAAGGAAAAGGTACGATTGCTCTCAAGTCAGATGGAGTTGTAAAATAGTTGTCCAATGTTCTTTATGTGCCAGATATCAAGAGGTACTTGTTGTCCATTTCTGCGATCACGGATCAGGACCTCAAAGTTCACTTCGATAAGAATGGCGCACAGATTTTGGATCTTCAAGGGAAGGTCATTGGTAAAGGTACACGGCACAACAACATCTATGAACTCTCAGATTTCAGTGCTTGAGCCGATGTGAGCAACACTAAGCTATGGCATGAGAGGTTTGGTCATCTAAACCTTAGTTCTTTAAAGGAGATGCATAAAAGTGGAATGATTGCAGACCTACCAAAAATTATAGGTCTACCCGATGTATGTGAAGCTTGCATGATGGGCAAGCAGCATCGGCAGCCCTTTCCTAAAGAGGCCAGTAGGGCAAAGGCTCCTCTACAGCTTGTTCATACGGACCTCTATGAAAAGATGGAGATGAAAGTTTTGGGTGGTTCCTACTACTTCATGATGCTGATCGACGACTACAATAGAAGGATATGGATATACTTCCCGAAGACTAAAGATGAGGCTTTTAGTAAGTTCAAAGAATGGCATGTAATTGTGTTGGGATATCTCAAGGTGTATGCCTCAGGCACACCTTATGTTTCTATGTGTGAGTGCTAGAGGCACAGTTAGGTGTCCACAAGCACAGTTAGGTGGTGGAAAAGCCACATAGGATGATTGAGTGAATCTAGGAGCAGATTGAGGAGATGATTGTGGAGCTTTGAGGTCATCAGTGATGTCAGTGACCTTGTATGAGGTGCCTACTTAAGGACCTCTTTCTTCTTCATTCTATAAGCAAGTATTCTGAGTTTGTGTCCACTCTACTCTTTCTTTTCAGTATTCCAACATGGTATCAGAGCCCTTTGATCCCCCTTGAGCCCATTTCTGCCACATCATCATCTTCTTCTTCATCTTCTTCTTCTCCATTTTCCTCTTTCTTCCCAAAATCTTTGAGAGCTTGGTTCTCCATCTACAAACAGCCATTGCCCAAACCCTCTGAGCTGGAAACTCCTCTAGTATGGGCGAACTTCCACCTGCAAGCAATTGAAGAAAAAACGTCTGTGGTGGCTGCCATTCTCCAAACAGCGAATTTCTTCTGTTGCTCAATACTCCCTGCATACTCCGCCATTGCCTGAGCCCTCTTAGGAGTAGATGGGCGACCTCAAGACGAAGATTTTGAGCCATTTTTCAAGTCATTTGGTTGAGTAACGAGGGAGAAATCGTCAAAACTCAGTTTCAGCCTGTAGCAACTCTCCCGGGCAAAAGTGCGCACCATTTCGTCCAACCTCTGTGCTGGACCTTCTCTGGTATATGAGCTTTCTTTTGCTTCAGAAAGCCCTCTTTTCCTTGCTTTGAAGAGTGAGCTACAAGCCCTCCAAGTTCAGCTTTTCAGTTTTGACAGTTTTGGACAAGTTTTTGAAGATGATGCTACATAAAATGCTACTCTAGCATTTCTCGTTTTTTGAAGCTTTCAATAACTTCAGTACAAGTGTGGATTCAATTTTGTTTTGACTTGCTAGACCTGGTTTTGATTGGAAAATGTTTATTTCATCCACTTCTATGAAGCATGTAAGAAGAAGCATCATTGTTTGAAAACTAGTCACTACTATTTGCTACAACAAGTGGCTATACTTTGGAAGTATTTCAGTTCTTTTTGCCTTGTAAGAGAGAAGACACTACCCAATACTTGGGTTAGAGCCTCTCATGGCTTGCTTATGCCAAATATGTGAAAAGCCAAAACATAAAGCAATGTCTTGTTATGCTACAAAGGATGAAAATGCCAACCTGACTTCCTTATTGAAGATTGCCAAAACAATGGTTGCCAAAAAGGAAGCAAATACAGAGATCTACACTCTCATGGCATTTTTATTTGACTCCAAGTACAAGAAAAAGATGAAGGTCAGACACCTAAGATATGCTTCTCTACACAACTATGGAGATGACAAGATAATTGTTCTCATGAAGGATATGACTTTCAGATCCACTTGTTCTATCATAGTACCATCTTATAAGGCACTAGACACTGCCCATGTGGTAAGACCTTGCCTTGACATGGATATTTTGCCTCCACAAGATGAGGCATCCCATGAAGATTATGCATTTTAAACTCATCTCTATGTATGCTCCAAATCACTCTTTTTATGTCAAGGTACTCAGCCTGGATAGTCCTCCAAAATGAATGAAAATAAACTATTGTGTGTTGTGTGTTTTGTAAACACCTCTGGTCACCTTATGATGTAGGCCATGTGTATGGTTTGTTCCATGGTACCTCCTACAGACATTGTGTGCATGTACATGTAGGAGAGATAACCATTGGAAGGTCTGTTTGTATCCCTTTCTGTTTACCTTACACCCAAGGGAACCCTTGCTAGCATGAGAACCTAGCCATAGATTTATCCTTGACCACCATGAGATGGCATGAGAAACTATGAGACTAGATGTATCCTTGACATAGCCTGAGGCATTTCCTTGAGGGGGGGTTTGTTGGGATATCTCAAGGTGTATGCCTCAGGCACACCTTATGTTTCTATGTGTGAGTGCTAGAGGCACAGTTAGGTGTCCACAAGCACAGTTAGGTGGTGGAAAAGCCACATAGGATGATTGAGTGAATCTAGGAGCAGATTGAGGAGATGATTGTGGAGCTTTGAGGTCATCAGTGATGTCAGTGACCTTGTATGAGGTGCCTACTTAAGGACCTCTTTCTTCTTCATTCTATAAGCAAGTATTCTGAGTTTGTGTCCACTCTACTCTTTCTTTTCAGTATTCCAACAAATTGGTCGAGAAAGAAACGGGGAGGAAGGTGAAGAAGTTGAGATCAGACAGAGGTGGAGAGTTCACATCAAGTGAATTCAAAAGTTACTACAAAAGTCACAGGATCAAGAGGTAGAAACCCTTGCCACATACATCACATCAAAATGGAGTAGCAGAGCGCAAGATGCACGTCATCTGCAAAATGGCAAGAGTATGATGAAAGGGAAAGATTTGCCAAAGACTTTCTGGCCTGAAGCATGTAACACGGCAGTTTACATTCTGAATCATAGCTACATGAAGGCTGTGAATGGGATGACTCCACTATGAATGGGATGACTTTCTGGGCTGAAGCATGTAACACGGCAGTTTACATTCTGAATCATAGCTACATGAAGGCTATGAATGGGATGACTCCACTGTAGGCCTTTTTTGGTAAGAAACCTTTAGCTACATATTTTAGAGTTTTTGGATGTGACTGTTTTGTGCATGTCCTTGATGTTAACAGGACCAAATGGGAACCGAAGAGCCAGAAGTGTATTTTCTTGGGCTACAGTGAAGAGGCGAAGGGTTACCATCTCTATAATCCTATTACCAAGAAGGTAATAGCAAGTCACGATGTGGTCTTCTCAGAACAACCACATCAATTGGAGGAGGATGCTTCCTTCCCAGACAACCAAGACTAGGATATCCATCCAGTACAACCACCAATAGTAGACTGAACTCCCCCAATGGTGCTTGGGATGATTCAAGATCAAGAAGAGGAAGAAGAGCCTACAGAACCACAATGGCAATGACCATTCCCGAAGTGGGCAAAGCAGCTTTTAGATGGCAGAGAACCTCTAGCCATTGAGGAGGAACCATCCGAACACCACCAGTCCAAGAGATTAGGGGAGCAAAGAAGGGCGCAGGAACACTTGGTCAACTACGCTTTGATGATAAAGGTGATCCGTACTGAAGGACCCAAATGTCTTGAAGAGGCACACGGTGATGATAGGTGGATGGAGGCTATGCAGTCAGAGTATGGCTCCATAATGAAGAACAACACTTGGGACCTTGTGGATCGACCACTAAAACATAAGGTAATCGGTACCAAGTGGGTGTACAAGACCAAGTACAAGTCTGACAACACGTTGGATAAGTACACGGCTCGTGGCAAAAGGATTCACACAGGTACATGGTTTTGATTATCAAGTTTTCCAATAAGCCCCAGGAGAACCATTGGAGGGCAGGGATGTGGGTGCTGAAATACATCAAAGGCACACTTGATTATGGCATCACCTATACCGAGGGCAACACCTTGATTAGATTTTGTGACTCAAATTGGGCATAAGACATAGACAGCAGGAGATCAGTGATAGGTTACTGTTCTCACTTGAATCTGGAGCTGTGTCATGGGTCAGCAAGAAGCAACCCACAGTTGCTCTTTCTTCTACCGAGGCTGAGTACAAATCAGCATGTTTTGCTTCTTGTGAGGCAGTGTGGTTGAGGAGGATTTTAGGGGACATGGGTGTAGTATAGAACAAGCCTTCGTAGTTATCATGTGACAATCAGAGTTGCATGGCAATTGCCAAGAACCCTGTGTACCATGCTCGCACAAAACACATTGAGATTCAATACCACTTTGTACGTGAGCTCATCATGGATGGAGAGGTCGACTTGGTATACTGTCCGACTACAGAGAATGTTGCGGACATTTTCACAAAGGCTCTTGGAAGAGACTTACTGGAGAGGCATCTTCATTGACTTGGCATTGGGCCAAAAAAGTAAGTTCACTTCCGGGTGGACATTGAGGGGGGGTGTTAGATATCAATGCTCCACTCTCGTGTGACTATGCAAGAACCAACTAACTCTACTTGTAAGCCCCCCATATGAGGAGAAGGCATTTGAGTCGCTAGGTTATCTGGTAGGTCCTGGTTTGGACACCAGATGGGAGCCATGTGTGGCCTGATGGCTGGACGGCTTCAGATAGAGTTAGCACACTACCAACTAGGCTACATGCAAGTGCGGGAAGGCATCCCATGATTGACCGCACTGAGGGTAGATAGAGCATTCCTTGGGGCAGCCCACTCTCGAGTTGCGGGGCTCCTTTAGAGCCCTAGATGATCCCGGATGGTGGCTCTGGGCTGAACGGTAACCATAGGTTAGTTCCTCTATTTTGCACCACGATTCTAACGTGTCATTGGTGGCCTATTTCAGGATTGACCTCCAGTCGGCCGTTTTGGGCCGACTGGGTCGGTCTCCCAATTGGGTCAAACCAACTATGACTGGTGGCTATATAAGAGCAAGCCCATGAAGCCCATATTTATTACTGGCTATAGTAACCCTGATTCCTTTGCATCCAGCCTCCGTCCTCTACTGTTTCCAGCATGCCATTGAAGCTTCTCACACAGGAGCGCACGGCTGGGAGGCAGCGCCATCTATTGTATCAGTTTTACAGTAATCAAATTTTTTATTCTCCATACTATCTGCTTTTCTCTCTTGCATACGAGATCCTCTTATCTATTGAGCACAAACGTTGTATTGTTTTCTTACAAATATGTAGTAGGCTAGAGTAGGAAGACTCCCATATGAGGAATAGGGAATTTTGTACTCAAACAATATAAACATGCATATGTAAACACAAACCATTTTGTGCTCAAACAATGTAAACACAAATGAAATGGACACTACAATATAATACATATATTTATATAAAAGGGTAGATTATGCTTGGCCAAGCCGTAATCTACCCTACAAAAATTTTCACCCTCATAAATGCGTCGATATTTCTATCAAAATAGATTCAAGAACTTTACTAGAGTCAATATTTTCGATGATATTTCCATCGATAAATGTTTTGGAAAATCTAGAGTCGATACTAGTTTCAAAGTACCATCAAAAGTCCATCTATATTTTAGTAAAAAATTAAAGTATCAATGTAAATATGGGCATGAATATTAACATTTTTTTAGCACTTTCATAATACTGACTAAAATTGTGTTGATTTCCACACTTTGAAAAAAATAATCCAATGTACTTTCCATAAAAAAAGAGCTGATAATGGTGCCAATGGTTGTAGTGGTGAGTCCATCTTTGAATCCCTCCCAAAAAAGTGCAAGCTTAGTGGCATGGATCACATGGAGCATATGACTGTCATATTTGGACCAATGCAATAACGAGTCAAGAGTTCAAAGTTGTGCTACATGGATATTTGAATGTAGCAACATGAGTTATCAGTTATCCATATTTAATGACAAGGGACAACACAACGACGGGTCATTCTTCAAGAGTTTTTTAAAAGGGTGTTATTTAGGTTACTTTGCAAACAATATGGAAAAAGCACTTTCCATTATTGTAAGAATCATGTGAGGGGAATAGGAACATGTTCTTGCATTGCTTATTATGTAATGCCAAATGATGATACTATGACTGGAGTCATGATATGTATTGGGAACCATGATCATGAAGTACAATTAGGGATCTATTGAGAATACCAAAGACCAAGTAGAACATGATATCAATAATGATAGAAATATGGGAGCAAGGAAACTAAAATTTATTACCAAAGAGCTCACTCAATCTTCATGAATGAGGGATGTTTTTGGATGGCATGACATCATAGGAGATGTAAGTTCTTGAAGATATCGCACTTTTGGTGTGATGAACCAAAGAAATTCTAGGTTGACATATAATCTAATGATGCAAAATGTATGGATGAATTCAAAAATAATTAACCTATTTTGGGTGTGTTGTAGGTTGAGAAAATTGGTATCCAAGTAAAAGAATGCTTCTACGCCACTTGGAATGGACTAGATAGCCTCACACTTGAAGACAAAGTTCATTATATGAAAATTTTCACTAGACTAGGTTTCTTAGAACATAGATTTGGAAAAGAGCATTTCTTTGTCTTCAAGGTATCAACCAAGGGGCTGCTTTAGGAGTATATTCAATGATCAATAACATAGAAAACAATGATGTCAAAACTTCATGGATTGAATATAACCACACAAGAAGAGTCCATGAATAAAAAACAAGTGGATGCCTTGTGTATGGTATGAGTTAGTATTGTGTAAGCAATAATTCCACAATTTTTGTATGATTCCTATAGTAATGTATCGCACAATGCAATATTTTGTTTGCTTAGTGTGCAATAGCTACTAATAATAGCAACATGTGAGATGAAAGATAAGAACATAGAAGTACAAGTGCGAATTTTAGGAGATGTTGAATGATGTATGTAGTGTCCTGGTCAACAAAAGGTAGACTTTTATGGGTTCATTTATGGCCTAATGAGGCACAAGTAAATTGGCAAGACAAGCATGCAAAATTTATAATGGTGGCTCTGAGAATGTGATGAGTGATCATGAAAGATCTTATGTCTTTCATTGGGAGAGAGGTCTATTATAAAAACATACAGAGCTACTTATGTTTTCTAAAGAGTGCCAAGGTGAAAACAAGGTAGGTTTAAAAAATAGAGGATGGAAAAACCAAGGGGCTCACAAGCGAGGAGGCCCTAGAGCAATATCAATTCATTGGGAAATGGTGGCAAATAGTACAAGAAGCAAAATGTAACATACTAGTAATGGATATCTAATTGAGGTGAGTATATGGTTGTGATATGTGTAGCCATAATGTTTGTCAAATAATTTTCAATGCTTTGACTCTCTATTTTTGGGCCCAGCTTTGATGTAAACATGCCACTTTATTGCCCAATTTGCCCATTTTTTTAAATTAGAAAAATAGAACATTCGTACGTTTTTCAATACTTATTTTGATGCTAATATTAATTCATGTGTAATTTGACACTGATTTTTAATTCGAATACTAATGAAAATGCTACTATTTATTTAAAAAAATTAGTACATACTTGTCAAAATTTGCTTTAGAATAGCCTCATTTTACCTATAGTGCCATGGCCAACAATAGGTTCTTATTATTGGAAAAATATTATAGACCCAAGTATACACCCTTAAGGATTGTATGTATGTGGAAAAGAAGAAAGAATTGTTTATATGTGAATCCTTAATAATACAAATGCTTGCTTTAGAATAGCCCCATTTTACATATAGTGCCATGGCCAACAATAGGTTCTTATCATTGGAAAAATATTATGGACCCAAGTATACACCCTCAAGGATTGTATGTATATGGAAAATAAGAAATAATTGTTTATATATGAATCCTTAATAATACAATATTTATTTTTGTAATTGCTACAAGAGTAAGCAAACTATATGAGTTGCTAAGAGAAGCTTCTAAGCTAATTAAATGGAATCTCTCTTTTCCATTTCAGTTTCTAAGAGAAGGCTCTAAGCTATTTAAATAGATAATTTCTTTTACATTTAGGTTTCTCCTTTTTAAAATGGAACTTTGTGTTTTAAATATTAAAATCAACATTTCTATACATCCTCAAGTAATATCATTGCTACATCCTTCTTGTAGATTTTAACATAATAATTATAGTAAACGAAAGATAGATATTTATATTTATGGTACAAAGAAGTTTTCAATGACACACTCATTATATACAAATTCCTATTTTAAAACTGTAGTTTAATCATGAATGTCAATATTCTAGGTTATAGTATGTTGGCAATAACTATTCGCATGGCTATATCCTTATAATTCTTGCATAATTATAGTGATGAAAATTCAAATATTTATATCAAGATACAAAGATTCTTTGAATGGTATGCTCACTTTATTCAAAATTTCTTCTTCAATTTGTAATCCATCATCAATATAAATCCACCAAGGAATGTGAATTCATGAAATATGAAGTCAATAAGTATGACTGGGGCATGAATGTGACCAAATAAAGTATTTGCATCCATGGTTTCAAGTTTAACATCAACCATTGAGGGAATTAGATTTTGGCACGTACCACTACAATATAGCCTAAAATCCAACTCAAGGAGGTCTATAGAAACTGGCATTTTTTGCTATCATTATCAAAAAAGACTAAAATATCATAATACTTACAAAGTAAAGGGGTACAAACCTTGATATTTGTTCTTGTGCTCTTATAATTATACCAAGATCATTAAAAACCTCAAAACTACAGCTAAAGCGAACACATATGGGATAACCCTTGACTAATTAATCTTACATTCCATTGTACTAAAAAATTATCTTGTTTTGCTACTCCTCCTTGATCTCAATTTGGTAGCCAAATGTTCCTTTTTCTTTATGGTGTTTTGGTAAAGCTAATGTTCCTTGAACACAACAAACAACAAATGAAATTTCTTTTGATAGAGATCATAGTGTCACTGATAAATCTACTTATGTTTATCTTATGTTCTCAAAGTAGAATGTAAAATGCCAAAATTAAGATAAAAAGGTGAAGAAGCTTGCTCTTTAGATGATGTAGAATACATTTGTAGTACATTTCTCAAATATCATGAATCTATTTCCTCAAAGTCTATAAGAAAATATTTTGAGAATGGACTATCTTGAGAATGGACTGTAAAAGAAACTACATATGTTTTAAGAAAATGGACTATTAAGACACTATATTTTTAGCATACATATACATTTGTAGTACAATCTCAAATATCATGCATCTCACTAGTACACCTTCATCCTTTTTCAATGCTTACCTCCTAATGTTTAGCACGTGTGGGGGTGAAAATCATCGACCACAGGTGAGTTTAATGTCGGCATATACCGAAACTATGGGACTTATAATGTGGCTATTTTGGATGTTTCTCCCTTGGACGTTTTTTCCATGATGCATGGCATAATGATCTAAGGGTTTTTGAGAGAGGGATATAAGGAAATGTCACATCAATAGTAGAGGAATGTCACCACCATCGATGGTTCTCAAGGGTATGTATACGTAGGGAAAATAGCACTGACTTTGTCGTATGGAAGCCATATTATGCACAACTTAAATGTTATTCACTTAAATTACCATGCAAATTATCATGCCCATGGGATGCCGTTTGCATGGGCATGCTTATTTTCTTATTTTCCAAAACATCTCATATACTTGAGCATGAAAAAATATGCATCTGCTTGATCCCATCTTACGTGCCTTTTTTTTAATGGGTACTACACTTTGCACACATACTCCTAAATCTTATTCACGTTAAGGCCATACAAAGTTTCATACCCATTGAACACTATTTGCATGGGTGGGCATGCTTGTTTTCTCGTTTTCCGCTAAGTCTCATACCTGAGTATTAAAAAATATGCCTCTGCTTGCTCCCATCGTACGTGCCTTTGTATGATGGGTAAGATACTATGTACATGCATTAATGTTATTCACTTTAAGGCCCATTTAAAGTTTCATACCCATCGGACATTGTTTGCATGGGTGGGCATGCTTATTTTCTTGTTTTCCACTGAGTCTCATACTCGAGTATTAAAAAAATCGCATCTGCTTGCTCCCATCATAATAACCTTTGTATGATGGGTATGATACTTTGCACATGCCTTAGTCTTATTCACTTTAAGGCCGATGAAAATTTTTATACCCATTAGACACCATTTGCATGGTGGGCATACTTATTTTCTTGTTTTCTAGCGAGTCTCATACTTGAGTATAAAAAATAATGCACTTGCTTGCTCCCATTATACGTGCCTTTGTACGATGGGCATGATACTTTGCACATGGCTTAATCTTATTCACTTTAAGGCCTATACAAAGTTTCATACCCCTCAAACACCATTTGCATAGGTGGGCACGCTTATTTTCTTATTTTCCATTGAGTCTCATACCTGAGTATCAAAAAAATATGTATATGTTTGCTCCCATCATGTGTTCCTTTGTGCAACGGGCATGATACTTTGCACATGCCTTAATCTTAATCACTTTAAGGTTTGTGCAAAGTTTCATATCCATTGGACACCATTTGCATGGGTAGGCATGCTTATTTTTTTGTTTTCCACTGAGTCTCATACCAAGTATAAAAAAATAGGCATCTGCTTGCTCCCATCATGCATGCCTTTGGACAATGGGTATGATACTTTGCACATGCTTTAATATTATTCACTTTAAAGCTTGTGAAAATTCTCATGGGTAGGTATACTTATTTTCTTATTTTCCATTAAGCCGCATACTCGAGTATCAAAAAATATGCATTTGCTTGCTCCCATCGTATGTGCCTTTGTACGATGGGTATGATACTGTGCCCATGCCTTAATATTATTTACTTTAAGGCTTGTGAAAAGTTATATGTTCATCCAATATCATTTGCATGGTTGAACATGCATATTTTCTTGTTTTCCAAACCGTTTGCATCCTCTTTCCCTCTTCCTCTCTCTCTCTCTTTTTCTCTCTCTCTCTCTTTCTCTCTTTCTCTCTTTATCTTTTTTCTCTTTCTTTTTTCCTCTCTTTTCTTCTCCTCCTCTTCCTCTCATTCTCTCTTTTCATCTTCCTCTTCCTCTTCCTCTCTTTCTCTTTTCCTCTCTTTCTCTTCCTCACATTCTCTCTTTTCTCTCTTCCTCTTACTCTGTTTCTCATTTCCTCTCGTTCCCTCGTTATCACTTTTTAATCTTTTCCTCTCTTTTCCTTGCTTCCTCTCTTTTATGCTCTTTCTTTGTTTTCTCTCTTTTCCTCTCTTACTCTCTTCCTCTCATTCTCCTTTCCTCTTCTCCTCTGTCTTTTCTTACTCTTTTCCTCTCTTTTCTCTCATTCCCTCTTTTTCTTCTTTTCCTCTTTCTTCCTTGCTTCCTCGCTTCATCTCTTACTCTCTCCTACTCTTTTTTTACTTTTTTCCTCTCCTTCATTGGGGAGTGGTAGGAGAGAAGAGATGCATCATGATGAGTGTTGAGAACACAAAAAGTATCCAAAAGTGTGTTTCTATTGTGAGAGAGAAGCCTCTCATTTATAGAGTGGGAGACATGGTGGCCTAGATCATAGGCATCTCTCCTACATCAAAGGCAATCAGCCCTAGATCATAGGGACTTCCTAAATCATTGGCACCTCCTCAAGAGGGAGCCTTCTACTACATCATCACCTATGTCATGGTCCTAGATAGCACTAAGTGTGCTTCGTTACACACACACACACACACACACACACACACACACATACACACACACACACACACACACACACACACACACACACACACATACACACACACACACACACACACACACACACACACACACAAACATGTGACTGCTACTAGATCCACACATGCACCTTAGAGCAAGACCTTGATCACAAATATCCCAGCATACCCCCCCTTAAAGGTTTGCCTCATGCTATGTCAAGGGTGCATCTAGTCACATACTTTCATATGCCATCTCATGGTGGTCAAGGATAAATCTGTGGCTCGGATCTCATGCTAGCAAGGGTGCCCAAGGGTCAAGGTTTACAAAATGGGATATAATCCCTCCAAATGGTTCTCTCTCTTGCATGTACAAGGATTAATCTTAGGCCTTTGTATGGACCTAGTTTCACATGTCTGCTAGAGATACCATGGAGGCAAAGACATATCACATGGCCTACATCATATGGTGACCAGAGGTGATTTACAAAGACTATAAGGACTAAAAACACAGAGCATTCCTTTGGAAGTACTACTCCAGAAAGAGAATCTTAAAATTGACTACGTGATCAAGTGATGACAAAGGTTCAAAGATGTTGGACTTCATAAAGTCCAATCTTTATCTTCTTCTATCATAAAATTTGTTTCTTCATTGGTTGATGAAGTTCTTACTTCAACCATATTTGCCTTGAGTCTCTTCTTCTCATTGCAAAACTTCTCAGAGTGATTGTTTTAGCCACAATAAGTGCATGGATTGATCCTATCGCAATCTTTTTCAAGATGATTGGTCCTTCCACAATGCTTGCATGCTTCTTTGTACTTGAAACCCTTTGATAAGAACTTCACTGTATGTGCTTGAGTTTGATCTTCTACCTTCCTTGAATTCTTGTTTCTCTGTTCTTCTTGAAGAGCATTGATGAGGATTTCTAGTGTTGGTTGGGGAAGATTCTTCAAAGTAGTCACAACGTAGTCAAAATCCTGAGACATACTCTTCAAGAGCACAGCCATTGCATCATCTTCAGTGATTGGAGAGTTGACTGAGGCTAATTGTATCATAGGACTCCTCATACTATTGACATGAGTTGCAATAGAGTCTCCATCCATCTTAAGTTCAAAGAACTTAATATTCAAAGTCAATTTAGATTTATGAGAGCTAGCACCAAATAACACATCTAACTTATGCCAAGCCTTAGAAGGAGATTCCAAATCTGAAATATGATGTAGATAATCATCTCCCAAACCTAATGCAATAATTGCATAGGATTTCTCTAGCCTTTTAGCATCTGCTAGTGTTGTTGAAGTAGAGTCACTTGCCTTCCCCTTTCCTTTGGATGTGGTGGATTCACCCTCTTGTGATGACTGATTCCTTGGCTTGACTAAATCCCACAAATTCTCCTTCGTAAGCACAAATTTAATTTTCATTTGCCAAGTATGGAGGTCTTGGCCATTGAATTTGTATATTTTAAAGGTAGCCATAAGAGGGTCTTACCTTTATGATTAGGTAGTGTCCGCTCTCTTACAAATGGATATAAATCTCAACCATACAAGTGCATATTGCAGGCAATGAAATCAGAGAATCCTAGTATTTTTGCATCAGAATAATAATATGGCTTTTTCTTCACAAGCTTTGTCACTTTTCTATTGACATATCTAGGTGCTTCTTTCTTCTTTTTAACTTTTTCTTTCATATATGAAGCATTAGAAGAGCAACCAGAGCTAGAAATTTTGAATAAGCATACTAACTAAAAGCACTGACAATAAATCATTCTAAACACTCTTTTAAGCTTGCATCAAGCATCCAATCACCAAAACTGTCCAAAACTATAGTGTAAAAATAGAGAAAAGTGGAGACCTCAATTCAAACACCATAAGGCAAATTTAAGAGGGATTTTGAAGCCAAAGTGAAGCTTGTATACAGCCCAAGCCCACCAGTAAGGACAGGCCCAAATTGGTGCAATGTTACCTAGGAGCGCTTAAGCAAGCCCAATTGGTTTTTCATTGATTTCTCCTCATCCACTGGAGTATTGGTGTAAAACTTCATCAGCATCTGCCTCAAAGGGTCACCCAATAGCATTCACGAGGGTTGGGTGAAATTTTTCTCTAGTAGAGAGAATTTGATGTGAGCTCATCGAGCAGAGTATGTATCGGCATGGGCAATAGATAGGATATTTCTCTAATTCCTCCTCTGAGTCAAAGGTGCACTCTATCAAGGGGAAACTACAACTAAAAGGGCTTGAGAAATGGTGTAGAAACAAGGGAGAATAAGATTAAGCAAAACTCAAGGTAGAAGAGGGAAGAAATATGAAGGAGAGAGATGGGTGTGAAGATAGTGGGAGAGAGGGAAGGAGTCTCACTTGCGGCTTTCTCACATACACAATGGGGGAATACACACAAAGGTGGAGGCTGAAAACAGTTTTCCTCTTCTTAGTTGTGAAAGCCAAAAGAACTCTAGTACAAAGAAATAGAAGAACCCTATATGTGGGTCTCAAACCAAACTCAACTAACTAAGGTGGCATACTAACTGAGCCACGAACTAGTGTAGATAAGGATAGCTGTCATCCAACTATTATTCGTGGGCGGTGTACCAACTGCATCTGTAGCTAACAAGTCGGTGACATAAATGCACAACGGTCACCCTGGCATATCGCGAGTGGAGCTTGATATCTCAACACTCCCCCTCGAGCTCAATCCCAATTCCTGCACACTAAGCAGGTCTCTGAACTTGCGCAGCTTCTCTGCGCCCAATGCTTTCGTGAATATGTCAGCTACCTGATCCTCTGTGCTAATATAAACTAGATCAATAAGACCTAGTAAAACCTTCTCCTGCACATAGTGATAATGCACCTCAATGTGCTTTGTTCTAGCATGATAGACTGGGTTATTTGCCAAGTGTATACTGCTCATGTTGTCACAATAAATAACAACTGGCCCATATGTAGACTGATGCATATCATAGAGTAGCTTATGCAACCAAGCTACCTCACATGCAGCCATTGCTGCACCCCTATACTCAGCCTCTGTGCTCGACAAGGCAACTGTAGGCTGTTTCTTGCTGCTCCAGGTGACTGCAGCACTCCCAAAAGAGAACACATATCCACTGGTAGATCATCTATCAGAAATACTACCAGTCCAATGAGCATCAGTGTATCCATGCAACTGTATCTGAACCCCAACCTCATAAAATAGTCCATACTGCAACGTGGACTTCACATACCTGAGTATGCATCTAGCTGCATCCAAATGTGGTTTCCTTGGAGCCTGCATAAACTAACTTACTAATCCAACAGCATAGCTCAAATCTGGCCTGGTAATAGTCATATAAATCAAACTTCCTACTATGCATCTGTACATAGTAGGGTCTTCCAGAGGCTCACCTGCATCTGTGCTCAGCTTCACATTCTGCTCCAAAGGAATTGAAATAGGCTTACAACCTGTCATCCCATATTTGGACAGCATGTCCAATCCATACTGCCTCTGCAAGAGCTGTATCCCACTTGGTGATCTAATCACCTCAATGCCCAAGAAATAACGTAGCTCTCCCAATTCCTTCATCTCAAACTTCTGCTTCAATTCTGCTTCAATAGCATTTTCACATGAAGGATATCTTCATCACTATCACCTGTGATGATCAAATCATCAACATAAATGACAAGCAGCATAATACCTTTCTCTGTTTTTCTCACATAGAGTGAGAAATCTGCCTTGGAGATCTGAAAGCCAATAGTGACAAGATACTATCCTATCTTGTCAGACCATGCTCTAGGTGCTTGCTTCAAGCCATACAAGGCTTTCTTCAACCTGCAAACAAACTCAGGATGAACAGCATGAACATAACCTGGTGGCTGCTCCATAAAGACTTCTTCTTGCAAATCACCATGCAAGAAGGCATTCTTTACATCCATCTGATGTAAAGACCATCCCTTTGATGTAGCCATAGCAATGACTACTCTTACAGTTGCCATCCTTGCAACCGGACTGAATGGTTCTTCATAATCAATGCCATATGTCTATGCATACCCCTTGACAACTAATCTTGCCTTGTATCTGTTCACAGAACCATCTGCATTGTGCTTGATCTTACAAACCCACTTACAGCCAATTGCATTCTTGTCTTTAGGCAAAGGCACCAATTCCCATGTAGCATTTGCTTCCAAGGCATCCATTTCTTCATCCATGGCTTTCTCCCATTTTTCATTTCCCATGGCTTGCTCAAAAGAAGTGGGTTCTGGTTCCTGTATCACTTTGACCATATAGGCATAGTGAATGACTGTAAATCCATCATATTTCAGCCTATCCACAGGATACCTAGCTCTGGTAGACCTGCGCAAAATAGGCTCACTTCCAGGTGCTCTCAAAACATCCCTGATCTTCCTTACTCCAGGTGTAACAACAGAAGGAATACCCAACTCATCATCAATGCTCTATTCTGAGCCACTAGATTCACCATCCACATAAGAGTGACCTGCATTCACATCAGACATGGGCTGATCTACATTCTCTTTTCCTTTTCATGATACCTGCATACCACTATCTGCATTGCTTTGAGGAGATTCTCTTGATCTCAATCTACCTGTCCATGGTGAAGTATGTGAACCACTGCTAGAGGACACTACAAGTCCACTAGTATTTTGTGATTGCTGCTGTGAATTTTGTGCAGCATTACCATTTTGTGCATCTACATCAATCATCACATTTACTGGTTTATACCAGCTGCTCATCTCATCAAAAACATCTCTGCTCACTGTGAACTTACGTGTAGAAGGGTTATAGCATCTATACCCTTTCTGCTGTAGAGAATAACCAATAAAGACACACTTCTCAGCTTTTGGATCCAACTTGGACCTCAACTCATCTGGCACATGAACATAGGCAATGCAACCAAAAATTTTCAAATGAGAAATGTCTGGTTTCCTACCAGTATACATCTCCTCTGGTGTCATGCCATGTATTACTACAGTGGAGTCCTGTTCATTATGTAAACTGCTGTAGCAACTGCTTCAGCCCAATAATAATCTGGTAGATCTTTTTCATTTAGCATGGCTCGAGATACCTCTCCAATATGCCTGTTTTTCCTTTCTGCAAGTCCATTTTGCTATGGGGTATGACTGCATGAATATTGCTGCTTTATGCCATGCTCCTGCAGGAACCTTGCAAACTCATTTGAGAGGTACTCTCCCCCTCCATCTGACCTTAGGCATTTTATTTGCAGGCCTGTTTCTTTTTCAACCATAGCTTTAAAAGCTTTGAACTGCCCAAACACTTCACTTTTCTTTTTCATAAAATGCACCCAAACTTTTCTGCTGTAGTCATCAATAAAAGTGACAAAATAATGATAGCCTCCAATAGATGCAGCTTTAGTAGTCCACACATTAGAGTGGATTAACTCCAATGGCTTCTTGCTCTCTTGAACATGCCTAGGAAATGGTTTCCTTGCCTGTTTTCCAAATTGACAGGCTTCACAAACCTTATGCATTTCTGCAACCTTGAATTTAGGCAATCCTGCAATAATATTTTGGGCTTGCATTGATTTAAGTCACTGTATATTAACACGTTTATGCCAGATATCAATATCTGCAACTACACCGGTCCCATGTGCAAACATTGCTGCACTCAATTCAGGCATGTCCGCATCCAGCGTAAACAACCTGCCCTTCTTCTTTCCTTTTGCTATCAAGCGACCATTATTTTTCATATCCTCAACAAAGCATCCATGAAGATTGAATCTGACCTGCAAGCCCTGCTCAACCATTTGACCAACAGAAACCAAGTTCTTGGTGATGTTCGGGACATGAAATACATCAGACAGGTATTTCTTTTTCCCATCCTGCATAGACAAAGGAATTTTACCAATATGCACAATAGGATGTGCAGTATCATCACCAGTCTCCACAAATCCTGGTTTTTCCATTTTCCTTGCATCCTGCATCCATTCTGCATGACCTGTCATGTGGTTTGATGCACCTGAGTCAACATACCACACATCATTTCATTCTTCTGCACTTGTCACAGAATTGGTCATGTGCTGCACCATAAATAGATGCTCATTTCTGTCATCACTCTGTCTACTAGAAGATGCATAATTTCCTTGCTACAATTTTCCATTCATAATGTCATTCTGCTTTTTGTAGCAGTCTTTAGCCATATGACCCATTTTACCACAGTAGTAGCATTCAACATTGCTGTTTGCATTTTGGCCTCTCTGCCATCCACCACGGCCTCTTTGGCTCCCCTTGCCTCTAGAGTTACCACGTCCTCCTCCATAGGACTGGTTTTCTTAAGTTTGTTGCATATTCTGATTTCTACCACGGCCTCCAGATTGGCCTCCTCTACCTCTGCCTCTACCTCTTCCAGCATTTGAGTAGAAGACAGTTTCTTTTGAAGTTTCTCTTGAAAATAATGCAACCCCATTTCTCTGCTCTTCAGAAATTAGAAGAGCAAACAACTCCTCAAAATCAGGAAATTTTTCACGGACTGCAATGGATGTCCGGAACTGTGCATAATCCTTTCATAGACCATTCAAGGTCACGGAAACTAGATCATCATCTTCCATTAGCGACCCAATGGAAGCAAGTGCATCTACAATTTTCTTCACCTTCATGTGGTAGTCATTGATGCTCAAATTTTCTCTTTGCACATTGTGCAACTCCTGCTTGAGCTGCATTTTCCTGGTTTGCGTATTTTTGCTGTACATTTTTGCCAAGGTATCCCATGCCTCCTTTGGCGTACTTGCATCCTGAATATGCACAATCATAGAATCCGAAATACTGATAGAAAGCCAGTACATAACTTTTCTGGCTCTCTCATGCCATCCTTTAAATGCCTGCATTTCCTGTTGATTGGGAACATTAGGAAGAACTGGTTCCTCTTCATTTCCTGTAATGAACTCCCAATAGCCTTTTCCCATAAGGAAATTCGTCATTCTAAACTTCCATGCCTGGAAGTTGTTTTTGTCAAGCTTTTCAGTGACAATCTGTGAAAGAGAGTCAGATGCCATTACAAAACACTGCAAAATATTCTGTCACTGTAAAAAACACAGCTTTTGCCTCACACGGGCAGATCTGCAAAACTGACGAAAGTGGTATTTGACCACATAGTCACTTCCTAGTGACGATTTAGCATCAACAGGCAATAAGGATGATTCTGCAACTCCCAATATCTCTGCGCACAGGCATACGATGCAATTTTTGAAGGAACTTTTTACAAACCAGCAGAGCAGTGGTCGCACAGCAAAAACGGGGCCTTTTTTTGAGTGCCTGCGAAGAACTTTCACCTTCAAAACGGGCCCCGAAATGGCCTCGAATCAGAAAAATAAAGTCACCAAGGGCTTTGCCCACTCTCGCAGCATATACTGCCCTCTCGCCACACTGCGAAGGGCGTCTCAATCTGAAACAGTGCACTCTTGCACTTCTGGCTGTGCTACCTGCAGAGATTTGCTCCCAAACTCGAAAAGGAAAGCAACACTGGTCCTCTTACCAGGACGCCGCGAACTTGGTTTGCTTTCTTGAGCTCCTTACCACAAACAAGGCTCTGATACCATGTGAAGATAGTGGGAGAGAGGGAAGGAGTCTCACTTGCGGCTTTCTCACATACACAATGGGGGAATACACACAAAGGTGGAGGCTGAAAACAGTTTTCCTCTTCTTAGTTGTGAAAGCCAAAAGAACTCTAGTACAAAGAAATAGAAGAACCCTATATGTGGGTCTCAAACCAAACTCAACTAACTAAGGTGGCATACTAACTGAGCCACGAACTAGTGTAGATAAGGATAGCTGTCATCCAGCTATTATTCGTGGGCGGTGTACCAACCGCATCTGTAGCTAACAAGTCGGTCACATAAACGCACAACGGTCACCCTGGCATATCGCGAGTGGAGCTCGATATCTCAACAATGGGAAGAAGATGATGATGTGGAAACTAGGAGGCTAAAGGGTTTTCTAGAACCCAGAGCTCTGATACCACATGTTAGGGAATGGTGGGAGAGAAGAGATGCATCATGACAAGAGTTGAGAACATAAGAAGAATCCAAAAGTGTGTTCTCTTGATTGTGAGAGAGAAGCCTCTCGAGAGGGTAACCTAGACCATAGGCATCTCTCCTACATCAAAGGCAATCATCCCTACATCATAAGGACTTTCTAAATCATTGTCACCTCTTGAAGAGGGTGCCTTCTACTACATCATCACCTATGTCATAGTCCTAGATAGCACTAAGTGTGCATCACTACACACACACACACATGTGATTGCTACTAGATGCACGCACCAAGCCCTTGATCACAAATATCACAACATTCTCCTCTTTCTCTCTAACTCTCTTCCTCTCGTTCTCTTTCCTCTTTTTCTTTCTCTTTTCCTCTCTTTTTCTCTCGTCGTCTTGTTCTCTCTCTTCTCTCTTTTCCTCTTTCTCCCTCTTCTCTTTTGTTCTCTTGTTCTCTCTTCCTCTCTTTTCCTCTCATTCTCTCTTTTCTATATTTTCCTCTAGTTCTCTCTTTTCACTCTTCCTCTCTTTTCCTCTCTTTTTCTCTCATTCTTTCTTCCTCTCTCTTCCTCTCATTCTCTTTTTTCCTCTTCCTCTTCCTCTGTTCCTCTCTTCCTCTTCCTCTTGTTCTTTCTTTTCCTCTTTCCCTTTTCCTCTCATTTCCTTGTTCTCTCTTTCCTCTCTTTCTTTCTCTTTTCCTCTTTTCCTCTCTTTCTTTCTCTTTTCCTCTTTTCCTCTCTTACTCTCTCTCTCTCTTTTCCACTCTTTCTTCTCTCTTTCCTCTCCTTTCCTCTTGTTCCTCATTTCTTACTCTTTTCCTCTCTTCCTCTTTCTCTCTTACTTTCCTCCTCTCATTCCCTCTTTCCTCTCTTGTCCTTTGTTTTTCTCTCTCTCTCTTTTTTCCTCTCTATTTTCTACCTCTCGATAGTTTCTATATTTGCAAATGCGAGTACCATGATATGTGATGAGTGATTCATTTTTTACACTCTTGGTTTGTAATGTGTTTTCTATGTCCCTACTTGCTTGTTGTTTTTCACCAAATTAATGGACTGCCCAAATCCCCGACAGTCTTCAATAAACCCAAACCCTCTTTCTCATGTTGACACCGTACGGCATTTGGAAGCCCTGCTATCCCATGTCATAGAGAAATTTAAACATGATGAACAATGGGTGAAGTTAAATGTGGAAGCACACGTGCATTGGTGGGATCAAGATAGAGCTTCATTGGAGGAGCATTTCTTGTGGGTTACAAGATCCAACTTGAGCAGCCTCCGAAAGCTTTAGAGAAATCAATTTGAGCCCAGAATTAATAATTTCTATACCGTGAAGGAGATAATGGATTGTGTTGAGATCCTCTTAGACCGTGAGTACATCATCAAAGAAGGCTACCAATATATAGAACAAGATGTGCAAGATGAGGACCTCCCGAGTGACCCTTCTAGCCATGATGAAGAGAGCGATGATATGAGTGATAGTATACTACACATAGTAGTAGTAAAGTTTTTTCTTTAACATATACATGACAATGTCTCTTTTGGAAACCAACTTTGTTTACAGATCTAGATACATGATAATGTCTTTATTAAAGACAAATTTTATTTATCAATAGGAATTCTGTTTAACGTGAATAGTTTCTACTTATATCTTTATTTAACACTTATTTCATTAATTTTGAACTCATATTTCTACATTTGGACTAATCCTAAAACTCCTTCCCAAATGGAAAGTTTACTTTATGAAAATGTTGTTCGAGAATCAAAAGTTTACTTTTTGACATTGTCATTTCCACATAATAAAATTTCAGAATATCTCTCTATAATGTTGCACTTAATAACAATTTAAAACAATAATTTAATAAAAATTATAGTTTAATTACATTCAAATAATAAAAGTAATTTAAATGTATGAAAAAATTATATGTATCCATGCATGCATGTATGTATGTATGTATGCATGCATGCATGTATGTATGTATGTATGGCCCATGCATAACATTAATTTACCATAAGAGTCCTTTAAAATCTTCAAGATATCATAACGGTATTAACAAATGCCTTTTGAGAGTTTAAAAACTCTAAAATCTGGTAGATATGGAGTCACACACAATGCTGCAAATGCATGCATGGAACATACATGTCCTTGGTTCATCGATGGGAGGCCACTGATACATATGGTGGGACAAGTGCACTCACTGCACTTGTCCACGTGGCATGGGCATGCCCGTAGAAGGGAAGAGAGAGAGAGAGATGGGGGGGGAGGGAAGGGGAGGGGAAGGGGGATGGGGAGCGGAGGGGAAGGGAGAAAGGGGAGGGGAGGGAAGGGGGAAGTGGAGGGGAGAGGGAAGAGGGAAGGGGAGAGGAGGGAAGGGGGGGGAGGGAAGGAGTGGAGGAAGGGGCCTCCCTAATGCATGCTCTGGCAGCCACAGCCATTGAGCACCTAAAGAAACAATAGAAAGAAAGGAAAATTGGAGAGGATGGAAGGGGGAAGGGGAGGGGAGGGGTGAGGAAGGGAAGGAGAGGGGAGGGCCCTCTTAAATACATGCTCTAGTAGCCATGGCCACCAAGCATTAGGAAAAAAAGGAGCTCATTTTGGGACCTTTTAGGGTTGAGAAAAATAGGCTCTCAACCAATCAAAAGAGGGCCAACATAACGTTGGAAAGATACGAAAAACCATGTAAAAAGATAAAATAAGTCATATTCAAAATCTTTTTCTTTTATTATGTTTGACATATGTGATCTTCAAAAGATGATTTTTTGTGCAGAATTTGATGATTCTAACATTGCCAACGTGTCCCGAGTGGGCTAAAACCTCCAAATTGACCCTAGAGCACCGAAAACCGATGCCTGGAGGCCCGAAAAAGGGCATAAAAGCTTGAAATGGGGGATTTGCACTAAAACACGATTTGGCTAGTTGGCACTGTAAACCGATGCCCGAAGGCTCGAAAAAGGGCAAAAATGCTTAGGATTTGCATTAAAATGCGATTTGGCAAATTGGCATAGTGCCAACTAGCCAAATTGCATTTTAATGCAGATCTCCTAATTTGGGCATTTTTGCCCTTTTTGGGCTTCCGAGTGTTAATTTTCGGTGTCTCCAGAGTCGATTTATGGGGTTTAGGCCCGCTCCAGATGCGTTGGCAATGCCAAAATCATCAGATTCTACACAAAAAATCAAGGATCTTATATATGCATTTCATGTGAAGCCTGGGTACTAGACTGGCATTTTTGCAGTAAGTATCCATATTTTATGGAATTTTCCATATTTTGAGTATTAAAAAAATAGGTAAATAGTGAATTTCTTAGAGGGCCCCAAAATGAGTTCCCTTCTTTCCTAATGCCCCTTTTATTTAAAAAAATATACATTTGGTGGCCGCAGCCGCCCAATTTGTGTTTTGGATTGGAAGGGGGAGGGGTGAAGGGAAGAGAGAGGGGAGAGAGAAGAGAGAGGGAGAGGGGAGGGGAAGAGAAGAGAGGGAGAGGGAGAGGGGAGAGGAAGAAGAGGGAGAAAAGAGAGGGAGAGGGGAGCGAAAGGGAAGAGATGGAGATGAGAGAGGGAGAGGGGAGAGGAAGAAGAGGAAAGAGAGGGAGAAGAGGGCATGAGAGAAGAGAGGAGAGAGAGAGGGAGGGAGAGGGGAGAGGAAGGGGAAAGCAAAGGGAGGGAGAGGGAAGGGTAATGTGAGAGGGGAAGAGAGGGGAACGTCGATATATAAGGTATGAAACCCTAAAAATTTTGAACTCAAACGGGGAGAGGAGAGAGGAGTGGGAAGTTTGAATTTTAGGAGAGAAAGAAAGAAAGAAAGAAAGAAAGAAAGTTCATTAAAGTCTTCGGAAGACCAATGGGTCTATGAGAGAAGGGAGAGAATGGCGAGGAGAGAGAGTGAGACATTTGAATTCTAGGGAGGGAGAGAGGAAAAAGAGAGGGAAATTTAAAACTTTAAGGTTCCATGGCTTATATATAGACTCTCACATTCCCCTCCCTTTGCTTTCCCCTTCCTCTACTCTCTCCTTCTCTCCTCTCTTATCCCTCTCTCTTCTCCCCTCTTCTCCCCTCTCCTTCCTCTCTTCCCTCTTCTTTCTCTCCCCTCTCCCTCTCTTCCCTTCCACTCCCCTCTCCCTCTCTCTTCTCCTTCCCCTCTCTCTCTCTTCTTCCTCTTTCCTCTCTCCCTCTCTCTTCTCCCTTCCCTCTCTCTTCCCTTCACCCCTCCCCCTTTTAATCCAAAACACAAATTGGGTGGCTATGGCCACGGCCGCGACCAAATGCAATTTTTTCTATTTTTTATATTTTTATTTTTTTTGTAGGGGCTTGGAGGCCATGGCTGCCAGAGCATGTATTTGTGAGCCACCTCCCCTCTCCTTCCCTTCCTCACCCCTCCCCTCCCCTCCCCTTCAAAGAGCATGCATTAGGGGCTTGGCGTCCGCGGCTGCTAGAGCATGCATTAGGGAGTCCCCCTCCCCACTCCTTCTCTTCCTCACCTCTCCCCTCCCCTTCCCCCTCCCCTCCCCTTACCCCTTCCATTCCCTCCCCTCCCCTTCCCTTTGCCCTTCCCCTTCCCCTTCCCCTTCCCCATCCCTCCCCATCCCCCTTCCCCTCCCCTTCCCTCCCCTTCCCTTCGTCACCCCTCTCCCTTTCCCTCCCCTCCCCCTCCCCCTCCCCATTCCCCTCCCCTCCCCTTCCTCCCTCCCCCTCCTTTCCCCTTCCCCCTTCCTCACATTGCCCTTGCCTTCCCCTCCCCTCCCCCTTCCTCACCCTGCCCTTCCCTTCCCCTCCCCTCCCCTTTCCCCTCCCCCCCCCCCCCTCTCTCTCTCTCTCTCTCTCTCTCTCTCTCTCTCCCCCTCCTCTTCCCTACCCCTTCTCCTTCCCTTCCCTTCCTTTCTCCCTCCCCTCCCCTTTCCCCTTCCTTTTCCTCTCTTTCTTACCTCCCTCCTTTTCTCTCTTTCCCCTCTCTCCCCTCCATCAACAGTTGCAACGTGAATCCCACACAAACACGGATCAACTGAAAGACCTACGGGCATGCCTATGCCACATAGACAAGTGCATTGCACCACTCCCACCATATGTATCAATGGCCTTCCATCGATGAACCAAGGACATGTACGTTCCATGCATGCATGTGCAACATCGTGTGGGATGCCATATCTACAAGATTTTTGAGTTTTTAAACTCTCAAAAGGTGTTTATTGATACCTGAAGTAGAGTGTGGGATAGAAGAGATGCATCATGGCACAAAGAGTGAGAGCATAAGTGAGGCAAAATCCATTGTATTAGAATGAAGGAATGACCTCCATTTTATAGAAAGAGAGGATGGTGTAAGCACCTCCCCTATATCAGTGGCAATCAGCCCCTACATCAGTGGGACTAGACTAAATCAAAGGAACCTCCCATGTGGGGGCCTTTGGCTTACATCATCACTTAGGTCACACACTAGACACATCATAGCACTAGATGTGCCTCTACAACACACACACACACACACACACATGTGACTCCCCTAGATGCACACATGCACCATAGAGCAATCACTTGACCATAGTGGGGACGAGCATTTTCTGAACGAAATCTTCCGAGCGTCCGAGCGAAGGAAAAAAAAAGCTTCCAACTATGCATAAATATGGCAAAAATCGATCAGAAGAAAACATAGTTTCACTTAGAAATATGCAAAGTATTATAGCAATGCCTATTTTATACAAAAATCTTTAGGTGAATCTATAGGAATGGTGAGAGCATAATGGGATGGCTTTTGAAGAAACCCACATGTAGAGTAGACTTCTCTATGAAAATTCCCTTATGATCCTTCTTACAACTTTTACGTAATAGGGGGTGACATTGAAAACCCTCTCTCAACCTATCTTCATGAAAGAGTTTCTTCAAAGAAAACTCATTGAAGCAAGCCATCCAGGTAGTTTCGCCAGCGAAACCCCTTTGAAGCAAGTCTCCCAAGGTAGTTTTGCTGGCGAAACTACCTTGGACAACACTTTTAAAAGTGACATAACTTTCATATCCAATGTCCAAACATAGTCATTCAACCACTCAAATTGATCAGAACACCCCATTTGATCACATCTATGAAGTTATATTTTGGAAAATCTTCCATATATAGTATTAAATATTACATGTATTTTATGAGAGTGATATATAAGCCCAAGTTAATACTTATTTATAGTAATTTAAACTTCTTTAGAAACATGTCCATAAATATGCTATAAAAACACTAAAAAGATATTACCATATGATATAAATGTGTTAATAAGTAATTATATATGCATAGTATTATTACATTGAGAGTGATTATGAGGAATGTTTCTTAAAGGAATCAACACTTTTTTAAGGTAATAACAAGGGCACAAAGGGATGTCTCTAAATAAGAAAATTATGTTGTGTAAAAATGAATGAGTGACTAGTCTATATATTTTTATGATAAAGGGATCTAGTTCTAGTGAAAATAAAAGTGTAAAAACCATGTTTCCTAAAGAAAAACATTTTTAAAAATCTCTTGAAAAACATGCTCAGATAAACCTGCTCATAGGTTTTTGCTCGTAAAATTGACGCATCCATAGTGGGGACCCCAACATACCCCCCCTCAAGGGTTTGCCTCTTGCAATGTCAAGGATACATCTAGTCTCATAGTTTCTCATGCCATCTCATGGTGGTCAAGGATAAATCTATGTCTAGGTTCTCGTGCTAGCAAAGGTGCCCAAGGGTCAAGGTTTACAAAACTGGGATAGACCAAACACATATCACATGGCCTACATCATATGGTGACCAGAGGTGATTTACAAAAGACAAAACATATGACATTCTTTTTAGAGTACTACTCCAGGCAGAGAACCTCAAAATTTGACCAAGTGATGATAAACAAAAATTCAAAGACAAGTTGCTCAAAAGGCAAAGTCCTTGTCTTCTACTACAAAGTTGGATGCTTCTTTTATTGATGGAGTTCTCTCTTCATTGCAAAACTTTTCAAAGTGACTATTCTTTCCACAATATGAGCAAGGGTTGATTCTATAACAATCCTTCTCAAGGTGATTGTTTTTTCCACAATGTTTACAAGCCTTGTACTTGCTCTTTGAAAACCTCACTGCAAGTGCCTCTATATGCATTTTGCCCACTCTTGAAGCGTTCTTCCTTCCCTCTTCTTGTAAGGCACTAATGATGCCTTCTAATGAGGGTTGAGGAAGATTCTTCATAGTAACCACATAGTCAAAATCTTGAGGCATGATCTTTAAAAACACTGCCATAGCATCATCCTCAGTGATAGGGGAATTAATTGAAGCTAGTTGTGTCATAATACCTCTCATAGTGTTGACATGAGAAGCAACATTATCTCCTTCCATTTTAAGTTCAAAGAACTTAATTTTCAGATTTAATTTGGAAGTATGAGAGCTAGCACCAAACAATATGTCTAACTTGTGCCATGCTTCCAAAGGGGATTCCAAATCTGAAATGTGGTGTACATAGTCATCACCCAAACCTAATGTAATGATGGCATAGGCTTTATTAATTCTCTTTGCATCTGTAGGTGTAGAAGTGGAGTCAGTCGCTTTTCCTTTACCTTTTGTTGTAGTTGATTCACCTTCCTGAGAGGTTTGAGTTCCTTCTTTGACTAAGTCCCATAGATTCTCCTTCATAAGCATAAACTTTATCTTCATCTACCAATTATGGAATCCTTGGCCATTGAACTTGTCAATTTTATAAGTAGCCATGAGAGGGTCTTACTTTTGTCAGGCAGTGTCTACTCTCTTACAAAATGACTAATCTTGTGGAACAAAGAAATATCCCTCACCATACAAATGTAGATTGCTAGAGATAAATTCAGAGAATCCTAATTGTTTAGCATACTCATACCCTATTGGCTTCTCCCAAAGTTTCTTGGCTGGGGTCTTCTTCACTTTGAATTTTGTCCTTCTTGTAGTCTTCTTCAAGTGATTAGCATTTGAAGATCCCTTAGAGCTTGGCATTTCAACAAAAGATCAATCCTAACTAAATTTCAAACTGAAAATACATTCTCTAAACTATACTTTGGCATTACTTCAATCCTCAAGCATCAACATAGCATTTAATCTAGCATTAAATTTTCAAAAACTGTAAAAAATGCTTGCAACAAGGAAACAGAGTAACTTGGAGACTTGAATTCTCACTCCACATATCTTTAGATTTGGGGCTTTGTAAGCTAGAATGAAGGATTTATACCAGAGAGTAAGCACAATAGATGAGGGGCAAAATAATGTGCCATATTGCCTATGAGAGTCTCTCCAAAGTTGACTATTCTTTTGCTGATTTCTCTGCAACCAATGGACCATATAGGCTTAGATTTCACCACTGGCAAGCTCTAGCATTGCCTAACTTGTGCTTGAAGGGCAGGTCGTCATTTGCTCTGTAGGCACAGAATTTCACTAATAGTCGGTGCACTCTATTTGGAACAGTACGGGCGATAGAAACCAAATCTAGAGCAATGCTTTAAGCCAAAGGTGTGACTAAGGGGATAGAATTGTTAGTTAAGAGGGTTTGGCAAAAGGCGTAGGTAATGAAGAGAACGGAGCTTAGCCATTTCTAAAGAGGAAGGGAGAGAGAGCTTCAAAATGGAGGTGATGGAGAAGATGATGAGGTGGCACTAACAAAGTGGATTCTCTAGAGCCTACCAGCTCTAATACCAAATGAAGAAGAGTATGGGATAGAAGAGATGCATCATGGCACAAAGAGTGAGAGCATAAGTGAGGCAAAATCCATTGTATTAGAATGAAGGAATGACCTTCATTTTATAGAAAGAGAGGATGGTGTAGGCACCTCCCCTATATCAGTGGCAATCAGCCCCTACATTAGTGGGACTAGCCTAAATCAAAGGAACCTCCCATGTGGGGGCCTTTGACTTACATCATCACTTAGGTCACACACTAGACACATCATAGCACTAGATGTGCCTTTACAACACACACACACACACACATGTGACTCCCCTGGATGCACACATGCACCATAGAGCAATCCCTTGACCATAGTTATCCCAACAAAACCGTTATGATATCTTGAAGATTTTAGAGGACTCTTATGGTATATTAATGACATGCATGGGCCATACATACATACATACATTAGAGGACTTTTATAGTAAATTAATGTCATGCATGGGCCATACATACATACATACATTACTTTATTCATGCATTTGAATTATTTTTATTAATTTAAATTATAATAAATTAAGTAAATAAGTAAGGAAATTTTAAGTCTTTTGATGTAACTATTAATGAGAGTTTACAAGTGTTTTTTACATAAACTGTGTCACATTAAATTATAATTTTGATTCAATTTCCTTCAACAAACTCGGAAAAATTGCTTGTTTTTTTGTTTTCATCTTTGTTTTGAAGAGTGTATTTTTTCTTAAATTTTATCCAAAAACTAGTCCAAAAGTATCTATAAAAATGAATTTGTACATTGACAAGTCTAAAATTAATGAAATAAGTGTTATTTGCTATAGTTGAGCCAGATGGCATGCATAATATAAGATAGTTGTAGGCAATATATTTTGTAATAAATGATGAGAGAGTTGTAGGATATTTTATAGCTCAGATGGAATGTATTTATTTATGTACTACATTGTAACAAGCTTCAAAACGAGCTAAGTAAACAAATTAGAATTCCTAATGAGCATTCAAAAAAATTTCCTTGTCCCAAGGATCTCAAGGAGCTAGACTTAACGATATGAGGTTTGCCAATATTTAAGAGTTGTTGAGTTAAGACTGTTGAGCAGCCCTTGCTCGACCATATTGAGTAACCCCAATCAGAGTTCAACTTACCAGAGATTCTCTCTCAATCTATATCTCTCTCTCTCTCAAAGAGCTCAACGGAAATATGGATGGAAATTATATGGACGGAAATTTGTTTTCAATCTAAAACTAAAGCTAACCTAGGAGAAAAACATGAGCTCCTAAGGCATGCTTACAACTAATCTAGGAATGGAAGCAATCCTAGTGAACTACTAATGAGCTAAACTAGGAGAGCTAAACCTATGCTCTGAGACCATGACAAAACATGCGTGCCTCAGGATCTATGGAGCACTCTAAGGTGGATGGAACCTGTGTGGAAACATGATGAAGAGAGTGCTCATGACATGTACCTCAAGTCAATTAGGTTCCAAGATAGATTAGCTTTGACTCATAAATACAATCTTGAGTGAATGTGCATTTCTCTTGTACTCAACAATACATGATAGGCCTCTTATATAGAGAGTGCCCTTTGAATAGTCAACCCATGTGGGATCCTCTGATCCACATCTCTCCTTATGGATATCCTCAATCCACATCTCCACATCTTGTAGTCCACATCCTAGGGTGGCTACTTTAATTCTTTCTTATACCATACCTTAGCCCTTTAATCTATATGCTCATGGCACCATATCTTAACAGTTCCCACCACCGGGCTGGTTTAGTAAAATAACAATATATTGCTATTCTATTGCTGTTAATTTTTGCTCAACCACGCCACCGAGCTGGGCAACAACTAATGTCTATTCAACCATGCTGGTTCAGGACGATCACATAACTAGCGATTGAGTTGAACCAGCCTACGGTTGCATGATGTTCCAACCACTGGGCTCATTTAGGACAATCACATTTAGTCCAAGCCTAGTTTAAGAAACGAAACAAGTAAACTATCCCAAAGCTCAATCACAAACAAGACCTGCGTTGTATCTAGCATGTGTATAATGTGCTCCTCAAACACCTTGCATCCCGTCTTCTTTATACAGATGTCCTTTCTGAGAAACTCTCATATTTTCATGCCAAAATCTCATCATTGTAGCAATGATTGCCACACTTAGGCAGTCTCTCCTTTTCTTGCGTTCTGTTGAAGCCCACTGACTTCTCAGATCGGGATGATCATGCATTGCTTCTACTCTGTGCTTAACTCTGTGCTTAACCGCTGGAGCCATGTTGGTCCTTCTGATTGAGCATCACCTCATGTGCATCTCCCAAGGTGTTGGTAGGGTTATTACTTTAAGAATTTTAGGGTGCAAACTAAAGCTTGTAAAGACTCGACACTGGTAATCACCTGAATGGCCTGATGTTGCTGCCTCAAATGCTCCTACTAATCATGACACCACAGTTTGTGTTTTTCGCTCCGATGGCAATGATCGAATGCATGCATCTACAAAACCGCTTCTTGGTGCTACTCTGCAAGGAGTCTTCTTTCTTCTTGTTGTTTCTCCCTTCGTTAGATGTTGCAAAAGTGTCTTCCATTGTTGTTTTGATACCGTGCCATCGCTTTCCTCAACCCGTAATCTGTTCCTTGTGCCTTGACCTGGCTTTTTAGCCTTTCTATCTTGTAGCCTCTGTCTGCTTCTCTTGCAAGCCACATTGAGCTGCATGTTGCCATTAATGCCATGGCCACGTAGTCCAAAATAGACCCAAAGAACCTAGCTGCTGGTGAGGCAAGCAAAGAATAGAAGACAACTTACCCAAAAGAAGACAATGGCAAACCAAAGCCTACGCAAGGTCACGTCAAGGTGCATGCAGGTTGTAAGGCGTTTGCAGGGCAGTGCAGGTTGCAGGTACTTAATCTTTCAAGATTTGATGGGCAGGAGGTGTGAAATTTTAAAATTCATGGGAGTAGCGAAATTTTCAGACACCAGTTTTTCCCCCTCCGGCAATACACGTCAGCAGAATTGGATATTCCAAACAGGTGCAATGTGGCCTAAAATGCTTCAAAACACAAATAGGTCAAAGGGCATGCTATCAGGTTTGATGCTTGGTATTATGAAATGCAATGACCTTTGGCATGCTTATGAGCTATGCATATAGCAAGCAAGTGTATGGAAAAAGAAACAATTCAAATTTGTAAATATTGTTGGATTTATTAAAAGATCTTTGCACATGCACAAATTGCACTTTTTTAACTTCTTCCATTTTAGGGTGAATCTAGATACCAATACCAACAACTATCAATGTTTTTAGACCACCATGCAGTAGTCCCACTAGTTTTGATTCCAAATTTTCAATCGGTTTTGGTTTTCAACAAATTAAAAAAAAGTTATGGAGCATGCCCTCAAATGGGTATGCATCACTTTAGCAGCACATTGGAGGCCCGTTAACCCATGCCTAATGTTCTCATTTAGGTGTGTCTTTGGGTTGAGGAGAAGTTTTTGTAGTGTACTTTTGAATGATTACTTGGTTGCATGTATGCATAGAATAAAATTTTGATGTTTTAAAATAAATTGCTATATCCTATAGTCTTTAGGATGCATGCTTCACATGCAATATAGCACTTTTAACGATCTTGTTTCAAATCCTTATTCCATAATATTTTAGTCTCATGTTCAAGTTTGGAATGTGTAGTACAACTTGAAGGCAAAGTTTACCGAATTCCGTTGAGCAATGCATAAGTTTTGGGTCATGCAAGATACCTATATACAGAAAAGTCCTTGAACCTCACCAAAAATGGCTACACCCAAGCAAATAATGACCCTGTAGAGATATGTTACTGTTTCTTGTGATCTATCTATTATTGGATTCGAGTGTTTTGTGTAGATCCAACTATTCAAAAGAAGAAGTCTTAGAAGATGATGCATCATCTTGTGAGGGATTCATGGATAGTACATCTTATATTGCTTCTAATGCATCACTGTCTAGAGTATCAAGACTAGCTCACTATAGATCTAAGAGGATATAGGAGACTTAGGAATAGAACTAGAGATCTAGACTTATTTCGAATGCAAGATTTGGTTGAGGATCAAAATCTTATGTAAACACCACTTCTTGAAAAATCGATCGGATCATGCATTGACCCTACTCCCTTACAAAACAAAAGTGTTTTGTTAAGCATAATTCAATTTACATGGATTTGAGAGAAGTGCTCAATTTTCAAGCAATACCAAAATCTTAGCAAAATGGCTACACAAAAGCTCATTTTAGCCTCCCTAAATTGTGTAATCCTAAGATATGCTGAGAAGATATGCATGGATTCAAAAGAAGTATAAGAGGGAAAGAAGTGAGTAACCATCATTGTAAGTAGGGGCTTGAATAGTACCCCTTGAACAGTTTTTTAGTAGTGGTCCTTTGAGGTAATAGAAACTCCACTCTTGACATTTAAATGGAAAATCCGGATCTGATCCTAATGGACCTTGTATAGTGTTACATGAAGATGGTTGTTTCTTGTTTGAACCTATTACTCTTCTTGGCCCATTATTAAACATCTATTGTGTGCTCCAAGTTTTACTTGAAAACTTGAAGTGAAACTTGGAGGCCATGATTCTCGAATATTTTCTGAGGCATTGAAAGAATTTGTATTACAAGTGAATGAAGTATATAGTAGGCTTACCAATTTAGAATTACTCATGCCATGATCAACAATTGGCAACTTATTTTTCCCACGTGCCCTTGGAATTCAAAAGTAAAGTTTTTGGAATGCATTATTTTGAAGTCACGCTCTAACCTCTTCCAAGAGGGCATTCCCACCCTGCGCCACTCCAGCAGAAACGCTTACACGAGGCTCTCTAGTGGGCAGACGTGGGAACGATCTGAAAGGAGGCCTGAACGCTCACACAACTGACAAGCCTGGCTGGATTCTAAGAGCAGAAGAGAAGATAGGACCTTATCATTGGCAGGAGAAAAGGTAGCCCCGAAATGCCCGCGTAGCTTTTCGACTGGAGATTCATGAAAACAAGTTTTTCTGCCACTTTTGGGCATTCGCACTCGCGCGGGAACATCCTCTAAGTAGGTGGTGAGGAAAAATCTCGAAAAAGTAAGACATTCGTACGGCGGATTAAATGTATAACCACAGTTTTCTTAAGACTGATGTAAATCTTCTTCGTAATCAGATTAAGGCAGCATCTAATGATTGTCTCCCCGAACACAATACAATGCTATTAATTTCAATTCTGAAAGAGGTCATGTGAGAGTGTGGGAGAGTTGCATGGATCAAGACTATTATGTAACGGCGATTTCTGCAAAGAAATCATGGAAGTAAAGCCAATGTGTAATTTGTCAGCAATTTTGGTTTCTTGATGCTATTTTGTGTTAGACTTGCTACTTGAGTTATAGCCAGTTTTACATGCACATGAGGCAGTCCCAGAAGTTGTACAATATTAACGTCGAGCCCTTCAGAAATAATGTCAGCCGGTAGACAAAGGCGCCGTTAGCAAGTTCTCTTTCAGAAACTGAAAGAACATTCTGCATATACACCTCTGGGAATCTCACAAATCAAAAGTAGCGTGTAAGCTAATGTCACTTCCCTGGGGTCCGGGGATTGTGCAAAAGGGTGATATACACAAGCCCGTATGTGTGTACAGGACCATAGACTTGCTCGCTCCTCACTGTTAGGATTGTACATTAGATCTCGGGGGAAGGAAAGCCGGCGGTCTTGAGAAAGAAATCTCACTGCTAATGGACATTCAACAAGTCACAATTGCAGGCGTACGAGCGCAGTTCGCGGCTGGCGGTGAGCGCAGTTAGAGGAGGCAGCATGGTGATATCAGGCAAAGGGCACTCTGAGACCAAGCCAGCCCATATATCTAGCTCACTGAAACAACACGCTTTGAAAGTCGTGCATGTGTTCATGAAGCTGCCCGTTGATCCAGGCAAATCAGGTGAGCCAGGAATTTCGTCAAGAATTTGCTCCTGCAAAGATAGCATGGAGCTCGCCGGCTCCGGCGGTGAATCGGTTTTTGCAATAATCTGAGGGTGGCTAGTAGAACCTTCCTTCAGCTTGCTATGCGCACGAGCTGCCATAGCTTCCAAGCTGATTCTGCTACGACGTGTGGACTTGCCTGTGAGCTTCTGTACAAGAGAAGGGAAATTCTCTACATCGGTCTTCACGAAGACGGGGTTGAAGATTTGCACTACGCGCAGACCACGCTTGTTTGAGCGGTCCATCTGGTTGGCTACTTTCTTAGAAACGGGAGATCCGGAGATGAGGCGCGATTTAGAGCTTAAAGAGCTGACGATGCGAGTTGGAAGCTTATCCTTGGGAGCAGTGGTTGAGCGATGCCGGGTAGCCATATTGAGAAGTGCAAAGGGCAAGAAGTTGTAGGATTGGGAGGTTGGGGATGGAGGTATGAATGCTTGTGAAGGTTAGTTGGTAACTTGACGGAAGCGGGATGACATCAACTATGTAATCCGCAGGTTTCCTTGCCAACTCCCCAACTGATCGATGGATCCATCAGTGATGGGGCTGTTCAAATAAGGCACCCCACAATTATATCTCTACATCAACCGTAACAAAGTTTGAAGCGACCTCGTACAACACACATTTGACTTTGGGAATGTCGTTTAACATTGCAACACATACACATCAAACATCGTTCCAAGTCAAAGCCGCTCATACCCCCCTTATTAAACAAGCAACAGTGTCGACTTTCCCTCCACCTTTCTTGACTTGGTTGCATGAACCCCTTTCCCACTAGCCACCTTGCCACATATGTGGGAACCACTAGGGTTCCTTAAGCTACGCCCATAACGTGCTACCTAGTCATCCCCTCACAACCCTCTAGGTCTAAAGGGTGCCATGAATAGAGTTTCTCTCCCTAATAAAGAAAAAAGCTCTTTAAATGCATATAGTTTATATTAGTTAATGGGATGCCCACCAAGTTTCCATGCAAAGAAGCTTAACTAGAGCATGGGTACTCTTTATGTATCGATCAATTAGTTTTAAGAAAAGAAGCATTGATATTGATTCAAGAGAATTTAGCACCCACTAGAGTTTCTAAAGGCTTTTAAGAAGCTTATAAGGCATAATATTGGTGAAACGGTTTAAAGGAAAGGAGCACGGATCATTGTTTATAAGTTCAAAAGAAAAAAGCACATAGATCGACAACTAGGACACACCTATTAAATCTCTTGAAAGAAAAGGCATCAATAGTAATTATAGATATTTAGGAAAATGTGAGCCTAGGCATTTAGGGATTTATACTAGAGCAATTTTACACAAGGGGCGGTGTTTAGGTGAATGGGATGTATACAAGGGTTTTTCTTTGGTTACATAATGCAAGATGGGGTCACTTCCTTTAAAGGTATGGTTCTCATGCATTCATATGGTTCAACACAGAATTAATTGGTTTGAATAAAAGAAGCATCTATAATGATTCGATAATTATTCTTTTGTCCATGTTGTTCCCAATTTACATCCTTGTTGACTTTCTTGCACCCTCAAGTCATAGCTCTCAAAATCAACATGTTACTTGCTAATGCTTCTTTCCTCATCTTTGCACCCCACTACCTAACATTATCACCTCCTTAAGTCAAACTAATTATTCTTCGAAGTTTCTAAACTCTATGTTATAATGTCTTCATCCCTACCTAGCCAATATAACACTTCCCCTCACAATCTAGTGTTAGAATTTCTTTGTGACCATTCCCTCCCACTATGACTAAATAGGACACGATTTGCCCTACTTCTCTCAATGTGCCTTGCTATTTTCCTATTCTCTATGACTTTCACAGGTATCTCGATACATTATAATCTCTCATCCATCGAGTCTTCAGTGTAATATTATATGGTTCTACATCAATGTGCTAAGAAATGAGTCACCCCTTCTTTTTATAGAAGATGTCCATAATTTTTATTTTGAGTAGGCATGGTGCCCAAGTTAAATCCTCTTGTCAAAAAGTTTAGCATATCAAACTCCTTTATTTTCTTGGAAAAGGCCTTCATGGAAACTTGATTTTCCATAGCTTACTTTTTCATTTTCAAGAGAGCATCTATCTTAAAGGAAGCCTCAATGCGTTTTGCACATGTTAAATTACACAAATAACTTTTCAAAAAGATGATAGAGACCTTAGAGTGCAAATTTTAATTACCTTTATATGTTGATTGCCCCATGTTTCTTCATAACTCTTTTCCTTCATGAGTCATGCATTTGATACATGATAATCAATATATATATAAGTCGTAAATCCACATTCATTAACTCTGTACTACCGTAAATTCTTGAGAAGGATATTTTACATTTAAAAATCATTGGTCAAAATGTGGCCTTTACTTTTTCATCATAGTATTCTAAATCAACTTGTCAACACATTTAGAGACTCTCCAATCACTCAATCATTGCATTATCACATAGAGCACTCAATTCTAAGAACAACTTTACTTTTTTACCTTCTATCTTTGTTTTAAAACTAACACATGTGTCTCATGCACCTAATCACGAGATTCTTTTATTGAATATACTTTAAGAAAATCATCATGCTTCTCTTGAAATTTATAATAAAACATCAATAAGAGGTGAAATATTGACTACCTATAGAAGTAGCTGACATAATAAGGGAATGAAAAAACACTACAAAAATGATTTTATATTATCAAAGAAAGCCACTGAATTCATGTGTTCTGAGAAACTTAAGAATGTATTGTGCATCCTACAACCACCGTTCGAGTTTCTTAAAGATGTTGAAGTGGGATTGGTCAATGAAGAAATTCACACAAAGAAACCTTAAACATTTAACAAAATATGCTAGCCTTCTCATTTGCTTATGCATCATGTCCACAATAACCACAAGATATATATTTTACATTCAAATGGTGAAATAATATTGATTTTATAATTGTGAACTAATGGCAAGATATAACAATGTAAGAAACACTTTTACATATTCATTTACCTTATTATATTATTACAAAGGTGATATCATGGTGAAGTAGCCCACTTTGATTGCCTTATCTCAACCAACATTAAATTTCAAAATATGGTTCCCTTTATAGCCCATTTTCAAAGCAATTGCTTATGATAGACTTTGATAAAGGAGACACTACAAGGTCTTGGTCGGTTTTTGACACTAGTACCGATGGAAATTACACTAAATTTTTTTTTTAGCGAGCACAAAGCATTGGAATAAGTGTCAAAAAATGTGCGTCAGTATATACTGACACTAAAATTGTCTTTACATACCAAGATTGATAAAGCATTGGTATATACACGGATCTCTAGCTTTCCAATGTTCATTCTTTTTGGTTCCCCTTCCCCCATCTTCTTTCTCTCAGTTCCCCTTGTTTTCTCCATTCTTGTTGGTCACGAGGAAATGTGGGTCTTCCCAGCTATAGCCTATCGCTCGACTCACTAAATAATTTAGCTTCCATCTTCTCTCTCCATTCACTTCGGTCCTGGGCCTCCTTCTTTTGCCTTCCCATTTTGTATTGCTCAACACTATCTTTCATCATCTGGATTTTGGTTCTATTCTTGATAGCTTTTTTTTTTTCAAAAATATTCCTAATAGCTTTGAATTTCCACCCATCAGAATCAGTAGATAAAGCGGGTTCAACAATTCTCGGAGCCGATAATGCAATATCTTTTAGAAGGTCCCCCAACACTCAATTGAGACTGCACTTGTTGGTTTGCTTTCCTGAGAATATCGTTGAGCACTCTCTTAGGTTCTTGTGAAGCCAATCAAAATCATTACAATCAGGTGTGGAAGGAGCTTTTCCATCATCCTTCATTTTAAGCACATCAACCGAATCATTTGAAAGTGCATTGGGAAACTGAGCCAAAAGCATTTTGACCAGTTCCCATTCACATTATAACCTCAAATCCAATCGTCCGAATCATTTGCCCTCAAGATAAAAACTCAATGATGCCCATGATGTTGTAACATGCCTTACAGCCAACCTCTTCGCACGCACGCATTCAACATACAATAAACAAAGCCTTAAGAATAGTGTAGTATGTAGAGTGTTCCATGAAGTGAAAGTGGATGAAATGCAAAGGAGAAGCCAGCACCATTGCGAGAAAATTAAGGAGTTCGTGGTCTGCACAACATATGGAGCTTTTCAAACAACCAACTAATTAAAACAATAAAACTTTCTTATTTCTGCAGTGCGTGCATCAAAGGGCATCATGACGACTGTGAGAGTATTGCAACTATGAAGACATGGGCCTCTACGTTCAGATGGAGTGATAAACAATGGAGAGACAAACTACTCGCCATAGTTTGGGGAGAGTTTCGATGACCTCATTGACTGTCTAGAATAGGGGGATAACTTTGTAGTTATCACTGCATTTGGGGAGAACGAGGAAGATGACCCATACTTTGTGTTGCAATGCACAAAACCTAAGCACAAGGTTGAGGAAGAATTTAAGGATAGTTGGGGAACAACCTATGAGAAGTGGAATGTAGTACTCTGAGCTTTTTGGTACAAAAAAACATCCAAGAGAGGCCGCAATTATGAATTGCTACATATGAGTACACAAAAATTTGTGTACTCTTATATAGTAAGAGCTATTAAGTTCCAGATGCAACCTATGCCACAAAGAAAAAAGGGCAAGAGTGTCTTCAAATTGGATTTAGACATGCATGAGCACATCTTGGGGTGTCATGGAGCAGTAGACGAGGACGACTGAGATAGTACTAAGAAAATATAGTCTCATTGCAAGGAAACAATATTCCACTTATCCTAAAAAATGAAAAAAGTATTTGAGACTATGCTCCTTTTAGTAAATCCCAAAGCAACCACTGCCCTTGTTTTTGTAAATCCCAAACGATAAATCCCATGCTTTTTAGTATATCCCAAACAACCACCATGCTGGTTTTATTAAATTGTTTTTGTAAATCCCAAACGATAAATCCCATGCTTTTTAGTAATATCCCAAACAACCATCGTGCTGGGTTTTTTTTTTTTTTTGTAAATACCAAACGGTAAATCCCATGCTTGTCTTTTGTATATCCCAATAACCACTGCATTGGTTTCCCATAACAAATGCACACATCCACAAATCCATTCATCTTGTGATAATAGAAGCAAGCCACCATGCTAGTGGTTGTTAATATACTTGTGCAACCAACCACCGTGCTAGTGATCACTTATCATGCACTACTACCATGCTATCCCTGCACTACTACCATGCTATCCTAAAATTTGTTGCACAGTGCTATACTAAAACAATCCCCTTTAGACTGGTTATCTTTAATTGTCAAATTTTAATCACCGGGCTACTTAAAACATTTAAGTACTAACATGGAAGTAGGTCGACACAAAACCACGTATTACAAGCACCATAGATCATGGATAATGGCAAGCTGAGAAAGTCCACAAGTCCAAAAAATGCCTATAAGATTTGTACTTTTTCAAAATACAATGACATTTTGTGGCTCAAGGAAATTCCAAACTCCCAACTATCTTATCAACCTCTCTACAGGGGGACGAGCATTTTTCGAGCAAAAACGTACGAGCGATCTGAGCAGTGGACCTTTAGTTAAGTCTAATTTGATACCTTCAATATATATATTTTTTCAATAAACATCATGTACAAAAAAATAAAGTAAAAATAATATTTCTTCCAAACAATTTATAGTCAAATGGTCTAGAATCTCAGGAAGATTGAATTGAGAGACATGGATAGATTTCTATAAAAGGACCATTCAAACACACCAAAAGGTCACCGAAAACTATAGTGTGGTGAGTAATACATTGTTCATACACAACTCTTAAAGAAGCTGTGGGCAACAAAATACTGTTTACATACATATAGCTATATTGTGTCAAGCAAATGACTATCAAAATGCACCCAAAAAGTCAACACAAGCTACAATGGTCATACAATATTTGTATGCACCTATGCAAGTTCCTTTGATATAACCACAAGTAGAGATAAACACCCTTCTTAGCAAGCAGGTAGAGCTTGGTAGAGTTCTTGCCTACTTAGTGCAGATTGGTGAATGAACATGTGTATCTTCTCATCTAGACCCAAGTATTGCATATAAATGTAATACAGATGTTTGCATGGGATATATCTGTTTTGCCTTTGAGAATGGCCCATAAAGTCCAGACATGTGCATGATGGGAACACTGAAACCACAACATTGTACTTGCTCCCTTTTCTACGTGATCCTGGAGTGGTAACTAGGTACTCCACATGCTCTCTAGGGACAACTATATTAACATTGTGAACAACACATTCCAAGGAAATAGACTTAGCTATCCTTGTTCTCATTTCACATGTCACCTCAGTTACCCATTCCACAACCATGCCATCCCTTGTGCTCGGTCTACTTGTTAAATCAGCAGATTTGGCCCTAGTGCATTGCTTTTTTAATCTAAATCCTCCAGCTACTAATAACCTCATTTCTTCCTCATCCAGGCTTGTCCCCTTCTCAATAGGCCACTCCCTCGGCACCTCAGGTGGTTTTCCTTCAATGCAATTTGATGGTGTCCATGTGTGGTCCATGTTATCCCCACAAAACCAAATCAATTGCCTTCGAATGCCTGCTTTGGTGTTGATTCTCCCAAAAAAGCTAGGTGCAGGAACACCTCTCTTTCCCGTCCTACCCTTGTGATCTATCAATTTGTGGCATTTGATTCCTTTGTCCTCTAAGTATCCTTGACATCTCACCTCACTACCTGCATTAGTTCTTCTTATAGCCCACATAGTCTTGTGTACTACCTCTTCTTCAACATATTGATTTGTTTTCAAGATTGGTGTGGTATTTTGTTTTCTCTTTCTTGGCTGATTTACATACTCATATTCTGGACGATGTGAATCATTTGCATACACTGCTTCTGAGAAAGATTTTGACCGCTTCCTTCTCACAGTCTTCAAATCACCCATACAATCTTGACCTCCAATAGTTGCATCCACCTTGCTAGCCACCTCATTACTGAGATCAATGAACTTGCATGAGTTGCTCCCTATGTCCCCATAAGAGTGCCTTCGAGATAGCTTTTCCAAACTAGGTCCACAACCCAAGTGTAGTCCCTTTAGATATTCTGTGTATCTTGCAGTTTGCAGCAAAGCACCCGTCATATCTGTCTCACAAGCATTTTTTAGTGTGACATATTTCACTCTGTCATTCGATGCCAACCAACTTCCATGGACTGACTCTGCAAGGTTGGCTCTAGGAACTAAAAACTGGTCAGATCCCTCCATGCCCTGTGTGTGCCACAACATAGATTAGTTTCCAATAATCAAAAAACAATAAAGTTGTGAATGAAATAACAATAGACCTACCTTGAGAATGTATTCTCCCCAATGAGCCACTCTTGCATGCCACCACACAATCCATGTTTCTAAAATGGAGATGTCCTTCTTACGTGCATGATGCTTGAACCATGAACGGAGGTTTTTCAACTCGATGTCCGCAGCTTCTTGAGATGGAGCATTCTTCCACTGTCTACACCTTAGCTTGAACTCCTCACGATCAAATGATGGAAGGAACTTAGCATGGTTTTCCAAGCTTTGCTCCCAATGGAATAAGCAAGATCTCTCTTTTTCTTTGAGCACCTTATTGGCATCACCATTGAATACCATTCTAATTGCACGCCAATTTGCTTGTGCCTCATCAGCCATAAACCCTTTAAATTGAGGCTTTGGGAATCCCTCCTTCTCCATGACTCTATTTAACATTTCCCAAAAAAGGATCTGGGCTTCTGTATCCTCAACCTTGAAATCCCCAATAGCAATAGTTTGTAGCTCTTGAACAAAAGGGTTGTAAACATGGCATGCCATTGTATTCCAATCATGCATACGTTTGACAAAATCAAAGCAAACCCAGCACGATCCTAACTCTCCACCTGGCCTCATCTTGTTCACTAGATCAACACCACTACCATGTCCCTTGGTAGACATCTTGAAAACATGACATCTTTCAAAAGAAGAAAATTCAAGTTGTCCAGGGAACACCATGCTCTGAAAATAATCATATACACACTTTCTTTTCAGTTGTAAAAGAGCATCATAACCATCTGCAAAGGATCGACTTTCAATTTGGGCCTCCCTTTTCCAACGTGCGAGCCTACAGTTAAGAACATGTAGCATCAAAATCCCATTACTTATTTTTCATAAAAACTTGAGTACTTTTAATCACATTAAGAGGACAAGTATGCACATACCTTCTCTTGTCCAAAGTTGGGGTAATCTTCTCTAGTAATGATGTCAATTCAGCATCACTCATGGCTTTCGGATCATCTTGAATGACGGCATCCAATATTATTTTTTTTGCTAATGTTTTTTGCAAGGCTTTAGGTCTTCCCATCCCATCTCTTTGTATGAGCTTAGTCAACCTAGCCTTAACTTCCTTCACAGCACCTCTAGAACTTCCTTCACCAACGGGATGCAAATGATACCCTGAGTGTATAACACACCTCTTAAATTGTGTATCACCCTTGGGGTGTGGGTAACATACGAATAGCCTACATGGGCACTCTTGCTCGCAGAAAGGACGAGCACCACAATGCAAACACTTAAGAGTACTATTTTCGCCAACATATGATCTTTGAGGACACACTCGTGAAAGTCTCCCTTGCCAATGCTTCTCATTGGCCTCTTTGGTTCTCTCCAAGTGAGGACAAAATATGTTTTTGCATTGTAGATGCCCACCACATCTTCGAATTCTAACTAAACCATCAAATCCTGTCATATTACTTGTTATATCATCCGTCCAAACATGGCTGTCGTATTGGTTTCTGTCCCCTCAGCACGGTTAGGGAGGTCCGAAGCGGGAAGCTCAAACAAAATATTGCCATCATACTTTACTGGAAGTGCATCAACTTCTTGTATTGTTGTTATAATGTCCATAGCTTTTTTGAGTGCACTTCTTGCAGGAAGGTTTTTCAAGAGAGGAACCAAACTCATAGTCTTATCGGATTGTTCATCTACTTGTTTATTATCCGACACTTCCTTACTGATTTCTGTCAAAAGCTTTACACCTCTAACAATGAAGGTGGTTCCAAACTGAGTGTCAAGATGAAACAAGGACTCCTCACCTACAAAGGGAACCTCAAAGGACAAGTCGTCACACTTGCTATCAAGTAGTTGATGCAAAGAGATTGAGCTCGGTGAAAGTCCAAATGCTAAGTGAAGGTATTCCCTACTAATGCGTGCAACACCATTAGTTGTTGCGACTTGCAGTGTCTTCGACCTATTGTCATTGGACACAATTGCAAAATCCATGGAGCTTGTGGAACACAATCTCCCTACCAGTGTTGAGATCTATTGCAAGCAAACGAGGCACAAGTGAGCAAGCATGTGAGCAACAGTAGTTCACACACTTGTCTCCTTTCGAACTCTATACTGACCAACTCTGCACTTGTAGTGCAAAAGCATAGAAAGAGGCCATCATTGTTCTTTGATACTAAATCAGCTAGACGATCAAACTCATAATATAACCACATTCATTGCCACCGCCACGTCCCAAGCACACAAGTCCTTGTAACCGCCAATTCAGAAGAATCTACTCATATAATCAATTCACAACATTCAGTCTGACCGCCCACGTTCCAAGCACTCAAGTTGGCACCCCATTTATCATTCATTGAAACTTTCTCTAGGATGGAGAGGATGGGGAGTCATAAAAGAGCCATGTTACTCAAGGTTGATTTTTCCAAGGCTAATGCACACGAAAAAGAACCACTACAAATTAGTTTCGCTGGCGAAACTATATTAGCAGATGCAACTAGCTCAAAGAATGGATGGGAGGTGCTGACGGAAGCTTGGATGGAGGGTTTGTCAATTTCACTACACTAGCAATCTTCAAGTTTATGGGAGCTGTTGCTTATATCTCTTACAATTTCGGCAATGAAAAATATCAAAATGTCAGTACTTTACTTTAAACAATGGAAAACATCATCTTTAGGATATCTCTTACAATTTCGGCAATGAAAAATATCAAAATGTTAGTACTTTACTTTAAACAATGGAAAACATCATCTTTAGGATACCTTTGCCGAAGAGGCCTTAAATGGGTGTGTATCCCTAGTCTAATTTTTATTCTAAAAACAATCATACCAAAGGATGGAATAGTTGCGAGAGAAAAATCATGGACATGATGCCATCATTAGATCTAATGAAATAATAGAGCTCAAGAAGGTTAATGGATTGAAGGTGGTAGGAAAAAGTAAAGACATCGCCGGTGAAACACTATTGGAAGCCATTTCATTTGGAGTTCACAACTATAGTTTCGCTGGCGAAACTAAACGGGGCAGAAAAAGGGGCTTAGCGAAGGAGGAAGGTCGAAGGGAAACGGAGAGGGAGAGGGAGAAGGGGAGGCAGAGGCAGAGAAGTGAAGACTAGTTTCGTTGGCGAAACTAGTTGGCGAAACTAGTTACTAGTTTCGGAAACTAGTTTCGCCAGCGAAACTAGTGAAGTAGTTTCGGAAACTAGTTTCGCTGGCGAAACTAGTGAAGACTAGTTTCGCCAGCGAAACTAGTCAAGACTAGTTTCGACTACCCTAGGATGACACCTCCTCCGCCACCTTTATCTCCGCCTACGCCTCTATCTCCTCCAAACACCTACAAACGCCCACGCCTACGCCTACGCCTCTATCTCCACCTACGCCTACGCCTTTATCTCCGCCTACGCCTTCAAAAGCCTCCGTCTCGACCTTTATCTCCGTCTTTATCTCCGCCTCCAAACTAGTTTCCGAATCTAGTTTTGCCGGCGAAACTAGTCTTCACTAGTTTCGCCAGCGAAACTAGTTTCCTTCACTAGTTTCGCCAGCGAAACTAGTTTCCGAAACTAGTTTCGCTGGCGAAACTAGTGAAGGAAACTAGTTTCGCTGGCGAAACTAGTTTCCGAAACTAGAAGGAAACTAGTTTCCTAAACTAGTTTCGCCGGCGAAACTAGTGAAGACTACTTTCGCCGGCGAAACTAGTTTTCGAAACTAGTTTCGCTGGCGAAACTAGTGAAGACTAGTTTCGACTAGTCTTCACTTCACTAGTTTCACTGGCGAAACTAGTGAAGACTAGTTTCGCCAGCGAAACTAGTTTTCGAAACTAGTTTCGCTGGTGATGGCCTAACTGCTTACACCCTGTACACTATTAGCTGCTTTGTGGTATGGAACATGAAGGCAATATCAAGAGGTGAATTGTGACTATCCATTGCCTAGCAAATAGATAGATTGGTTGCTCTTGCCTCATAAAACTATGAGAGAGGAGAGAGTGGAAGCTATCCAAGCAATCTGTGGAGGGATTGCTTATGTACCTCCATCCAACAAGGAGGAAAAGCTTGGGGTCTAAGTTGTGGATGTCCACCCAAAAACAACGAAAAGTAGGGGGATCCAAGCAGTTTTCGAAACTAGTTTCGCCGGCGAAACTAGTTTCGAAAACTAGTTTCGCCGGCGAAACTAGTCTTCACTAGTTTCGCCGGCGAAACTAGTCTTCACTAGTTTCGCCGGCCAAACTAGTTTAGGAAACTAGTTTCCTTCTAGTTTCGAAAACTAGTTTCGCCAGCGAAACTAGTTTCCTTCACTAGTTTCGCCCTCGCCCTCGCGTCGCCCCCCTCCACTCTCAAGACCTCCAGCTCCTGCTTCCTTGGACTGGCTCCGGCCCCTTCGTCCTCCACGAGTTCGGAGATCCCATGGATTGGGCCGTCCGCCTCAGCGTCTCCCTCGCCTCTGCTGTCACCGCCTACCGCTTCTCCTACACCATGGCTGCCCTCGCTTCTCTCTTCTGGCTCTGGGCTCCCATGTGGTCCGCTGCTTTCCGCAGCTGCCATCTTCGCCTTCGTTTTCCCCACGCAGGTGCTCCTCCTTCTCTTCACGATTCTTCTCTCGTGCCTCCGATTGCCTCAATCATGCACTATGACTGCAATTGAGCCTTTTCGCAGGTGTTTGGCGGGCCAAAGTTCTCGCCATAAAGTCCGTTCGTCGGCAGTCATTCCCTCGGCCTGCTGACACTCCCTTGCAAGAGTTTTTCCGTAATCTCAGGCCATCTCGATCATCATTACGTATATTGATCGGGGATGACAGCCCGGCACGTCTACAGGTTGGCATCAGTTAGTCTTATTCGTAGAGGAGAATTATCTGCCCAACTATCTAGAGCACCTTTCCCCTGATTTCGGGAAAGATCGACTTCAAATCAAGGCCATTCGACTTTTACGAGTTACCCCTCTTCCCAAGTTTCGCTGGCGAAACTAGTGAAGACTAGTTTCGCTGGCGAAACTAGTCTTCACTAGTTTCAGAAACCTTTATCTCCTCCACCTTTATCTCCTCGACCTTTATCTCCTTTATCTCCTCGACCTTTATCTCCAAAGCTTTATCTCCGCCTGCGTCAAACCTTTATCTCCTCGACCTTATCTCCAAAGCTTTATCTCCGCCTCCAAAACTTTATCTCCGCCTCCTCGACCTTTATCTCCGCCTCCAAACGCCTCCGTCTCGACCTTTATCTCCGCCTTTATATCCGCCTCCGTCTCGACCCTCTGCCGCCATCCCTTCCCCTCCTGGAACATCTCCGCCATTTCTTCCCCTCCTTGAACATCTCGCGAGGATTTTGCCGCTCGAGAACTGCTGGGAGCTTCCCCCCATCTTCTTCGAGGCAAAATTTTGGAGTAGGCGTAAGTCTTCAAAGCTTTGCAGTAAAATTGCAGTTTGCTTCTCGATTTCGGTCTCCAAGTCGGAAATTTTGAATCGAAAAAGCTGAGTGTCGCCTCTGCTTCTTTGCCATCCCTGCTGCAGTCGTGGGCTTCTCTTGCTCCCAACCTCGCTTGTCGGTCTCCCTTCCTTCCTTGAATTGGATGCTTTTTTGGCAATTTTTTGTTTGCCAATACCTCGTACTCAGACACATTCACCACCATGGTAGACATGGCTCCGACGTCCAGAGTCTCCACGTAATGTCCTAACTCATTGATGTCAATCTACTATCGACGGGCGCACTTCATAATCGGAGAACTGCTAGAGAAATCGCATACTTAGAGAAACACGAGGCCTTCGTTGGGCACACGACAAGAGCAATACAGAGATAGAATCGTGCTAAATAACAGATTTAAACGATTCATCACGAGTCATATGAAGCGCGTGCATCTTGGGGAAAAGACTTGGCAAGGGTGGTGAAACAACGTGCAAAGCAGGAGATGGATGGGGAAAATGATCTAAAGAGAGCAAGAAGCTGGAATGAGGACTAAGGACGAAACAAAGAGCTATAGAGAGAGAGAGAGAGAAAGAGAGAGACAAAAGGACAGATAGACACAGAGAGAGAGAGAGAGAGATAGGGAGGGGGGTACCAAAGGTGTGAGGATAGGAGGGATGGAGGAGGTGGGTTGTGGTGAATTGAGCTGAAGAGAATGGATTGGGTTGGATTGGGAGGAGGAGAAGGTCTGAGAGTGGGAGTGAGAGAGAGATGTGTACCGGTAAGTTGTTGCTTTTTCAAAATGATACTGCTTTTCTTCCGGCTCAAGAATCTCCCTCTTGAAAGCCGATAGTCGACACGCCCCATGTGTAGTCCTTGGGATTGCAATTGGAGGACGGATGCTCATTCGAAAGCAGGATTGGGGAGGGATTGGAGGATGGTATGCTTGTTTTAAGGTCATTTTCTAGTTCGGCTCTCTATGAGGATGCCCTTACTTTTCTCCATGACTCTTTTAGCGCATGCGTTGCTCCTATCCTCTCTTCCTCCTGCCCCTCCCCCCTCCCCAAGCACCACCTTGTCGCTGCCCCGCTCTCTCCCCCCATGTTTTCTCTGCCTGCGCCCTCCTTTCCCTACAGCTACTCTTCGAATCGCTCTCTCGGCATTCTTGGGCCGCACTCGGATTGCTGACGGACCAACGAGTGATCTAGGGATTTGTTTTGCAACTGTGATACAATACAAGACCCGTTTTGAACCTATACTTAGACTTTGTTTTATGAAGCTATTTGTTGTGAGCATTCATTGGTTTGTTTGGGGTAGAGCCATTTGGACAGTATGTTGCTATTATCCCTATCTTTGGTTTGAAGGGGGTGTTAGGAGGCAAAACCTTGATAAGGTTCAAATACTTTGGAGAGAATGTCGAATGTTGTAGATGGAGTACTTGGTAATTTATGCTCCCCTATTCAAATACTTCTCGATTATTCTCGGCTATGGTTTCGCCAGCGAAAGTATGATCTTGTCTTCTTCACACAGTGCTAGTTATAGTTGAAGGGAGCCTCACTCATAACACGAAATGTTTATTCTTAACTTGCATTTTGTTATCAGAATAATGTATTGAGGAACTCCATTTTTTTCAATCATTTAAAAGAAGTTTCCTTTGGCAAAACTATGAATGGCATTTTTATTTAATCATTTGAAAGATGGTTACACTCTGTCATTTTTCATTTAATCATTTCAAAGATGGTTTCACTATGTCATTTATTTGTTTTTCTTCTTGTGTAGGTGAGCTTATTGAAAGTTGTGCAACAAATGCCTCCAGTAACTTTGGTTTCTTTTTCTTTTTCTAGTTGCATTTCACCTTTGCATTTTTGCAAATCTTGTAATTGAGTTCTTCGAACGTGTAGAGAAAGAAACGTGATGTGTCTAGTCCTATCACAAGAAAAGGTGGTAAAAGGAAGAAGCAAGAGTCAGAGGTCAAGAATGAACTGAAGGAGCTTGAGCAAGTTGACAATTCTTGACCGAAGGAGCTTGAGCAAGTTGACATTGAAAATGATATTGAGGATCCTGGGGACAACAAGGATAAAACTATAGATGATCCATCCAACAAAGTAGGAGTTAAAGATGATGTGGAGGATATCATTCCAGAGTGTGTTGAGAGACCTTCAGGTGCAGATATTTTAGAGCTTCTTACAGTAACTAAAGAAATTCCACCTCCTCGAATTCCCTTGTGTCGTTGTCTCATAAACCCAGTTGTGCGTCAAATTAGGAATGATTTGACCATTTTGAAAAGAGCATTTGAAACAGAGGGATACATTCCGACCAAAGGATCTTTTATTCTATCTATCAAAATGCCTGATGGGTCTTCCAAGGATGTTGATGATGTCACAAGAGAACGTTGGGACAAGAATTGGAGCTTAGTTAATGATGAGTTTGAATCAGAGATAATTGGCACACCATGGAGCTTTCTATCAAACAAAATGTTCTTCGTGTGGGAAGGAAATCATCGTACGGCATCTTGGATGGAAAGCATAGAAGAGCTTTACACAAATATCAAGTCTAGACACATTAGAGTGCAAGCTCAAATTATTGAACCGGAAGCAAAGGATGAGCTTAAGCTTGTTGCTGCTCTACAAAGATTTAACTTGTAAGCTTTGTTGTTTATGTTTACTATATTGCGCAAGAGGGTTGGATTATTTGAATAATCCTTGAGATGGTAAGTGCTTGTAAATGAAACCAATTTTGATCCATTTAAGTCAATGGTTGCAGGCTTAATGAAGATGCAATTGTTGTTACTAATCTCAAGGATTATATGTACCACACAAGCACACTCGTATCCTGTGATGCTCAATATTTTACTCAGGATTTTAGTGAGGAGGAGAAAAAAGCTATTGAGTTGGCAAGACAGAAAGAGGTTGGAAGTGGACGAAGGGTGTGGTATCCCCTCACCAAACTATTCTTGGGAGGATGGTATTTGCTGTAAGTATTAGTTCTTTAGTTTATATATTTTGCTTTGTGTTCCAATAACATTATGATGAGATTATCTGTTTATGTTGAAAGGGGAAATGGAAATCAGATTTTGAGGCTCAATGCAAGAAATTGCATTTTACTATTTGGCAGATGCTTTCAATAGTCAATCCTTCCCATGGCAAGGAGTGGTTTAATATCCTTTGGAATTTACCATTTGAGGATACATCAATGAAGATCACTTTGGAGAAGCTTTACCAAGTATCAATTGCAACCTGTTCCAAGGCAAAGCAACTATCTATTCTTTCTCTTCTTGGTGCAGATGACAATCTAAAGGAGAGTTATGGGATGCCTATGACTGACCATGGTTTCATACCTTGGCTTGCAAAAGAAGTATGGATGGACCATGTGTTGGCAGATGCTGGGCGATTGCTTGACCAAGTGATGAAATCATCAAGCATTGAGGGTGCAGCTACACTTCCAGACAGTCCTTCTATTCTGGAATACTTTGATGGCATTATAGTGAGACACAGGCCTTTTTTGTTTGAGCCTTTAGCTTCATTGATGACAGTTGCTGTTGTTCCATCCAAGCAAGTTGATCTTACAAATGCCAGCAGACGATTGGTTTATAGGTGCGTTTTGGCTTTCGTTTTCAATGGAAAGATATCTTTGTAATACCTTGCATTCTCTTATATTATCCTAAAAATCATTTAGGTATCTCCATTATCTGGCTGCAAATAAGAGTCTTAAGGTGGTACCATCCATTTGCAAGGCTTGGACTATGCTTGCACCTGCTACTTATTGCATGTACACCTCTCATATTTTTAGAGAGAATAAGCATAAGGATGGTCATATATTGCTTACGGAGTGGGAAAGGAAGCACTGCCCTTGGTGGATCGAGATGAAGGCTGGAACATGTATCGAGGAAGAGAAGGAAACTTATGATCGCCATTTAAAAGGTGAGTGCAAGTCAAACTCGGGTTCGTCGGGCAACATGGATGAGGCACAAAAGAAGAGGCTTGAAGAGGAGCAAAAAGCAATAGTAGAAAAGCAAAAGGCAAGTCATGTGACTCCAAATAACAAACGTGGTGGAAGACCTAAACCAACGGGCACTTCTAACACAGGTCTATTTTCTTATAACTCTTTCTTTCATGTTTCAAAGTGATTAGAAGCTTCCTACAAATTTAATTTAGGGTTCTTTGTTATTGTAGACGATGATCCACGAAAGGAGGAGTCTCTTCTTAGTAAGAAAGTGTGTAATACGGATATGGTTTATGTTCCTTTGTCCACTTTCTCATCATTTGCAACTCGTATCTCACAAGAAAACTACAAAGTTTGGGAGTATGATTATGTATCACTTGGAAAAGAAGTTAAGCAATACAAGTACGATGGGGCTTTTCAAATCATAAGAAATTTTTACCATGAACTTGGTGGCATGAAGAAGTCACGCAATGGAAAAAATGCTGCATGGAGTGTGGATTTTTGCTTGATTGACCTTCCTACAGGATCTATAGTGAGTGGAATCAAGGGTGGAATCCCTGGATGGAACATTCTAAATGAGGAGCATATCTCATGCTCACTTGCTATTGCTTCATCTGTGATGGATGATTATGGATGGACATTGGTGATGTGTTCACCTGTATCCACTTCATTCGTTGAGCGTTTGGCAAGACAAATGAGACTAGAGGTTTCTTCTAGGTGAGCAATATATCACAGTTGATAATGTCTGTTTATGTGAATTGCATTCAGCTATTGGTATCTTATAGTTAGTACATGTAGATGGATCGTGGAGACGGGAGATTGCATTGATGTTGCGGATAATGTTGGCTTTGGTGTCAAGGTATGTCATTTGGCTATTTACATGATTGTCATGTTCTTGTTTGTTCGTATTTTAGTATTCTCCATTAACTTTTTCAATCTATGTTTCATGTAGATTACTGCCTTTCAAATCCTATTGTTCTCTAGGATTGGCAAGAAGGCACATCACTATCTTGATAGGGCAAATAAAGTTTCCCAATCCCTTAAGGTGTGCATGGACAATTATTTCATCACTCATTACTTGCCTTCAAGTGTACGGTGCATAAAAGAGGGAAAGGGTGGACAGTGGCGTGGTGGGTTGGAGAAGAGTAGCTCCATGATGTTGATGTTCATGGAGTTGTTGTGTCCGATTGGAGGCTCTGTGCTTGAGCTTGGTGCAGGTACAGCACCTGGGATGAAAGCAGCAATTCACTCAGTACGTCCATGCAGGGCAGTGGACAATGACAAAGAGATTTGCACAGGATACTTAGAAGGCATGCTTAGAGACAACTTCACAGAGGCAGGGCCTTCAAGTGTGAATCAAGCAATCCTCATGATAGATGATGAGGAGACAGACTATGACTTTGATGCACCTCTTGATTAGTGAGTAATTTATTTGATCTATGTGTATAATTTAAGCATGGTTAGATACTGACTAATTGAGCTTAGTGTTCTGCCTTGCTATGCAGAAGATGTGGCTACCCAAATGGCAGGAGATAGCACATTCGATTATGAGTTGGTGGAGAGGCATCATGGACGTCTAGACTACATAGATGACTTGGCTGATGAGGTCTAGAGAGCATGTCCTGGCTTTTTATGGATTGATGCAAAACTTAATTTCTCATGTTTTCATTATCATCTCATGTAGACCTGGTTTCTTATGGATGGATAGCCATTACCTTCTTATGCAAACCTTAACTTCTTATGGATTGATAGATTATGGCTTCTGAATCATGTGATTTTAATGTTCTTTGACCTAATAATATGAACATGTCATAGTTGTTTTGGAAATGTATGGCAAGTTGTAATTTTTAGGTTTGAATTTTTAGGTGAATTCATAGATTACATCTTTGATTGTTAAAATATATATCCGTCCCTCTATTGAGTTTCGAAAGACTAAAAACAAATAATTGTTGGCAATCTCACAAGCTTGAGGGGAGGTATTAATAAGCATATCTACTTAAAAGTGAACAATGCCACTAGTCCTAATTTTGTTGGCATGTTGAGGCTTATAGAAAATACAATGAATGTGCAAATATAATACACACAACTGCATCATGAGAGCATTCAAACCAAGGGTATATGTCTTTGGCTCTTTGTACCTTGGTACATGCATGCAGTTAATATGAGCGCTGTCGATTGAGGTTTTTAAAAAAAGATATTCCATAAAAAAACATTCATTCAAGTATAACTCCATTGAGTGTTGCTCGGATAATCCGCTCAAGGGTTTCCGCTCATAATATGTACGCACCCTCTCTACAGGAACCATCTCCCAACTCTTTAGGCTAGTCTAATGGACTATCACAGACCGCTTCACACACTCAGATCACACACTGCTTGCTTGTCTCTGCTGACTTGGATGCCCATAGTAACTGCTCCTTTCACTTGCCAGGGTCCTCTTCATCTAGGTATTTGTGCTCTATACAACTTCGCACGACAATTGGGATTTGCCATCCACGTAATTCTTCAGGTTGATTATCACGCTCTTGCAAATCGCCCTTGAGAAAGATACATCACATCCTTTCAGTTGCTCTACTACTACTTGAACCTGCCAGAACTTCATGGTTCCTCTCGTATTAGGAAAGAAGTGAATGGTCTTCTTCAGCACATCTTGGAGGTTTGTTAGCAAGCTAGAAAGCTTGACTCCACCATCTTTACTAATCTGAGTGTTGGGGTATACATCTAGAATATCTTGTCTCTTCCACTGCTTCTCAAAGAAGTGTGCTTTGCAAATTGCCTCTAGGAATGCCTAGCACATTTTCAATCATGCTTTCAATGATGGTAATCTTCTCACCTTGATAGACTAATTGCCCCTCCTTCACGTTCACCTCTTGTACCAACCTTGTGAAGTTTTTGAGAGCATCCAAATTGGGCTTTTGAAGAGAGAGAGGAGCTCCCATATGCCACGATTTCAAGATCAGGGGAGGAGAGGCTCTTGCACTGTGCTACAGAGGGGGAGGAAAGATTGTGTGAAGAGCTCCTGGATTGTGCAGGGTCTATCACGAGGGGGGATAGAAGGTGTAGGAAGATTGCAAGGGAGATAGAAATGGTCGAGAGGGATAGAAGATGAAACAGTGAAGGAAATGGAATAGTGGAGACTTGAGTTTGCAGTCCGAGTGCAAGGGAGAAAGAAACGGTTGAGAGGGATAGAAGACGAAATAGTTAACGGAATGGAATAGCAGAGGCTTAAGTTTATAGCCCGACTACACTGTCAAGGTGAGAGCCACCACGATGATTGGCCCAAATTTTGATCAATTCAAGGCATGAGAGTTACGTTGCATGGTAATGAGTGATTAGAGGTGGTGGCATCTAAGATTCCCAGCCATGTTTGTGGCCTGGCAGTTAATTACCAACCACTGTAGTGGCCCATAATTACTCACCTTCCAATTACCACCACCGGGCTTGTTGGGATATGTGTGATCAAGGGATTGCTAGGAGCATGTGTGCATCCACTAGCAGTCATATGGTGGTGTGTGTGTGTGTGTGTAGAAGAGGCACACTTAGTGCCATAGACCATGACACAGGTGATGATGTAATGCAAAGGTGGGTGGTGCCTATGATTGTGGAGTTCCTATGATTTAGGAGCTACCTCCTTTGATGTAGGAGAGGTGACATTGATTTAGGCCACCCTCTCTCCATTTCTATAAAAGAGGGACTTCCATCTCACAATGAATAGAACACCCATTGCTATGTCTCATGTGTTCTCACTCACCTCCGTGATGAAGCTCTCCTCTCTCCCCAAGTTCCAACATTTGGTATTAGAGCCTCCTTGAGTCCCTAGCCCATTGTAGCTTCAATATGCCACCTCATCATCTTCTTCTCCACCCTCCATCTTCTTCTTCATTTCTACCCTCTTTCTCTCCAAGTTTTTCTTAGCTCCATTCTCCTCCATTAGGCGACTATTCCCAGAGCCCTCTGAGCTGAAGTTTTCTCTGCTTAGGGCGCACCTTTCCCACCAAGCAATTAGGGAGAGATGCCCTCTACAGCATGTGCCGACATGATCTCTACTCGATAAACTTTCGAGAAATTCTGTTTACTGACACAATATTTTGCCAATTCCTCTTAGCCACGGGTGGCTGACAATATGAGCTTGTTGCTCATGAAATTTGAGCTCAAATTCTTGCTGGAATAAGGAGAAACAAGCAAAAGACCAATTGGAGAAGGCACTACTATCATGAGCAATGTTACACAATTTTTGGCAATCCTCTTTGCTGTTGGAAGTAGTCCTTAGTAACAGCTTCCATTTGCCTTTGAAATCCCTCTCAAAGCTTTTCTCTTCAACTTGAATTGCACCCTCCAATTTCAGACTGCTCAATTTGGGGGTAACAGAGATATCTGCTTCTAAGATGAACCATTGAATATGGTTAAGTGCTAGAAAGTTTCATTATTATGTCAGTTATCTTTGGTCTTTTGGATGTTTGACCATTGGAAGTGATCTGAGGCATTTTTTAGTCTTATCTTTGGAGCACTGTCCTATAGTTTGATAGTTTTGGTAAATGCTCATAATGCATTTATGTTTTGAATATGCTTGAATGTTATTTTTTGAAGCAATAGACATTGTATTTCCTTTATGCTAAGAGTTTGGTGTATCTAACTATCTCTCCAACCAATTATACTTGTGGAGAAGGAGACTTATTTGTGTAAGGGACTAGACACTACCACATTAGTGGTGGTAAGACCTTCCCAATATGCCTTCATCATATTGTTCCTTTAACATTGATTATGTATCTCAGAGGAAAGCATTCCAAAAGAAGCCTAGAATGAGAGTAAAGCCCTGTAATGGTGAATATTTCATCAAGGTGAACACCAAGAAAAAGATATGTGCCTTCTGTGGAGTACCCAATCATACTATGGAGTATTGCCATCTAAAAAGGTTTTCTCTATAGCTGCTCTCCAAGAGACAATCCCAAGAAGAGGAGAAGAATGAATCCCAAGAGAATGAAGCATTTCATGTGAAGAAGAGGTGCATCAACAACAAAGAAAATCATGCTGAAGGAAAGACTCCATCAACAAATGAAGAATCAAACTTTGTGGTAGAAGACAAGGACTATGCCTTTTGAGCACTTTGTCTTTTTTTATTTTATTTATCATCACTTGGTCATGTAGTCAATTTTGAGGTTCTTTGCCTGGATTAGTACTCCAAAAAGAATGTTATGGTTTTGCTTTAGTCCATTTAGTCTTTGTAAATCACCTCTAGTCACCATATGATGTAGGCCATGTGATGTGTGTTTGCTCCCATGGTACCTCTTGCAGACATGAGAAACTAGGTCCACACAAAGGCCTATGATTAATCCTTGTACATGCAAGAGAGAGAACCATTTGGGGGGGTCTATCCCATTTTTGTAAACCTTGACCCTTGGGCATCTTTGCTAGCATGAGATCCTAGACATAGATTTATCCTTGACCACCATGAGATGGCATGAGAAACTATGAGACTAGATGTATCCTTGACATAGCATGAGGCAAACCCTTGAGGGGGGGTATGTTGGGATATGTGTGATCAAGGGCTTGCTAGGAGCATGTGTGCATCCACTAGCAGTCATATGGTTGTGTGTGTGTGTGTGTGTAGAAGAGGCACACTTAGTGCCATAGACCATGACACAGGTGATGATGTAATGCAAAGGTGGGTGGTGCCTATGATTGTGGAGTTCCTATGATTTAGGAGCTACCTCCTTTGATGTAGGAGAGGTGCCATTGATTTAGGCCACCCTCTCTCCATTTCTATAAAAGGGGGACTTCCCTCTCACAATGAATAGAACACCCATTGCTATATCTCATGTGTTCTCACTCACCTCCATGATGAAGCTCTCCTCTCTCCCCAAGTTCCAACTGGGCTTGCATGCATGATTACTACGAGTGTAGTAAATTACCAGTCACCAAGGCTTGCATGCTCAGGAGAGTACTAGAGTGCATGGTAATGAGTGATTAGAGGTGATTAGGCTTCATAATTTACTTTTGTGGGAATTACTGCCTGATGGTGGTGTCTCTCATCAGCCACACCTATCGTGGCTACGATTCCACCGAGCTAGCAAGTTAATTACCAACCACCACCAAAGTGGCCTGCTCACCCACCACCGGCTTAAGCATGCATGATCACTACAAGTGCATTAAAAATTACCAATCACCAGGCTCGCATGCTCAGTAGAGTACTAGAGTGCATGGGAATGAGTGATTAGAGCTGATTAGGTTTCATAATTTACTTTTGTGGGAATTACTGCCCGGTGGTGGTGGCTCTCATCAGCCACGTCTATCATGGCTATGATTCCATCGGGCTAACAATTAATTACCAACCATCGCAGTGGCCTACTCACCCAACACCGGGCTTAAGCATGGATGATCACTACTACGGGTGCAATAAAAATTACCAGTCACCGGGTTTGCATGCTCAATAGAGTACTGGAGTGCTTGGTAATGAGTGATTAGAGATGATTAGGCTACATGATTTACTTTTGTGGGAATTATTGCTCGATGGTGGTGCGTCTCATTAGCAATGTCTATCGTGGCTACAATTCCACCAGGCTGGTAGTTAATTACAAGTCACCACAGTTGCTTGCTGACCCACCACCAGGTTTAAGCATGCATGATCACTATGAGTGCAATAAAAATTACCAGCCACCAGGCTTGCATGCTCAGTAGAGTACTAATGAGTGATTAGAGGTGATTAGGCTTCATGATTTACTTTTATGGGAATTACTACGTGACAATAGTGGCTCTCATCAGCCACGTCTATCGTGGCTAAGATTCAACCAGACTGGCAATCAATTACCAACCACCACATGGCGTCTGCTTCATGATTACCAACCTGTCTCGGGTGGTTCTTAAACCCACCTACAATTAATATAGATGGAACCTCAGGCTCCAATGACCACGGTTGCTCAAACTGTATAATATATAAGATCTGTGGCATTTGGCATTTTACTACGTTGCTCTCATCCACCCCTGCTCTACTACTTTACTCCACACCCCTCTTCCAGCTCTTTTTCACCCTTGCTCTACTTTTCTCCACGCTCCCTCCTCCAACTCTCATCACTCATCTGCTGCTCACCCACTCATCTTCACCATGCCTACTACCACCCCCCCTCGATGCACTATAATCCCCATGTTATCTGCCTTCTCATATAAGATGATTGTGTTGCACTCACCTAGAGTAGAAACGTTGGCACTAGTGGAGACCCTTCGTTCCCACAGTTGATTCCCCCCATATCTACATGTCACCACCTTAGATGACATGCTCACCTCTGGCCTCTTTATGGCTGTGTTGTATGGGTTCCCCCTAGACATCGACAAAGGCCTTAGTATTTTCACAGCAAAGTACTCTCGACTTTTTGGGGGGGTCGTAATCTGAGTTCTGGCAATGTGCATGGTCTTCGGCCTCTTCATCGTCTTCTCCTTTGGCTCCGTAAAAAATTTTAATGCAACAATCTAGACTGGCAAAAATGCTATGTTGTACAAATTCCCTCTTTCTCAGATGAGGCTCATAACCAATCTACAATGGCTAGATGTAATCTTTTGGCCTCTAAGACTCTCAACAATCTTTTGGCTCACTTGATGTAATGTTTTGGTCTCTAAGGTTCTCAGCAATTGCTGAGTTTTAATTACATTTACGCAATCTCTTTTTATTCAATTTGAGGCTCTCAGTATGCACTGTTGTTAACTTTTATATTTGAATGGTTATGGTCGCTAGTTGTAATCTTTTGACCTTTAAGGCTCTCAACAATTGCCAAGTTTTTATAAATGTAAGATCCTTTGTTCAATTTTTGCTTGGTATAAGTTGTTAATTTTTATATAACCTGATATTGGATGTAGATGTACATTGTAATCTTTTTTGCTCGATTCTCACTCAATGAATTGTAGTTGATTATTTGGATGGCACCACTGGGCCTCCAGTCACCACAGTGGCTTAGAATACTTTTGCCCTCATTTATATTTACTGCAACAAGGACTAAAATACCAATAAAGTAGGACTACAATTTCCTTTGTTTATGACCAAAATAGCACTAAAATAGCTCCAACAACCCACCATTGTGGTTGCATGGAGATACATCTAGAAAATGCAATTGACGATATGGCCCTTGAGGGGTCCCTTCTAGAGGCAAGGGCCATATCGGCATGCATTATACAATATCCATGATGCCAATGGATAGATATGGCATGTTGATATGGCCCTTGCCTCTAGAGGGGACCCCTCAAGGGCCATTTCGTCAATTGCATTTTGCTTGGTTGCACAAGGAAATAAAATCTCCTTGGTATACAAATATATAACTCGAAGAACCAATGCAGTGGCTATCATAGATCTCCTTCTATTTGCCAGCATGCTAGTCATCATAGACCTTGAATTTCGGGTGATGACAGGTTGTCCAGCTAAAGACTGCACTAAGGTGATGCTCAAAATGATATATTGCATCTCATTATTACACCAAAAACCACTGCGGTGGTGTCTCCAAGCCAACCTATGATTTGCATGGGCAAAGCTATGGCAAAAGGCTACGTGATGACAGGTGGTCAGGCCAAAGACTATGCTATAGCAGTGTTCAAAATGATAGATTATGTCTCATTATTACACCAAGAACCAGCATGGTGGTCTCTCCAAGCAAACCTTGAATTTTAATAATATGCATGGGTGCGGTGCCCAGTGAGACAGGTGGCAAAGCTATGGCAAAAGGCTGTGTGATGATAAGTGGTCAGGCGGCTTAGGCCAGAGACTCCGCTACGTGAAACAGTGCAAAGATGCACGATGTAGTGCAAAGCCACTATTTGTCAAGCTTTGCATTATTTAAAATAAATAGATTGCATCTCATTATTACGCGAGTGCGGCATCATGATGTCGAGAAATTTTTCAAGAGAGCGCGAATCCATGCAAAATCCAATTATTCACCCAGGAGTGCATCGCATCATGGTCCCAAAATGGCCCTGAAAATAGTTCTGCGATTGGCTATACCCAAGCAAATGTTGACCCTATATTCAAAAGATGATTAACTTTGAGCAATAATTTGCATAGTATACCACCATTTTGGATCAAAATGATCTAGATGAAAGATCACATATGCTCAACATAAAATAGCAATAACAATAAGCACATCATAAATGCTTCAAAGGGAGGTCATGATATATTAATTCATTTTTCCCTACCTCCTCATGTTATTCAAGAAGAACTAAAATATTACTTCCATTTGTCCAGAGTCTATGACAAAATCCCACTTCTATCTTTCATCACTATAGTATTAGGACCATTACAGATAACTTTAAAACCATTCTACATCAAAACTAAAAAAACAAAGTTATCTAAAAGATATTGTGTATGATCCCACATAATCTAACTCTACAATAGTAATAAGATTGTCATCTAAAGTACTCACTCAACTTTCTTTTATGAGGTTAGCTATGATCTTATAATCAAATGCGGTCCTCTTCAAATCGATGAATTCCAAATAAAAGTGTTGCCCACTAATGATGGATAATAAGCATACCTCATAAGGCCACTAATCTTGTAGATGGATTTTTAGACATCTTCAAATGAGCATCCTTTCACCATAGTTGGAAGCATAAACTATATATACAAAGATAACAATGAAAAAATCTATGTACAAAATCACACAATCATGAAGAGAGCATCAAATTCAAAAAACCCACACCTCTAAGAACTTAAGCTGACCTTGAGAACGGAGGTGACTAAACTTATTGCTTCATGTGTAAGCTTTATCCCCTGTAGGAAGGCCCAGGGAAGCTAACGCTTTACTCGGCCTATAGCCAAGAAGCGCTGAGTTACGCTTCACCTGCCCGGTTCTTGAGGGAAGTAGAAAGGGGAGGTCGAGAGGGCTATAAACCAAAAAGGAAAGCCCCCCTTTAGGAAATGCATGTGTCCCATTAGTGATGCAATGGTTGTGTTGACCATCACTTCCTCTCCTTGGTGAGAACCGCAGTGCTTTAAAAAGCATAAATTTGTCACCATAACTATCTCATTGTTTCCACTTTTGTCTCGTCCTTGTCAAATCTCTTTCATGA